>NC_072424.2:15027500-15370000 GCF_028878055.3 Symphalangus syndactylus
TCATCCATTATGCTGCTGAAATTTAACAGCTGAAGTACTAACAGTAGCTGAACTTCAAGCCCTGAGTATCAATTATTTATGAACCTAAAACTGACAGGACTGTGTAGGTGAATTAGCTGCATATGTCAAGCTTTGTTATAAATCCCAACCTACTGTAAAACTCATTTTCATAGAATGTATGTACAAGGCTGACAATATATCAACAGCACGGCATTAATAATTTAGAAGAATGAGACCATAAGGGAACACCTTGCAAACTGTGCTCTGCTCCATAGTTGATATTACAAATAAAAAAGTCAAATAAAATGAATTTCCCATAAACAGAGAATCAAATAAAGCATTTTCTCCATAATTTTATTTTCAATTTTCAAAAACGTATTAGTTGATACTTTCATGTTTAGGTACTAGAGGCATCACCCTAAATTTTCTTAATTTCTTCTTTTTTTTCTCCCAAGGAAATGGCAGGAAAATTTTTGATCTAGTGATAAATGAGAGGTTTCCTTGTCTTTTATTTTTATGACAAAATAAGTGCAAAATGGAAGAGGAGCTGGAACAAGCATAATGTTGTTTGCTGAAGTGAAATTGTTTGCTATGGTTTGCCGATGAAAGTATATAATAAAACAAAGTGCTATGCAGTAATAAAGGCAGTTAATTGAGACAGTGTTTCTCGAGCTCACGTTAGGATTTTCCTGTCACTCTATTCAGAAATGCAGAAATGCAGCCAGTTGCGAAATCACAGCAACTTGCTCAATTTGCAGTGTGCAATCTTCTCCTGCAGGGCTCCAACCTGAATATGCCAACAGAGAGGGCAGCAAATTCCCTGGCCAGGCTGTGGAAGGTGTGGACTGGAGGCCGCGCTGTCTTGAACCTCTGCCATCTCAGATAAAACAGCCCAAGGCACAGTCCCATCTCCCTGCTGGTCTCCCCTTCTGTCTCCCTCACTGCCAGCTTTAACCTTAGCAATCATTTTTAGGCGAGTGATACTCAACTACGGAGACCCTTTGTCACTGCTAATGACTTCTCCCTGTCCATCTTCTCCCGACTCGGGATATTTATGGCTCTGTTGCCACATTTGTCATCTCTGGCCAGTGAGGAGGAATCTCTCAGCGCCAGGGGGAACTTCAGCCTGTGTTCTGGGTCCTGGGTACCCGCTAGATGCAAAGCTTCAGCCCTCCTTGGGCGAGGAGACGTGAAACACTTCATCTCCTCTCTCATCCCCCGCTCCCCACATACTTGCTCTTTAAAGTCAGGGGAACGGAGCCTCCTTGTCTCCAACCCCTCTTCCACATTGGCATCTCTGCTGGCTGGGACAGTCCTCACACCTTCCCAAGGTGAGGCTCCTCCTGAAGCACAGAAGCCCTGGCCAGGTGAGCCGAAGCAGCTCAGCCAGCCAGACCTAAGCACGCATTAGCTCCTGATGGGCGGCCAGTTCCAATTCCCAGCCTCCCTCCCACCCAGGAGCCAAACAAATCAGAAATAGTCGCCAGCAGCCCGTAGCTCCCCTCATCTCCACGAGGCTCAAGTAAAAATTAAACATTTCTCCCCAACTCACAGCCCAAAGACACAAGCCATGCTTTGAAATCTGGTGACAGAGTGTTATCTGGGTTTCCACCCGGAGGCTGAGCTTGTGTTGTCACAGGTGGAGGTTCCTGCAGGAGACACCCGAGTGCCTTCCAAAGTCTCTGCGGGCAAAGCCTGCGTCCTTCCTGGTACTTGCTGATGTCCATACGTTTTCTTCTCTGCAACCTTTCAGGGCATCGTTAAGCTTGCCAAGTTCTTCCAAATGGCCTTTAGTGGAGGGAAGCCTGGCAAGGAGTTTTTTGTTTTTTTTTTGTTTTTTTTTTTTTTTAGATACTACATGAAATTACACTCTACAAAGTGGCTCCTTAGACACCCTGCTGGGGCTAGGGAAATTCTCATTTGTGAATGCTCCTTCTGCTGCGTAGGTAGAAAGACAGCAACCCATTTTCTTCTCTTTAATCCTCATGACAATGAGAAGGAGAAAGCTGTTCCTCCACATGCCCCAGACAGGGCCTAAACACATGCTAGCTTCCACGGCCACCACTCTGCCCCTCGCAAACACTCAATTTACTGTGGTCAAAGCAAGGGACGTCTCCCTTTCCCTTTATAGGTAAATTCCCCACGACCAAAGTGGCAGAAATATGAGCAGGCAACAGTGTGACTGGCCCGGTTTTGGACCATTCTGCTCCCTTGAAAAATTACCCTGCAAAGTTAATTGATTAGAATGTGTAGGAAATGCTTGCTGTTATTCAAATGACTGTGAAAGTAGCCTCTAATGTTTCCAGTTTTATGAAATGCTAAAATATTTACACTCTTTTTACTTCAATCAGGGGGAAATCATTTGGATCTGTTTAAAAGGGGAAAGAATTAAGAGAGCTGACATTTCCGGAAGAAACAACGTTCAGGCATGCAACTGGAATTTAAATGAGAATCTGCTTGCGATGCTGACAGCAGGAGCCTTCCCTCCCGTGTGCCCATAACTGCAGACTCAAACCCCAGGACCCACAGAAAGGACCAGAGCTCCAACTCCTGGGGTCAGCGGTGCTGGATTTTGTTTGCACTTTTCTGGGTTTAAATATTTTGAGAATTTTTTTAAAAAGCATTTCTCTCTTCTCTGTTTATGATTCCCATTGGATTGCACTTTTTCCTTCCCGTGCTTCATTCAGCAGAAGGGAAGGAGAGGGGTCATTAGTTTATTCCCAAGAACAGCTAAAAGCATCACAGGAGTTATGAGCGCTGTGTTCTATGGAGGAGGAAAATATATATTTGGGTCTTGAAAGTTATTGCTTCAATTACCTAGTAATTTCTTAAGCAACCTCAGGGTGGGCTTTTAAGAGGTGGGTTTGAGAGAAGCCTACAGAGACACTCTCCCTGAGTTTTTCCATTTAAACTTGTCAGAGTAGAAGTAGAGTGCCCTTGTCCATATTAACAGTATACAAGAGACCACCAGGACAAGCTGGCATATCCAGGACACTGGGCCCTAAACTTGTCTCTAGCTGTGATTTCACAAAAACGTCAAAAGATGTTCACAGCAGCACCACTCAAAATACACAAAAGGTGGAGAGAGCCCAAATATCTACCAACTAATGAACGGATGAAGAAAACGTAAATCCATACAATGGAATATTACTCAGCCATAAAAAGGATTGAAGTACCGACACATGCTACAGTGTGGCTGCACTGTGAAAACACTACGCTAAGTGAAAGAAGACAAACACAAAAAGTCACAATAGTGTGGGATCCCATTTACATGAAATATCCAGAATAGGTAAATCCACAGGGACAGCAGACCAGAGGTGGGGGGAGGAGGAAATGGGGAGTGATGGTTTATAGATATGGGGTTTTATTTAGGTGTGATGAGAATGTTTTGGAATTAGATGGAGATGGTGGTTGCAGAATCTCGTAAATGTGCTAAATGCCACTGAATTGGTCACATTAAAATGGTTAATTTTACATTACGTAAATTTCATAAAAAAATTTTTAGGCATCATCAATTGTTATTAATGAATGGAAGAAGAAACTAAGGCGATGGTCAGGTTCTCCTGGTGGCCGTTCAAGAGCCAGCACTCATTCAGGGTCAGGAGCATTTCCTTGCTCAGTGGGATCTCCCTGACTGACACCTTTGCCCCAAGACATCCTGTGTTCTGTTTGCTGGTTTAGCACTTTACATTTTTTAAATTTTACTATGGTAAGAACATGTAACATGAGATCTACCCTTGTAACAAACTCTTTTTTTTTTTTAAGATGGAATCTCTGTCACCCAGGCTGGAGTGCAGTGGTGCGATCTTGGCTCACTGCAACCTCCACCACCAGGGTTCAAGCCATTCTCCCTGCCTCAGCCTCCTGAATAGCTTGGATTACAGGTGCACACCACCATGCCTGGTTAATTTTTGTATTGTTAGTAGAGACAGGGTTTCACCATGTTGGTCAGGCTGGTCTCGAACTCCCAACCTCAGGTGATCCATCCATCTTGGTCTCCCAAAGTGCTGGGATTACAGGTATGAGCCACTGCACCTGACCCTGTGTAACAAATTTCTAAGTGTACAATATAGTATTAGTAACCACCAGCGTGATGGGCAGCTTACTCTTATTCAGCTTGCATAATTGATGCTTTATGCCCATTGATCAGCAATTTCCGACTTCCTCCTCCCCCCAGCCTCAGGTAACCATCATTCTACTCTCTGATTTTATGACATTAACTATTTTGAATTCCTCATATAAGTAGAATTTTATAGTATTTGTCCATGTTGTTGCATATGGCAGGATTCCCTTCTTTAAGGCTGAATAGTATTCTATTGTATGTATACATCACATGTTCTTTATTCATATATCTATCCATGGACATTTAAGTTGTTTTCACATCTTAGCTATTGTGAATAACACTGCAATGAACATTGAGGTGCTACTATCTCTTTGAGATTTTGATTTCAGTTCTTCCTAATACTCAGAAATGGATTACTGGATCATATGGTAATTCAATTTTCAATTTTTTGAGGAACCTCCATGATTTTCTCCACAATGGTTGCACCATTTTGCTTTGCCACCAACAGTGCACAAGAGCTTCAATTTCTCCACATCCTCACCAGCACTTGTCTTTTATGTTGGTTTAGCTCTTTACGTGTCAGGACACAGACACTCTCAGGTGAACTTAAGCAGTGTCCAGGAGGATGACAGGAACAGTGATGGCACCACCTAGCATCACAGAGACGTGCCTAACTTGGGAAAAGAAGGTCAATCAGGACACCTCTAAGCTTGAGCCACCTGGTGACCATGGTAGCTCAGAGACAACATCTATTCATCCTGACTCGAGGGCTCCCACATTAGGACAACTCAGCAATGCTCTGCTCCTACTGCCCCTTATGCAGGATTTCTGCTAGCTCATGGCTTCCACCCCTCCGTGAGTCCTCCTCCCTCTGCCTTCTCCGTTTCTTTGTTTCTGTTCTCTAGAATGAACCATCAGCCCACTATTCTCTATATATGTTGAGTTCCAGCACCTTGCCGTAGCCTCCAGTTTGTTCATCAATTACCACCATCTCTGTCGGGGAAAGGCATCACATCTGGGATATAACAAGGCCTATGCATTGGGTGCCTGACCAAGTTAGCTGAAGCCAATTCTGTGAAACCACAGGCTCATCTGACTGGATGACCCTCAAGAGGGCCCAGATCTCACTAGCCCCACGTTTGATGATGCCTCTGTGCAGCCTCTTCCTTGGGACAGCCTCATTTTCACACTCCCTGTTCTTTGTGCACTTTGGCAAAAGCCAGAATGCTCCATTTAAAACGTTTTGGATCTTGGTGTTGACTCTGTCTAAGTCTGTGGTTGTGCAGTACTCACCACTCTGGCCACCCTTGCCCAAGCTGGGAGAAAAGTGAAAACAGCTGCCTGGGATCCTGAGGTCCAGGCCAAGTGACTGTTGTTATTTAGTCAGCCACTGTTATCAGAGGAAATCCAGGCCCTGAGCTTCCTACCGAGCCAGACTGCAGCAAGGTGGTGACAGTGAGGCCTTTCTGCAGGAAACATTTCATTTGGGCCTTTCAAATCACAGAAACCCAAGCGGACCTTGCTAAGGCAAAACGGAGGGGATGTGAGCTCCCAGAATCTAATGAAGAACAGGCTGCAGCCAGGCCTCTGGGACAGGCTGGAGGCAGATAGCCCAGCGACTCCAGGACCCTCTCCCCATCTTCTCTACATGTGAGGACCGGCCCACTCTTTCGCCTTACAGATTCATTTCTTCCAGGTAGTTGGAAATATAACCACTGAATACTCTTATGTTTTACTTCCACTGGCGAGACACCATCCTGAAGCTGTACCCAGGGAACTACTCATCAGCCCAGCTTGGGTCAAGTGCCCACTTCTAGACTGTTGAGCCATGGCTGGTGGCAGGGTCACTGGAGAAGAGGCTGTTCTAGAAGAAGGATGCTTTACAGACAATTCCAAGTATACAGCTCAGCTGGGCTTCAGAGCCAAAATTTCTGGCTCAAATCCTACCTTCACAATTTTTGAGCTGTGTGACCTTGGCAAGTTATTTAACCTCGCTGTGCCTCAAATTCCTCATCTACAATAAGACCCTGTGGCTTAGGGTTATCAAGAGGATTAAATTAGGCATCACATGCACCATGTGTGGAACAGTGCCTGGCACACCGTGAGAGCTTCATGCTATCTATTATTACTTTATCAACTATAACCCTGAAAGGCAAGTCAGGCAAGTAAAGAATAGAGAAGATATTCCCAGGGGGACCACAGTGTGCAAAAGCCAGGTGACAAGACAGAGAAGAGGGCTTCACAGAAGCATGAGAGATGCCACCGGGCTGGCAGTTAGGATTGATGGGTGGGGTACAGAACTGAGGCACTGGCTTAGATGGGGCCGGAAAGGTGAAGGGGAGGCCAGAGCACAAAGGGCCTTGATGGTCTTCTAATGAGTGGTCCAGCTCTGACTCTGCCTTCAGGAGGGCACTGGAGCTCGAGACCGAGCTCCACAGCTCCCTTCCTTCCTGTCTCCCCAGTAGGAAAGTCTTCCTCACTAGCCCCACTGGGCTCCAAGTTGATCATTGCAGGGGAGCGAGGAAGAGCTGCTGTCACAGGATGGTTTCCTGGGAAATAGAAGACGCAGCACAGAGATGTGTGGGCAGGTTTTCTGGAGAGAGCTCTCAGCGTCGACACCTGTACAGGAGTGGCTGAGGCTGGGGGGATGGAGGGAGGAATGGAGCTGTGAGTCACCACAGGGACCTTAACCTACCCACAAGAGCTCTGCAGCTAGGTTGGCCCTGCAGAATGGTCCCAAGTTGAGCTAAGGGAATTGGGCTTTGTACCCACTCACTGACCATTCACTGGATGTGCATTTCACCTTGGGCTGGACAGACCAAGTGCATTTCTCAGAGAAGAATCCAACTATGAGCTGCCGACAGCCCACACCCCCAGAAGCTGGAAAGGAAGGGGACTGGCCACACACCACAGTGTCCACTGTGCTTTTATCTAGACCGGTGCTCAGCAAACTCTTCCTTAAAGGGCCAGGTAGTAAATATTTTAGGCTTTGAAGGTCAATAGGCAAAATCAGTTACTTATATAATCATTTTAAACCCTTATCTTAGAGCAGGTCAGATTTGGCCTATGAGCCATAGTTTGAAGACCCTTCATCTAGATCTATGTTGTCCAAAACGACTGCCACTAGTGGTGGCATTACAACAAGTTACTAACCCTCATAAAGCCTCTGCTTCCCTGTACCTCATAGTGTGTATTAAACAAGAGGACAGCCTGGGTGAGGTGGTTCACACCTGTAATCCCAATACTTTGGGAGGCCGAGGTGAGTGGATTGCTTGAGCCCAGGAGTTAGAGACCAACCTATACAACATTGTAAGACACCATCTCTAATTTACAAAACAAAACAAGAGGACACAGGAAAAGCACATGGCACAGAAATTCTGGTCCTCCTGTCCCTTCTTCTACTACTTCCTATGGTCAAGTTCCTCTGAGCCTAGCTCAGTGTCTTGTCGCCAATAACTACCCAGTGAAGATTCCATGGCTTGTTAGAGCACGCAGGGAATTGACTCCTCGATGTCTGAAAGGAAATCAAAGCACCCTGAGAGCAGCTGGGCTCAACAACCTCGCAGACTCCCTGCACTCCCCCTCAACCCCCACCCACCCCCCTACCCCCGACGTTTCCCCAGCCTCTGAGTGATGCTCAACCAGAGTGTGGCTCCGACTGGGCCTTGAATACCTTGGGGAGCATTTTGTGCACAAGAAAGCCCACCAGCTCTACTTAGATATTAAAACGAGTTACCACCGTACCAAATGCACTGATTACCTAATCAATCTGAATACACTGTCTGAAGACAATTAAATTTACAAAGCATTTCAAATGCTTTGTAAAATTCAGCCTAGACAAGGTGTGTGGAATTTGGATGGGTACCTCCCGATGCCTGAGAAAACATACTTCCTCTCTCCTCTGAGAGTGAAGCAAGTTTGCAGATCTCTAAATAGCCGATCTCCACCCCAACCCAGTGGGGAGGAAGCTGACATTTCATGGTATCCAGAGGGCATGCTGGACAAGGTCACCTCTCCTTCATTCAGGAAGGCTGAGTAGAGGCTCTGCTTTTATTTAAAGGGGGAGGGGCTATGGATTGGGAACAGGAAGAAGCTGGAGAAGGGTATGAAGCAAGTTTCTATCATTATTGTTTTTATTGTCAATACCTGTGAACTGAGTCCCATGCCACACTGATTCTGGCCATGCCTGTTATCTCATAAGGAGGAGGAAAACTTTGGCTTCTTTGCTCCCCATCAGCTAAGTCATTGAAGGACAGATGCCACCACTGCCACTATTCCGATGGGCTGCAGTCGTGTGCTCCCATCAAGAGACCTGCTCAGCTTGTTGCTTGCTGGTTGGCCTTACGTATACTTTGTCTCATCTAGCCACCGAAGCAACCCCGTGAGACACATGGCACTTTCCCACTTCCCAGGGGAGAGCCCTGGCTGAGGGGCAAGTGACCTGCCCGAGGCCATGCAGAAATTACCTTGCAAGAGTCAGGATTTAAACCCCAACACTCTTCCTTGAAGTCAAAGTCCTTTCCACTATGCTATGATGCTTCAAGAAGTAAGCGTTAAGTCCCAGAGAAGCCTGAGACCTGGACAAAGTTCCTAGGATTTGAATAATGGGAAAGTTGCCTCAGTGCTGAAGCTGAAGTGAAAAATGAAAAGTGGGGCTGCATGTGGGGGGGACGGGGTGCAATATCAAAGCTGAGATTCCACTTTCCACGAATCTTTTTCCTATGAAGACATGGGCTTGTCCACTCTAGGAAGACAGCTTCCAAGGAAGCCTGCATAGAGAAGAGCATCATTGGCCCAACAACTGACTGGCTGTCCCAGCCGCGGTGTCCTAATGGTCAATGAGCCATCAAAAGTTCTAGACAAAAAGATTCTCTCCTTCTCTGGCACTGCAGAATTCTGCGATTATAATTCATTGACCATATTATGGTATCATTTCTGGCAAGGTAAAACGTCCATTTACACAATTATCACTTATTCAGTAACCACTGACTATACACATATTAAGTGCCTGACAGTCTACTGAGCACTGGGGATACAAAAAGAAAGTAAAATTTTAGTCTCATGGAGCTCAAACTGTAATTGGAGATACATATAGATATTCCAAGAGGAGAAGAGAGGAGGGGAGAGAAGAGGAGGGGTGCAAAAAACAGAAAAGCTAATTCTCAACTCTCCTTTAAAAGAAATAAGACCAGAGGATTAACTGCTTGTATCAGCCTTGGCAGATACAGCGGTGCTCAAAAAATAGTCCATCTGCTTCCCCACATTCCCCAGCTACCCTCATAGTTGGGAGTGGTCAGATGAACTGTTCTGGCCAATGTGCCACTTCTGGGCTGAAGCCTAGAAGAGCTGATAGACAACCGTCTCTCTGCCTCTACTGCCACAGAAAACACAACGTTCCTGATGACATCTTAGCTACCCTGGCTCCCTGAGTGACTATATGGAACAAAGCCCTTTGATGACCCACAATGGACGAAAAGCCTGAGAGAGAAATGAATCTGTATCATGTTAAGCCATTGAAACTTGGAGTCATTTTTTACCGAACTTTATCCAGCCTATTCTAATTCACACAGGTAGATTAGAAGACTAATCACATTTTAGACAGGAATTGATTTCTCTACATAAAAATATATGACATGGTTTTAATTAACCTTTTTTCTATATACGGTCTCAAAAAACTTAAGACTACACATTGTAAAACCAGTCAGTGCCCAAGCTGACTTCCATTTCCTACAATTTGGAATTCATACCATTTTTCATGAATTTGTTTTCCAAATGCTAGAGAAGCAAACCTCAGACAAAAAGAATTCTAAAGTGTAATTGGTAAGCTAAGAAAATACTGGCATGGAAAATACCACTTTTAGGAAACCAACAAAAGATAATGGAAATGCAGAGGCTGCGCATTGTCCTGTTGCCATGGTGAATGCAAGACTAGCACGGTTCTAGATGCTATGATAGCAATGACAGCGATGGCTACTGAGATGTCAGCCTGCTGGCAACGTGGCTCAGTCTTACCTTGGAAGTCTGGAGCTTGATGATGAGAGGACATTGTTGCCGGAATCTGAAACAAGTCCTGGAGTTCTAAACTAATTAATATGAGTTACTAGTTTTTGAAAAATGGAATGAAGCCAGGCACGGTGGCTCACGCCTGTAATCCCAGCACTTTGGGAGGCTGAGGCAGGCAGATCACCTGAGGTCAGGAGCTTGAGACCAGCCTGGCGAAACCCTGTCTCTACTAAAAATACAAAAATTAGCTGGGCATGTTGGTGTCCACCTGTAATCCCAGCTCCCAGGAGGCTGAGGCAGAAGAATTGCTGGAACCCGGGAGGCAGAGGCTGCAGTAAGCTGAGATGCGCCACTGAACTCCAGCCTGGGCAACAGAGCAAGACACTATCAAAAAAAAAAGAAAGGAGAAAAATAACGAGAAAGGAAAGGAAGAGAAAGAAAGAAAGGTGGAATGAATAACCAACTCAGCTTCCCCTACAAGACTGGGAGAAAGATGGAATTGTTGCTCTGAATCATGGGCAAGCTCATCACTTCTGACGAGAAAGACACTTCAGCAACTTTGCTTCCTCATTAGTTAAGCAGCTAAAGAACAGATACCACCATCTCAGCGAGCTTGGGTTATAGGCTCAGGCTGACAGACCTGATCATAGTATCAGTCGCTGGTTGGGTAGGTTCATAGCTCAGCCCTGTGGGGCATGCAGAGCAGAGTAAGGAGGGGTAGGAAAGAAAAATTGAGAGGGTGGAATTCAGCCAAACCTAGTGGGTTTTTATCTCTCCCACAAGCTTTTGTATAAATGAATCTGAATGACTGGTTATTAGACAGCAACTATCTGAATATATACTGTTAAACCAATGCCTACTAAATGTCTACTATATGGTAAGAACTGTGCTAGACACTGGGAATAGAGAAAACAAGAAAGACATTGATCCTAACCTCAGGGAACTTAAAGTCTCATTTAGTAAGCACCTGATGTGTACCTTGTGTCATATACTGAAGCAGAAGGGATTTAAATAGTAACAACAACAATACTACTTTTGCCTCTCGAGCGAGTTACAATCCATTAAGACCCTCAGGAGGCAATTACAGAAGACAGACATTGATTGTTGGGGACTCACGTGGATGGTCACCCCAGTCTTGGGAGTGAGGCATGGCCTCTGCCTTTCATTTTGGAGGCTTCTAGCATTCCCCTCAAACTTGGACAATCCCTGACAGCTCATTTCTGCATCCTTTTGCTTATCTCCATCTTTGAAGCGGGGTTTCCCTCCAAGTTACATCGTTACACCCAGTCTGAGTGCTGCTGTCTCTTGGAAAGTGCTGCTTTTTTTCGGGACCCTCTGTCTTCTTTCCAGACTAAGAAATTCGAGATTTTTTATTCACATCATGCCAGCTCCCACAAGGCAATCTATTTAACCATGGGTTAAGTCTCTTTTCACCCCTACTGGGAGACTGCATTAAACACAGAGCTGAGTTTCTGGTGGGATACGGTGGCTCATGCCTGTAATCCCAGCACTCTGGGAGGTCCAGGTGAGTGGATCACTTGAGGTCAGGAGTTCGAGACCAGTCTGGCCAACATGGTGAAACCCCATCTTTACTAAAAAAATACAAAAAATTAGCCAGGCACAGGTGCGGTGGCGTGTGCTTGTAGTCTCAGCTACTAGGGAGGCTGAGGCAGGAGAATCACTTGAACCCAGGAAGGGGAGAGGTTGCAGTGAGCCAAGACTGTGCCACCGTACTCCAGTCTAGGTGAGATAGTGAGACGCTATCTAAAAAAAAAAAAATAAAAGCCAGAGCTCAATTTGTATCAAGAGCCTCAAAAACTTTCATACCTTTTGATCTAGAAATTTCACTTCTGGGAATAGTATTCCAAGGAAATTATCCTAAATACAGTTAAAAATATTTTTGCCCAGATACTGATTACAACACTATTTATGCTAGAGAATGATGAGAAACACCTAAGTACACACAACAAGGGCAATGGTTAAGTAAATTATAGGCTGTCCATACAATGGGATATGTTTTAGCCATTAAAAATGTGTTTACAAAGAAAAAGCTTTAATAAACAAATTAAATGTTTATGCAATAATGCCAAGGGGAAAAAAGTCATGATTCACAATGGTATGTAGAGTTTGAGCCCAACTATAAATTCCATAGGAGGAAGGAAATAAACTAAAATGTTAATAGTTAATGCTAGAAGGTTGAATATGGGAGATTTTTTTCTTTGTCGTTCTTTTCTGTATTAGGCAAATTTTCTATAAGGGGGATGAGTTAGCTTTATAATCAGAAAATTCACATTTAAGAAAGTGATCAAACCAGCTGGATAGTCCTGATTTGTTGGGGTCTGTGGGTGGTATCTGGTGGGCCAAGTGTAGCTGTTCAAATGTGGGAGAGACAGCCTCTACGAAATATCACCAATATTCTTTAAACCGTTAA
Organism: Symphalangus syndactylus; assembly: GCF_028878055.3. NCBI lineage: Eukaryota > Metazoa > Chordata > Mammalia > Primates > Hylobatidae > Symphalangus > Symphalangus syndactylus. Next base: position 15,039,998 of record NC_072424.2, read on the forward strand.
ATACATTTTATAATTGCAATTGCTTCCTCTAAATTGGCCGTTTATTCTGTTAATGACTTTTTTTGTGAACCACTGTTTACAAATAAGGCAGATCCTAGAATCTGCTAGCAATTAGGGAATTGTTCTGGCCTCCTAATGAAAAATAAACACCATTAATTACGCCTGTCTTGGCTTCTACTCATGTTGGTTTTGTGTCATTTACTTTGGGAACGGATGTTAATAACCCTTAAAAAATGTATTTCACCTACAGATTGTTCCTGGGCATCGTTTGCTAATCTCATGGCAAGGAGAAAATGTGATGAGGACGAGATGAAGGAAGACTTCCCCTCCTCCTCCATGTCGGTTGTCATAAACAATGGTCTCCTGACGATCGTTCTTACTAACTTAGCTATTATACTTTGCATGTGCACATCGACTTCATAGGCCAAGTTAAAGCTTCATTCCTTGGACCAGAACCCAGTAACTAAATTTGTCTCAAATTGGGATGCAAAAACATCCTTACTCCCATCCTGCCTGGTCTGTGCAGAAGCTGTGGGTATATAGTAGATGATATCTGACTATGAGAGAGGTGAAAGTTATAATAAAATAAAATTACCCAAGGAAAATAAAAGCCTATATCCAAACAAAGAGACGTACATGAATGTTCATAGCAGCTGTGATTTGTAATACCCAAACTGGATACAAATCAAATGTCCATCAAGAGATACGTAGACAAAGTGTGATATATCCATACAATGGAATATTACTCAGCAATAAAAAAGAACTGCTGATACGCAGTGCAACAGGAATGAATCTCAAAATTATGCTACATGGAAGAAGCCAGCCGAAAAGGAATCCATACCATATAATTCCTTTTATATTAAATTCTAGAAAATGCAAGCTAATCTTTGGTGACAGAAAACGGAGGTTCAAGGAGATGAGGGAGGGGCTACCATGGGGAGATAGACATGTTCATTATCTTGATGGCACAGATGAATTTAAGGGTGTATACATATGTCAAAACTTACACTTTAAGTGGAGGCAGTTTATTGTTATATCAATAAACTTGCTTTTTAAAATGTAATGAACCATATCATGTTTTTCTTATAAAATTAGTCACAATAATTTTATTCATAGCAAAAGGGTTCTACCATTAATAAGTAACCTTCATTTTTAAAAATTAAAAAAGTAAATAAAATAGAAAGTGGTGAGGAAAAAACTAATGCTCTCGCACACGGGATGAGTGGTTTAATTATAATTTTGGCTGAGTGGCCGGTTCACATGCCTTCCATGTATGTTATGTAATGTTTTGCATGTGTCAAGTATTTCATAATTCAATATATGAGATTCTGATTGTGCAGCATGAGAAATGTTTAGTCTATAAAACATGGTCCTAGATAGATAGCAAGAAATGAGGACAAGCAATGCACAAAATAGAAAATTTGAGGCCAGAGAATCACCAACAACCTCACATGTGTTTTCCTGGGTCTATGCTAATGGCTGATGCTCATTCAGAAGCCTGGGAGACTGTTCTAGAAGCTAAAAGCTCAGCCAAAATAAAGGGCTGCTTCCAAACTTTTATCTTAAGATGAAGTGGTTCCACCCTCTGGAGGTGCATTCAGAGCTGCACAAAATCACCGTGAGTGCCATGCCCCCATCATATGGACTCAGGCCCAGGAAAGGCCCAGTCTCCTTTCCTTGCTCCAGTGAGCCCCTCCCTGCCCTGCTCTGGAGCATCTCCCTATACACCCAGTTCACCCAGACTGTCCTCACCTGGTGTCACCCCAAATACTACTCCTTGGGAAACCTTCTCGACTCCCAACCAGGTCGAGGCACAGATCTACACCTGCTCTGTCTCTAGCTTCACTTTTGTGTCTTGTGGCCCAACCCCATGAAGGGCCCTGTGCCTCAGGACCTGATCTCAGCCTCCCCCGGGCATAGGAACCCTGAGACAGCAGAGCTTCCTTCACTGTGCCTCCTTGGTGCCTGGCAGATAGTGTGCACTCAAGAAGCTTCAGAACAAGTGAAACAAGGACCCACCCAAGATTCCTGGAAGGGCCAGTGAGGAAGGGGTGGGTTTCAAAGAGGCATGACATCACCTAGAAGTATAAAGAGGAACGACATGAAAAAAATGGGTGACCTTCTAAGGACAGGCTGATGCAGAAGTTCTTTGTTAGGTCCCTCTGCAAAGAGCTGGGGATGAATATGCTAGAACATTCTAGCACTTCTGGACTTTATCTTCTTGCCCCCCTAACAATGCACATTCACACATGGATCACTAGTGGGCAATATTGCAATAGGTCATTTTGTAAACAAGTGCCCTCACCTGCTGAACCACTGATGTGCATATACAAAAAAAAAAAAAAAAAGAAAGAAAGAAAACACTAGCTAAATTAGCAAGAGCAATAGTCAGGAAACCAAATAGCAATTGAGAACCTGGGCTTTGGGTTCAATGCACTTGTGTCTGAATCCCATTCTGCAGTTTACCAGTTAGATGTATTAGTGAGGCTAACAGCTATAACAAGCAGCTTGCAGGTCTGAGGCTTAGCCCAGTAAAGGTTTATTTAATCGACTTAGTCCTCAGAAGCAGGCCCTCCATGATGTGATGCAGGATCTCTGCTTTTTCCATCTGAGGGCATTTCCAGCTTCTAGGGCCTCCTTAGAGTCATTCCCCAAATTCAATCTGTTGGTGAGTGAAGAGAGTATGGAAGATTACACAGGTGTTTTATGGCCAACCCTGGAATGATGAACATTGCTTCTGCTCTCATTCTGTTGACCAAAATGCAGGAACATAGACCCAATCTAATAGGAAGGGAGACTAGGAAGAGTGGCGTTCCTGTGTGTCCAGGAAGAAGAAACAGGATTAAAGAATGTACCAGGTTAAATAGTGTCTCCCCCAAAATGTGTGTCCTTTCCAGAGCCCTGGAATGTGATATTATTTGGAAATAGATTAGTAGCAGGTGTAATTAGTTTAATTAAGATGTCATCCTGGAGAATGGGGGGCCCTTAATCTAATATAACAGATGTCCCTATTAGAAGAGGAGAGACACAGAGACAGACACAGAGGGAAGACGACCCTGGGATGACAGAAGCCGAGACTGGTGTAATGCTGCCGCAAGCAAGAGAGGCCAAGGATCGCTGGCAACTGCCATAAGCTAAGAAGAAGCCAGGAAGGATCCCCTCACAGAGTCTTTGGGGAGGGCATGGCCCTGCAGACACCTTGCTTTCAAACTTACAGTCTCCAGAACTGTGAGTGAACACATCACTGTTGTCTTAAGCCCCCCAGCTTGTGGTACTTTTTCATGGCAGCCCCAGGAAGCAAATACAGTGAGCATTTCAGTGCCTGTAGACTACGTACTTCTTTAAGCCTCAGTTTCCTCATCTGTAATATGGGCATAATAATGATAATTAACCAATAAGTTTCTCAGAAAATCAAATGAGATGAAGTATGTGAAGTGTTTAGCACACTGTCTGAACCCTAAGTGCCTGAATTAGTCCATTCTCGCACTGCTATAAAGAACTACCTGAGATTGGGTAATTTATAAAGAAAAGAGGTTTAATGGGCTCACAGTTCTGCAGGCTGTACAGGCTTCTGCTTCTGGGAGGCCTCAGGAAACACAATCACGGCAGAAGGTGAAGGGGAAGCAGGCACGTCTCACACGGCTGAAGCAGAAGGAAGAGAGTGAAGCAGGAGGGGCTACTCACTATTTTAAACAACCAGATCTCGTGAGAACTCACTATCATGAGACCAGCATGGAGGAAACCACCCCCATTAGCCAATCACCTCCCACGGGGCTCCTCCTTCAACACTGGGAATTACAATTCAATTCAGCAGGAGATTTGAGCGGGAACACAAATCTGAGCCATATCAGTGCCCGATAGGGATACCGTGATAATGACTGTTGCCAGGTGGTTTGGAGGTAAATATTGTGGCCTGGGGACTTGCCTATTGGCTGGCAGAAGAATCTAAGACTCAGCATCCTGAGAAAACCTGCAAAGTGGAGAGAGTGAGGGATTAGGGATATAAAGGCTGGGGCGGAGCCCAGCTGTGACTTATATGCCCTGTGCTGTTGATTGGGAAAATCCAATCATTTCTTCATCTGTGAAAATGGGGGTAATAATAAATGCCTGCTCTACTTACTTCAAGAGGATGTTTGGGGTGTGAAATGAGATACAAAACTCTTACCCTAAATGTACAGCTGATGAAAAGCAAAGAATTGCCTCAGAGGTGAACTTCATTAGTGGTTAGATTCTAAAAGGCTGTGTGGGGCCTTAATCACCTACAGCCAATCACAGCCTTGGAAAATCCATTGGGGGCACCTGTTGGACGCCAGCATTCTGTCTCTCAAAATCCGGCCCTGCTAGGTTTCCTTTAGCCTAAGTTGAACACCGAGTTGACTTGCATTTAGGAACAATGTTGCACAATTATCTTTAAACCGTAGAATCTCACATAGCATCGTGAGATGCCCCCCACTGGGAGAGACAGAGAGCACAACACACAGGAATGGAGACAGGGTGGGAATGTCAGGTTCACTGCTTCCATCCCAGATATACTCCAAGGAAGAGACAGAATCAATCAGTCTCTCTCTCTCTCTCTGTCTTTCTCTCTCTCTCTCTCTATCTTTCTCTCTCTCTCTCTCTATCTCTCTCCCCTCCCTTCTCTTAAGGGCGAGCAATTGGAATCACCTAAATTATAAGACATAGAGTAGTCCACTATCCTTAAATATTTAGTGGTTGTAGTTCTACTTGCATTCCTTTGGTAGAGCGAGAATTCAGCAAACACCTGTTTGTGCCATCTTGATGTGAAGGGTAATCCATGGAATTTCTACACTCCCCCTGGCAGCCAGTTAGCACCTAACTCTCCACAAGTTCAGTAACTAAGAAAGCTGGGTTTTGCTTGCAAGGCAAAGGCATGGAGGCATGGTAGACACATGAATGCAGAATTTGGGGGCACCTGATGGCTGCAAACTTGCCCTGTTCTCTCATTCTGTGAGCAGACTCCTAAACGTTGGGGTGCGTCTCGTGTCTCTTTAGCCATTGGCTAAATTCTCAAAGGGGCTGCTTGTGTGACAGCTACACTCCTGCAATTTACAATCTTTTTCCAGGGCCACGGGTAAAATTTAACTACATATCTGTTATTTTGTGGACCTTTGAAATGAGTTAAAATCTGACCACACCTCAGCACCCTTTAAACTCCATACTGGCTTCTGTGCTGGGGTGAAGTCAGCAACTGACGACGTCTCCGTCATCACAGGCAACCCTTTCTCTTCCCACTAAAAGCGTTGCCGTGACTTTCATAGTTGTGACCTCAACTTTGGATCAAATGGATTACTAATGTGTATTTATACAGTTTCTGAGTGATCAGAATGGATTTTATAACAACAGATATTGAGACCCAAGAACGCAGCATCAACGGTATTCAAAAAGACATTGATCATCTAACTCCAGTTGCATCATAAGTGCCTGGATGATACTGAGATTAATTCTCAGTTCCGGCCAGGCGCGGTGGCTCGGGCTTGTAATCCCAGCACTTTGGGAGGCCGAGGCGGGCGGATCACAAGCTCAGGAGATCGAGACCACGGTGAAACCCCGTCTCTACTAAAAATACAAAAAAATTAGCAGGGTGTGGTGGTGGGCGCCTGTAGTCCCAGCTACTCGAAGAGGCTGAGGCAGGAGAATGGCGTGAACCCGGGAGGCGGAGCTTGCAGTGAGCCGAGATCGCGCCACTGCACTCCAGCCTGGGTGACAGAGCGAGACTCCGTCTCAAAAAAAAGAAAAAAAATTCTCGGCTTCCTGCATCCCAATCACACACTATTTCTGACCTTGGCTGCAGGTTCAATTGACACTCGAACCAGTAACACTGTCAGAAGCAGGTGGTGAGCACGTCACTTTGCTATAACAACAACATCAGAAATCAGACAGAGCCGCTTTTTAAGATGTGCTTTTTATCCAAGTTCGATATTTTTCCTGAGCGTGCTGTTGATCAATTCCTGAGAACTCCAGAACTCTCAAGCCTCATCAGTACAACCAAGCTACGATCAATGAATATAATCAAATAAGGAAGACCTCACGAGCCCAGCACATGACTCTGACTAGCTAGAAAATTGGAGGGCAGAAAGAAAAGCGACAAAGTGATATGCAGAGAAAATAAATTTGTTCTCCTGGTCACACTGGAGAGGAATGTGGCCTTCATGTTCAGGCCTCAAGTGAAGAAGAGATCCCCGGCAGAAGGCACCCCATGCCACTGGTCAGGTGTCTGCACAGGCAGCTTCATGGAAGGGCTATTTAAGTGAGAAAGAGCTGAGCAAGCACCTCTGACCACCTTCAAGATCCCACAGGTACAGTGGACTCCTGAGCCACTGGGAGACTAAAGGGAGAAGCATATGTCTGATCAAGGAAAAAAAGGTCCACGGCTACAAACAAGCGAATCTGTTTGGTAGACTAAAGTCACCCTGAAATTCTGGGGTTTTAAATGACACATACTCAAGATCTGGCATATGTATTTATACAAAAGACTAGAGCTTCTGGCCAGGAGTCAAGAACAGCCTGTCTGCCCATGACGCCTAATTACAAATTGGGCTGGAGTTGGGGAGGGGGGTTGGCTATTTGGCAATAGAAGCCATCATGAACTGCTTTGCAAAAACTGAAATAGAATAAGAAAAATATAATAGGATTCTCTAAGAAAGTGTAGAAGCTGGAAAGAGGCTTTGAGATCCTCCACTCACCTCCCACTTTACTCCCCTAGCCAGCTTCCTCCATCCCCACCATCCCTCCACCTCCTCGGAAGCCTGAGTCCCAGACAATTAAGCCATGAGCCCAAGTTCATCCAGCTGAAAATCAGAAAGGGCTGCAGCTCGGACCCTGCTGCCTGCACTCCTGGGGTGCGGTGCTTTCCATTCCAGCAAATTTGCTTTTGGGGAAAAGATTTTGATGACAAATGGGCTGTATGCCTTATAAAAAGCTTCCCTGCAGAACTTCCTTAAAATGTCGTTTGTCCTAATATATTTATAGCACAATTTGGCTTCTTAAAAAAATTGTTTTCATGTCATGAATAGATCCATGGCAAAAAGCAAGGTCTTTTTGCAGAAAACAAAGACCGCTGACATCCTGACCTTGTCTAACGCAAACCTTTAAATTTTGACATAGAGCATCTTGACACTTCACCTCTGCCAGGGATTTCCAGTCTGGCTGTTCATCAGAACCATTTGGGGGCTTGCTATTAATAAGAATCATAGATTCCTAGACTCCAAGCCAGGCCTGCTGAATCAGAATCTATAGGAATGGAGTCCAGGAATTCATATTTTAAAATCTTCCTCGATGACTCAGATGCAGTCTGACACTCGTTCATTGACCACTTTTTAGGAACTACTATCCATATCATAGAAGATACCAGAGTGAAACTCGCTATTGCATTACAGTAGGTTGCCCTAGAAGAGGGTGCCCCATTGACCCGACCATCAGGGAATTTGTTATGATGACTGAAGAGAGGGAGAAAAATATCATTTTATCCCCCAAGTGGCCTGTTTAGTTTTTGACTGTACCCTGCTCAAGATGTTAAACATCTTTAAAACATCACGTATGCACCTTTTCTTCCTGAGACTGGAATTCAGTGCAGAGATTTCATGCAGGAAATATCGAGGAATCCAGTGCAGAGGTATCATTTGTCCCTAAGCCACATGTCTTTAATTTCAGGGACATTCTGCCCTCATCCACATTTACCATCTCTCACCAGGCACTCAGAGACCTCCCTCCAAAGCCCCCAAGCTTTGTTGAGGTTGGGAAGGGAACACTGAATTTTATTTTAAATCTCTTTCATCTTTCCTCTCCTCACCTCAAAATAAAAATTGATCTCTAAGGAGCACAGATATTGACTTAACTCGTTCTGAATTACTCTAATCTGGAGTGACTGTCACTCATCATTTTACAGGAAGCAAGTAACATACCTATTATCCTGTTATCTCCTCCCAGAAAAGAACATTCTAATGGGAACTTGCTGTTCTGTTTTGCCAGCACCCTCAGCAACCAGGCTTCAGAGCCCCTGCTAGGAATGTTATGGGGACTGAAGGTTTCAGACTCCCCCCAACGCCTTACACAAATGAGGAGAGAATCAGGTTTCTCACCACTGGCCACAGCAAGGTGGCCATGGGCCCTGCACTTTGAGTAGAGGGGGCCTGACTTTGGGAGTCAGGCAGACCTGGGTTCAGATCACGACACTGCTACTGGGTCACATGGATAAAAGGAAGGGTCACATTCATTTTATCTGTCTAGGTCTGGTTCATGTTCTGTAAAATGGAAACAATGTTACCTCTGGTACTGGAGTTATGGGATGTGTATGAAGAGACAGATGACAATTTTGAAAATAATGTAGCTCTATATTAAAAGGCTGTGGTTTGCATTACATTTTAATTGGGAGAACAAGATAAAACAGGATGCTCAGCTGAGTTTTAAATAAACAACAGATGATTTTCATTATAAGTTTGTCTCATGCAATATTTGGGACAAACTTATAACTAAGAAATTATCGCTTGTTTGTCAGAAATTTGAGTTTAACTGAGCTTCCTGTACTGTTACTTGCTAAATCTGGCAACCCTAATTTTAATGGAACATTTTGTTAACAGGGATGGATTAAATTCCTAGACAAGGAAAAGAATTGCTGACTTTAAAAAAATAAAAATAAAACCAGCTTTGTTGAGATTAAAATTTATCAGCCATGTGATTCACTCAAAACAATGTTCTTAGTATAGTGTTATATAACCATAACCACAGCCTGAGTTTAGAACATTTCCATAACCTGACAAAGAATCCCAGTACCCATGAGCAGTTACTCCCAGTCTCTCCCACCTGCCACCCCCAGCCCTACAAGGAATCTACTTTGCATCTCTACAGGTTTGTCTATTCTGGACACTTTGTATGAGTGAAGTCATTCAGTATGTGGTATTTTGTAATGTCTTCTTTCACTCTGAATAACTTTTCCAACATTCGTTAATGTCATAGTATTGTTGCTGATATCAGTTTTCTGTTACTTTTTATTGCCAAATAATATTCCATTGTATGAATAAACCACATTTTGTTCATCCATTCATCAGGTGATGGGCACTTGGGTTGTTCTGCTTTGCGGCTACTATAAATAATCCTGCTATGAACATTCGTGGACAGGTTTTCATGAGGACATATGTTTTCATTTCTCAGATGTATTCCTAGGAGTGGAATTGCTGGGTCACATGGTAACTCAATTTAACTTGGAATTGCCACACTGTTTTCCAAAGTAGCTGCAGCAATGCCTGAAGGTTGCAATTTCTCCACATCTTCATCAACACTTACTATTGTCTATCTTTTTGGCTCTAGACATCTCTTGGGTACATAGGGGTGTCTTACTGTGGTTTTGCTTTATATTTCTTCAATGACTAACAAAACTGAGCATCTTTCCATGCACTTACTGGCCATTTGTTTATTTTCTTTGGAGAAATGTCTATTCAGATCCTTTGCCCATTTGTAAGATTGCATTTTTTTTATTATTATTGAGTTGTACAGTTTTTATATTTTCTGTATACAAGCCCCTTATCAGATATATTATTTGCAAATATTTTTCCCATTCTATGGCTTGTCTTTCCACTTCCTTAATGACGCCACCTGTGGTACAAAAGTTTTTAATTTTTATGAGTCCAATTTGTCCATTTCTTCCTCTTGTTGCTTGTGCTTTGAATGTCATATCTAAGTCATTGCCTAACCCAAATCATGAAGATTTACTCCTTGTTTAGTCTGTTGACAGGTTTTCAGGCTCTTTCACTTACACTGGATTTAGAAACCTCTTTGTTCCCGAATGCTTGGAGGGAAAATGAGGAGGTGGAGTGGAGTGGGGAAGAGATGTATGTGTGACTTATAAATAAAAACAGATATTGAAATACAAAGTAAAATGCCCCTCCAACTTACTCACCCAACAATAATCTTCAGCGTGATTTCCAAATGATCTTTCCACCACAGAAGTTAACCATAACAATGCCCCTAACATATCCAACATCCCCCTTCCCTCTATCTGCCCCTGGAACTGGCCAGACTGCGTAGGGTGAGGCTAGTGCAAAGAGTTTCTTGCCAAGATGACAAGAGGGGCTAAGACTGGAGAGATTGGTAAAGTCAGAGCTAGAAGAGTTGAGGTCCAAATGCCAGCAACAGAAAGGGTGCCTAACACATTGAGAGCAGAGGGGGAAAGGAAGCAAAAGCAAAGAGAGAGGTTCCAGAGTCACAAAGCCAAGGGTTTAGGACTGCGGGACAAGATGAAGTGGAAGCAGGTTAGAATCAGTTGTAGACGGATGAAGGGTATTGAGAAGGAGGGAGTGAGTAGCTGAAGCAGTGGTCTGAAAACCCCAGAATTCAAGGCTTCCTGGCCTATGGCTCATCAGAAATGTGAGTCAAGAGTAGGTCAGTCCACTTTCAGGCAACAGGGGTGGGGCAGGAGAATAGGGAACATCAGTAGCCACTGCTCGAGAAAGCCACCACTCCTTTAGATCAGTTACTTTATCTCCCAAGCAGTCTCATGAAGGAGTCAATATTGTCTTGCCTATTTTCTAGATATGGACACTTCATCCCTGGAAAATGTATGCATCTAGATTTCTGTTTCCAGCAATACAGAAGCTAATATTATCCAAAGGGCTGTCCTGCTGCACTTATTTTATTGGTAGATTTGTAAGAAATAAATTTAATGTCCAAGGACCTCCTCCTCACCCCAAAGAAAAACAAACCTGAGCTAAAGAAAATCTGCATTAAGCAGATGGAAAGATGGGGTTGCACTGAGTACAAAGTCAATATCAGCTCTGCGACTGAGACACTAATCGCTGGGCCATCAGCAAGGTGGAGGAGCTAAGCCTAAAACTACCATATTAAATTACAGACCTTCAACAGTCTAAATTGACCCCAAATTCATAGCCATTTTTAGGTCCCAGAAAGAAATCTAATACAAAGACTTTTCGGAGGAAAGCATTTAGATCCATAGGATTCCTACCAATTAAGCACATACAAACATGGCCCCATAACAAAAGACCACCAAATACACAAGAAAACAAGTCACTATGACTTAAAGTTAGCAAACACATCCAACAATAAACCTGGACTGCCAATATTTCAGAAATTATAATTACTAGTTAGATAATATGAAATAATGTTGCATTAACTGTTAAAGGAAATTAAAATTGGCATTACAAAAATAAGCAAGCAACAAAAGACCATCAAAATAACCAAAGATATCTGAGAAATAACCCAATAGAACTTTTAGGAATGAAACTATTGTTGAAATCAGAAACGCAATGGATGAGTTAAATAATGGATGAGACACAACTGAAGAGAGATTAGTGAATTGGAATACAGAGCTGAAGAAATTACCTATTAGTGTAGCACTTGAGTCAAGGAGATGGAAAATATGAAAGAGAAGTTAAGATCTATGAAGGCTAAAATTAAAAGTTCTAAATCACATCTGATAAAAATCACAGAAGGAAAGAATACAGAAAATGGAATTTTTTCAGAGGAAAGTGGCCAAGAAAGTTTCCCAAGCTGATAAAAGACATGAATCCATAAATCCAGGAAGTATACATCCAAAAAGAATAAAAGATATGTGTAGATATAGTGCACTGAAACTGCAGAACACCAAAGACAAAGACGCAGTATTAAAAACAGCCAGAAAGAAAAGACAGAACACCCACAAAGACATTAAAGTGGCAGCAGACTTCTCAACAATGATAATAACAACCAGGAAACAGTGGAACCATACCATTTCAGTACTGAGAGAAAACAAATGTTAACCTAAAATTTGTGCCCAACATAGTTTGAAATAAAAAGTAATTTCATAAAATTTTATAAACAAAAAATAAAATGCTTGCCACCAACAGATCTATAGTCAGTAAAATAACATTTAAAAGACATTCATCAGGGAAAAAAATAAAAGATAACAGAAAATGTGTCTATGCTACAAGAAGAAACTGTGAGCAAATCAAATGGAAAACATACAGGTAAATCTACACAAATTTCTATTTTAACTAAATACTGAACTAAAATACTAAAAAACCACAGCCTGTAAGTCATAAGTATGAAGTATAGGGAGGGATTGCCTGGGGGTTAAAAAGTTTTCTAAAGTCTTATGTTCTTCATTAAAGATTTTGTTCAAAATGCATGTACATGGTAAACTAGGATTGTCCTGAGAAAACACCTGTTGCCCCAGCATAAATATTAGCAGCCCCTTTTACTCTCAAAAGTGTCCTGGATTGAACAATAAGTTGTATTGTCATCCTGCCTACGACACGGTCATCACTCTCTTGGGTACATGTCCTTGTATGTGTGTACCGGGAGATGTGTGCAAAAATGTTCAACAAGAGGGACACTGCTTAGTGGTGTTTTGTAAGCTGCTTAGTAGTCTCACAAAAGGAGACAATGGAGATTAGGGAAACATACGGAGCTCTTCACAGTCATGATTAAGAATGGGAGCTGGAAAGTAAGCCTGCCTAACTTTTCCTCCCCGCACCACCACTTCCCAGCTCTGAGCCCATGGTCAAGTTGCCAAAGCTCTGTAAGCCTCAGTTTCCTCACATGGAAGATTTGGATGATAATAACCTACCATGCAGGGTTGCTGGGAGGACCATTAGCAGTCATAACAGAAACTAACATTTAATGAACACTTACTACAGCCACATGTCTGCTGGGAGTTTTATGTATATAGCTCATTCAATCCTCATAGTGGGTATTATTATTATTCCCATTTTATAGGTGAAATACCTCAGGCCACATTGAACAACCTATCCAAGGTCACAGAACAAGCACATCTTGGGCCAACACAAAACCTGGGCATCCTGACAGGAGTGCGGGGCTCTCAGCCACAGAGCCTGGTGCACCGTGAGCACTCAGTACCTGAGTGAGTAAACGGTGGTGATGATGATCATGGTGGTGGTGCCATTCCTATCAGATCAACAGGGGACAGCAAGGATGGAGGCCTGTAGACCCTCTAGAAAAGGTGACACTGGTGCCCACTGGCACCCAATACATTCTCTAATGCTGCCGGGCTTGAAGCACAGTGTCCCTTCCAGCCAGTTGCTGGTGGCTGCATATTCCAGCTGTGCTTGGAAATACCTTCTGGTGGGCTTTTCAAACACTGCACGCTACCAAGATCCTAAGCCAATTCCCCAGTTTCACAGAAACGTGTGCAAGCCTGAAGGAATAGACGGGGGTCTCTCGTTTGGCTTGTGTTTTCTGGCATGATTTACTGTTCAACTTCAGGCAGGGAAACGAACATAAGAAGCAGATGAGAGTCCAGATGAAATACTCACTTCTCCTTTTTTGGTCAAGCACTAGGAGGAGTGTCTAATGGCTCCCAAATTAATCTCCCATAACATTGCCACCTGGACTGACCTCTGTGTGGCCCTGCCCGTGGCCTTATTCCTCTTTGAGTTCTGACTTTCGGTTCTGACTTTCAACAGACCAAATAATGAGAGAAGTGAGCTGTCATCTTTACAGATGAGAAAACAGAGATTCCTCCTAGATAAAAGAGCCACAAAGGAGGAGAAGCCACAAAGGGAGCTGGAAGCGGATGGCGGCCTCAGGGACCAGGTGACTTTGCTCCACCCAAAAGGTGATGTAGCCTGGGAAGTTTCATGAGCAGGAGAGAGGCGAGAAGTCCTTGTCACAGTAAAATATGGGGTCGGGGGAGAATAAGGAACCCTCTTCCCTGTTTCCTTCCCTCTTCCCTCCCTCCTCCCTCTCTTCTTTCCTCCCTCCCTCCGTTGATTCCTTGGGAGGGCAGGGTGGATGCTGACCCAGGCCCTGGGTATATCCTGGGAACAGGCCAGTCGATTCTATGCTCTGAAGGAATGTGAGAGCCTGCCCCACAAATCACAGTGGAAGCCGCTGAAAAAAGAACCCCTCACTTCAGCCTCCGCAAGCCCCCACACATCACATACAGGCGCCCTGGTGTTGGGTGCTGAGCCTAACGAGGCACTGGTCAGGCCTCTGCGGCTGGCTGGAGGTCCAGCCCCAATTTCAGAGCTATCGAGGCTCAATGCCTACATGTGCCACAGCTCCAAAACCCAGCCTCGTGGTCTTAGGATCCAAGATTTTTTGCATCTTTTAGGTTTAGACAGACCCAGACTCCTGACCTGTATTTTTCTTGCTCTTGGGCCTGGCTCCACTTTCCTCCATACAAAGCTATTTACCAGGAGCTAAACGAAAATGATCTCTCCAATTTGCAGCCACGCTGCCTGGCTTTCTGATGTTAAAAGGCCTGATTTGTTAAAGCCTCAAACAAACCTATTGCCTACGTGGGTTTGGTTTCCAAAAGCTGGTCTAGTTCTCCCAGGTAGAGCTGATGAAAAGGAGGTGTGGGGACCCATGCTACCCCTGTATAGAGGACCCCTATAAACTCATGTGCTGCCTGACCTTGGGCATTTGGCAGGAGGGGCTCTGTGGCTGTGCCTCAAATCCTTCCAGGAAGTCCCACCAGCTTTGTCTGCCTGGTCTCCTGTGACAACCCCAATGCATTCAGGCAACTCCCAGGCTGGAACTTACTCAGCCAACCCCTGCATGCCGAGGCCTGTCATGTGCCAGGCATGTGCTAGGAGCTGGAGATCTGACTCTGAGCAAATTAGACATGGCCCCTGTGCTCCCTGTACTTCCATTCAGGGAGGGAGAGCAATGTTAGCTCAAATCCTAATGGAAGTACTCACCTCCAACTGTAATATTCCATCCCTAACCAAGGAAAAATGCAGTATTGTGGGAGGAGGTGGGAGAGGGCCCTGACGGGGTCTGGGAGGGTAGAGCAAGCTTCTCTGAGCAAGCTTCTTTGAGCTGAGAGTAGAAGGATGCATGAAGAGGGCAATGCTGCTGGGTGTGGAGTCAGGGGCAAGAAGGATGTTTTATAGGACGGAGCTGCATGTGCCAAGGTCCTGAGGCAGGAGGGAGCACACCTATGTGGGGAACAGACTGTCCAAGGCCGGGAGTGGAAACTGAGGCTGGAAATGGGGCAGCAGTTGGTCCAGAGCCCCTGCCTACCTCAGCGACTGTGCCCGCAGTGCTCTCTCCACCCTGCCCACCTGGTGCCTGCAACTCCATGCACCTCCCTTCCCTTCTCTTCCTGCCCAATCCCATATCCCTCCCTCCAAGAAACCTCCCTCATTCCCACACTTGTAAACGTCCACTCCCTGCTCTGAGCCCTCTCCTGATATGGAGACACCAACAAGTCCACAAACCCAAGCTGGGCCTCCCTACTCACCTGACTGTGCCAGGGAGATGCCCAGACAAACGGGCCCAGTCCCTGCCCCAGAGCGGGCACCAACACATCATGACTGAGAGCAGGTGATCAGTGCTGGCTTGAAGGTATGCAGAGGTGCCTTCCTCTCCCCAGTGGAGGCACCAAATACTCCCTGAGCCCCTACTCCGCCCTAGGCATGGCTCTAAGTCCTAGGGATGCAGCCGCAAGCTGAGCAAGCCTATTCCTGCCTTCATGGGGCTTGTACTCAAGAAGGGGCAGAAATAAACAAATGTGTCTGATGCCAGGTGTTGGTAGGAGATTGAGAAACAAAGCAGGTTATCAAATAGGGAGTGCCAGGTGAGTGTGGTAGAATGGGTTTTTTATTAGAGAACATGGGCTGTCTTCTGACAAAGCACCAACAAGATAGAGTCTTTCCATAGTGAGGGGCTGAGTTGTGAGAATACCTGGGGGTGGAGCAATGCAGGCAGAGGGAGAGGCAAGTGCAAAGGCCCTGGGGCAGGCCCAAGTGCAGCACGCCTGAGGGGCGGCATGCCGCCAGTGCATCTGGAATGAAGTGCAGGGGGCAGGTTAGGAGAGGAGGCTGGGGAGATGATGGAGGGTGTCTCAGGATTGTACCCCAGATTTAGTTTATAGAGGCAATTGAGTGACAAGAGAGAGAACCATGAGGTGAAGGACTGGGTAGGGCCAGGACACAAGGAGTGAGGCAGAAGCCTAGGCCAGCAGAGCCCTCGCTGTGGTTTCCTCGGGAAAGGCCAGTCCAGGCAGAGGAAACAGCCCAAGACTGGCTAGTCTGAATGGTGTCGGGGGAGCTCTGGGCTCTGGGGTGGTCTCTAGATGCTTGGTACCTGGTTCAGGGGTGGTTTAGGGCAGAGGAAATATTGGTTAGTGTGTGAGTGAGATAGAGGAGGTGAGTGGAGAATGGGCCCTGGACTGGTTGGTTACATGTGAGTGGTGGGCTCGCAGGCAAGTTGCTTTCTGGCCAGTAAAGTCCCCAAGATGTCAAAGCATCATAAAATATAGAAAATACCAAAAATGATTCATACAGGGGTCCAGACCGTGCAGGGCCTCGCAGGCCATGGGGAAGAGCTGGAATCCCCTCTCAAGGATATAGAAGCCTGTAGATGGGGAGATCAACCCGGGAGTGGCTGAGAAGCTACAGAGAGAGGCTGCCTGGGAGCTAAGTCCAGAGACAAGGGCAGGGAAGGGAGGCACAGGAAGAGGGGGTAGTAGGAACAAGGACTCTAGGATGTGACTGTGCATCAGGAAGGGCGAGGGGTCTCAGGGCGTGTGGTCGGGTCAGCAGTGGGAAGTGGAGGCAGGAGCTGGGTTGCAGAGGGCTTGCCTGGAAGGTTGTGGTTGAGATTGAAACCATAGCTCTGAGGCCCAAGAATCAGCTGTCAGAGGTCCCCAGGTTGGAGAGTGGCTGATCAGATCTTTCCACTGTAGGTTATGATTCTTTCTTTTACGTTCTATGGTTGAGCTATACTTTCTGCCTCCGGGATCCTGAGAATTCCTGAGGCCAGAGCCTGTCCTTGTCTCAACTGTGAATCCCCCTCAAACCAGGCCCCATGCTGTGTGCTTTACGCACATTAGGTCACGTTGTGTCACTTCAGCCCCTGCCAGCACTCTGGGATAGGTGCAGTCTCTGCCTTTATTGAAGGTAACTAAAGCTCAGAAAGTAAGTCATGTGCCTAAGGCCACGGAGCTAATACAACATGGAGTCAAGACTCAGACGCACCCATTGGTGTCCCCGTGAATGTTTAGCCAGTTCTCTGGGAAAACAGAACTGATTGTTGGTGTTTGCCAATTTCTGTGGTGTAAATACTCCCACCATGGCTGATTCCAAGCTGCCAGCATGAGCTCATGGAAGGCAGAGTTGGGGAGCAACCGTTATACAGTACTTCCACCAGGAGGATATTACAGACATAAATAACCTCAAAAGCATAGATCAGGAGTTGGCAAACTTGACCTGGGCTATGGGCCAAATCTAGTGCTACATGTTTACAAATAGTTTTACAGGAGCACAGCCATGCCCATTCTTTGATGCATTGTCTGTGGCTCCTTTTACCTTAAAACAGCAGAGCTGAATAGTGTGTCAGAGACCAGAAAGCCTAAAATACTTACTATATGTGCTTTCATAGAAAAACTTTGGAAACCTCTGATATAGATGGTAATACAATGTTATAAAATAATTAGAGAATGATGAGTTTTGAGTATTTATTTTCTGTTTTTTATATAATTTATTTAATTACAATTTTCTACAATTTCATTTTTAATATATGTTTAAAAACCAGCTGCAAAACACTTACAAATTTAGCAATCCGCTTTTGCAAGCTGGAAAAATCCCACTCCGGCACACCACTGAATTATGTCTGCCTCCAAATCATGTGCTCTTTTCTTGACACATTTTCTGAATGACTGAATGAATGAATGAAAGCATGCATGCATGAACAGACCGGTGGTCAGACTGGAAGAGAAGGGCCCTCGGCCTGCATGTTGGGAAACGTTGCAGACTTCAGCAAGAGCACAGATGCCTTCAACAAAGGCCTGATGACAGGAAGAATGAAACTCAGCTGACTTATTTAAAGCAGTTAGATGAAGAATGGAGACTTAGCAGGTCAGAGAGGGAAACTAGAGAAGGTGCCTTCATAGGGCAATCAGGCCTAATTTTCCACGAGCAGAACCAGGATCAACAGGGCACCACAAAAGGTCTGTGTCCACCTCAGTGCAAGGCCTGTAGGTCCCATTGTCAATAGAAATGAAAGTCTAATTAATAGACACTGTTTTGCCCCATGCTGAATGCACAAAAATCTAACTTGGTTCTTTAAGAAGTGGCTTGTGTGAGGCACTTTTAAAGTTTTCTTTAGTAGAAACCTTTATGCCTAACAGGAAATCATTTGAAGTGAAAATCACATAAGCAGAATTATCAGGTCTAAGAGCACGTGACTTGACCATGTCTTTGGCAAGGGCTGTCTTGGGAATAAAGATGCCTACACTTGAGGTGCTACACACAAACGCAAACACACACATGCACACATTCACACAAATGCACACACACACACACACACACGCCACGTTAATACTGGGCCTGCCTATTCCCCCCAGTCATGATAGTTCCTGGTGCCGCTCCTCCTATTCTATCCCCCTAAAAATACCCCGACACAGTGAAAGACACGGGCCAGAAGTTGAACACACACTACAGAACCCTGAAAGGAAGATGGGGGCCTTAGAGAAGGCAGAGGACATTTGCAGAATCCTGAGCATGCTGGGAAAGGATGGTCGCACAGCTGTTCCCCAAAATTATTTGGTGTGGCTTTTCAGGACTGGCCCAGCCAGGAGGCTCAACTGAAAGAGAAAGAGAATTTCCAGTTTTGGATTGGGTGTTTTCTTGTTTTGTTTTTGTTTTTGTTTTTTTGCCAGGACACTTTCCCCTTGTCCTTGCTTTGCCCTTTTCCTGTTGTGGAGGGGGCCACTCTCTGGCTTCAAGATGTGCCTCCTCTCTGTGGACCTGCACTGCACCTTGGATGGGACACTCAAAGCTGCTTGTCCCCAGGCAATTTTGCCTTCAGGAGATGTCCTCAGCCATGCCAGCCTGGTGCCCAAGCCCACTCAGGTGCCACCCTGCCACCTCACCGGCTTATCCCGGGACACTCCCTACAGGGAAAACACATGGGCAAAGGGCACCTTAGCTTCCTGGCCCTGGACTGCAGGGGCTGTCATCGGAGCCCTGCATATATGTGAGCCATGGATGCATCTTCACAAAACCACAGTCAGAAGGAGAAGGGGACTAGCCCAAGGTCACTCCATTGAGTTGAAGTAAAACCAGGCCAGGACTCCAGGTCTCCTGTCTGCCAGGCCTCCCAGAAACCAAACAGAAGCCAGCTGCCAGGAAGAAATTGTCCTCTCCCTTCCTACTTTCATATTTTTCACTAATGATGGACATCGTCAACACAAACTTTCAAAACAATACAAAGGGCATAGTTATTATTTCTTATGGAAGCGGTGAGAAGGAAAGAGAAACTTTATACATAATAATTTTTGCTATCAAATGAGAGATGCAGGTGACGAGCAGAGGCCAGAGTGTGGCACATTTAATTTAAGCCATGGCAGCGAGGGGCAGCCTCCATTACAGCCATAATAAATTACATACAAGTGCCACCGAACAATAACAAAAACTGTGGGCCATCTATTTCAGTTCCATTTACAAGAAATCAATATCAATACTTAATGCAATACTGGTGAAAAATGAGCAGAGATACAGAAAGCATAATAAACCAGGAATGGAAGGCTCTCAGCCTTTCACTTTGGAAGAAAAAACTAACTGTCTATATTTTCATGTTGAGGGATATTTCATTGAAACCATGCGCTGGAAGTATAAGGGTTTTCCAGATCTAACTTTAAAATATCCTCTTTATTTTATTAAGAAAGTTATTTAAACGGTGGATTACTAGCTGGATAAAATTCATATGTATGGAAAGAGGCATTTCATCTTTCCCAATGCATTGGGCATCTTTCACCAAATTTTCTTTCTTGTAACAGCCTCAGTTGGATTATGCACATGCTGTGCCGTGTTTATGCCGTCATTAACATCCTAGCTTTGTGTTTGGGGGAAGTACCTGGTGTCAAAAAGTACCTGGTGTCGAACCAGATAAATGCAGGCAGCCAGCTCAGGTGTCTGACAGGGAAGCCACATAACAGTCCCATGTTCCACCTGCATATGTGGACAACACATCCAGAAGCCCAACCCAAACGCAGGCAGACCTGGTCACTGCTCCTTCACCTGGACACCTGCCAGGCAGACACCTGCCATCTCACTGTGGACTGTCCATGGCCATTCAGTTTGACCATCAGAGCCTGAATGTCTCGGCATGGCCCTGGTTTTCCCCATCAGGCGGCCCAGTAGGAGGTCTGTGTGGTCCCAGAGGTGGACAGGAGCCAGAACATCCATGCCAACCCAGGCAGGACAGCAGTTCTCAGCCACCAGCAATAGCAGGACACCCAGCCTCCACTGAGTGGCCTGAGAATATCAAGTCATTTTACTTCCCTGAATGCCACTCTAATGGTGCAGCACCAGCTGTCCCTTCCTGGGAACTCAGCGTATTCTGGAAGGGTCTCTTGGGCAGATTCTAAAACTTTTAGGTTATTTTCATTACTAAAATTGTGTCCACTTTAAAACTCCAATATCATGCCCAACTCAAAGCTTTCTCCTCACCCTTCTCTGGCCAGGCTGAGGCTCCAGGGACTGCAGGGAGAAGGGGGTTCCTTCTTCCCTTGGAGTGGGGTGTATTAGTTCATCTTCATGCTGCTGATAAAGATATACCCAAGACTGGGAAGAAAAAGAGGTTTACTGGACTCACAGTTCCATGTGGCTGGGGAGGCCTCACAATCATGGTGGAAAGCAAGGAGGAGCAAGTCACATCTTACATGGATGGCAGCAGGCAGAGAGAGAGCTTGTGCAGGGAAACTCCCCTCTATAAAACCATCAGATCTCCTGAGACTTATTCACTATCATGAGAATAGCACGAGAAAGACCTGCCCCCATGATTCAACCAACTCCCAATGGGTCCCTCCCGCAACATGTGGGAATTCAAGATGAGATTTTGGTGGGGACACAACCAAACCATATCATGGGGCATCCCCCACCTCCAAGAACCTCCTCAGTGCCCAGAGGAGGGGGAGGAGACTATGAAGACCAGATGTCAGGCGGCACACCTGAGTGAATGACTGTGGGAGTAACAGAGACAGGGAGGAGGCATAGGCTTGAAGAGGGCTGGAGAAAGCATCCATGGGTGTTTGGGACAATGTGACTCTGAAGAGTCTGGGAGACATCCAGGTGGAGACAGCAGCATCTTTGGGGGCTGTGGATGCCAACCTGAGTCTCCAGCATGGCATGCAAGTGGAAGTCACCATTGGCATGGATGGGCGCAGCAGCTGGGCCTCACTAGGACTCAGCCCTCTCCACAAGGGGAGCTGTCCTGGTGCTCACACCTGAGCCCGCAGTCCAGCCCACAGCACCACGCTGTGTCTTGTATCTTTTGTTTTCTGTGTCATGCATGTGTCACAGGTTCACCAAGTTCGAAGAGGGGAGTTACGTGAACTAGAATGTGGATCTCCTCACTTCCAGCCAGTGATTTCTTTTTTTCACAATGAGCCCCAGCATTGCTTTGTTTGTTTGTTTTGTGTAATTTGGTCTTCTGCATCACTTGCAGCACAAAGTACTCTTTTCCTCAAGTAATTGAAAAACACTTGGATTAATATAATGATCCAAGGGGACCCTGCAGAACAACATCATTCCAATTCCTCCTCAATTTTTGGGGTGGGGAGGTTAGATAATTGTGCATTCATTCATTCAATCATTCATTCATCCAACCTCGTTCCCCAGATGAGGCAGGGAAAGTATGAGAGGTTGTGATTCATTCTGTCCAGGAAACAGCACAGCCAAGCAGCCACTCAGCTGAGACTTGAATGATGAGGGGGAGCTCATTAATCAGGTGATGGCAGAGAGCACCCCACACAGGGACAAGGGAAAAGAGACGGTGGGTAGCCAATCTATGGCGTGTTGGAGAATTTGTATGGCTAGAGGGCCTTGGTGCATTTGGTAAAATTGACATGATCATATTGCCAACTGCCCTTCCCCCAACAAACTCTTGTCTATCCTTTAAGTCCCAATTCAAGCATCACCTTTTCCAGGAAGCCTTCCTGCCTGTCAGAGTTGGATGCTCCTTTCTCTGTCTGCATAGCCCACACGTGTGGGGAGATGAGCTGACCTCTGCTGCTTGAACTATGAGCTTCTGCAGGGTGCAGGTTGGGTGGTGCTCTTTCTAGAATCCTTAGCCTTTGGCACAGGACTGAAAGAAACCAAACATCACAGCCATGACCCTGAGGGCTTGTCAGGAGGATTACAGGAAGCCAACTTTTTGTAAAGGGTTGCACAGCCACAGTAAATGTCTGCTATGTTCTTACCAAACATTTGTCAAATAAACAAATACATTCTGTAATACTTTACCTTTCTTCTTATGAAGAGATATTTCAGAGCCACACTGGATGAGAAGAGGGGGTGGAGGTGGGCATCATTCTCTGCTCCCCTCATCCCTAAACCCATGGAAAGGCCTGGGGTAGTAATTGCAGAGAGGGAAATAATTTTTAAATGTCTCTCTTTTTGTGCTTTTACTGTCAAATGATAGCATTATTCACAGTTTTTGAAATACAGAAAGCAAGTCTGCACAACTCTTTCTGCAGAAACAATGGGAGTGTGTGTGTGAGTGTGTATAAGTGTGTGTGATCTCTGTTCCTCTGCAAGAATGGGGGTGTGTGAGTATGTATGAGTGTGTGTGATTGCTTTTCCTCTACAATAATGGGTGTGTGTGAGTGTGATCTCTGTTCCTCTACAATAATGGGGGTGTGTATGTGAGTGTGTCTGAGTGTGTGTGATCTCTGTTCCTCTGCAATAATGGGTGTGTGTGTGTGAGGGTGTGTGATCTCTGTTCCTCTATAATAATGGGGGGTGTGTGAGTGTATATGAGTGTGTGTGATCTCTGCTCTTCTACAATAATGGGTGTGTGTGTGTGTAAGAGAGAGATCTCTGTTCCTCTACAATAATGGGGGTGCATATGTGAGTGTGTATGAGTGTGTGGTCTCTGCTCCCCTGCAATAATGGGGGTGTGTGAGTGTGTATGAGTGTGTGATCTCTGTTCCCCTGCAATAATGGGGGTGTGTGAGTGTGTATGAGCGTGTGTGATCTCTGTTCCTCTACAATAACTGGGGTGTGTGTGAATGTGTATGAGTGTGTGTGACTCTGCTCCTCTACAATAATAGGTGTGTGTGAATGTGTATGAGGGTGTATGATCTCTGTCTGTTCCTCTACAATTAAGTGACCAGAAGCAGGTGGCTTCAAAGGTGAATTAATTCTCTGCTGGAAAAATTGGGCTGGAAAAATCTAGTCATTAGGAAACCAGAAAAGCAAGAAATGTAACTTCTGCTCAATGAAAGTGAACTGAATTTCTATTGAGGCCCCCTTTCTCTAAAACTCATTTTCAACTAACTCAGTGCTGTCAGCCAGCCCTGGGGCTGTACCTGGGGCTCACATGTGGCCAAGATGTCAGGCAGCGGGGTCTGATCCTTGTTGTCATCTCGCCGCATGGTCAAAAACATGTCCTCATTCCCTGCTGGTCTCAGTTCCTGAGCCAGTCCTGATGATCCATGGAGACTCCTACCTCGCTCCTGCCTCCCAGCTCAACCACATGGTCTCTCTCCCTCTCCACCCCACCACCACTCCTACTGTGTCCAACCCCTCTTCGACACCCAGGAGCCATCTGGCTGCTTCTGTACCTCTCTGGTGACTCTCAACTTCCCTGCACTGAGACACCCACACCTGGCTCTTTCTGCCCTATAGCTCTGGCACCGTAATGAGTCAAGGGCAGTACTGAGATTCCACATGTTCCCAGGCCTTCCCCGGGGAATTGGAGGCACGTGTCTCCTCTGCTCTCAGTCCCCAGATCCAGAGAGGGTTCTGCTTCTCCTTCCCTTCCCACAAGCACCAAAGCTCTCTCTTCTCTCACTTCTTCCTTCAATCCCCTCCAAAAGTTATCTAGCCACAGGGCAATAAGAACTGGCTTTGACTGATTTGCATTCTTTCAAATACTTTCCTGTGGAAGACCTAAGCTGCTGGAAGTCAAAAGCAGATTATTTGTATTTTTGCTCTTCTGCTGCCTATATTAGGAGATGGAAGAAGGAGAGGAGGAAATGCCAGAGAAAGCAGCATGGATAACATCGCAGAATACCACCCCCTATCCAGGTGGCAAGACAAGTCCAGGCTCCTCAGGTTTAAGTGGATACCCAGTCCCATGGTGCTGCCAGACAACTGTCTTGGGTACATCTGGCTGCCACCACGTGCTGGCTAAGATATGGGGGGACCCCTGGGGAGCACTCAGACCTGGCTTGCAACTCAGCTGTTCCTTCCTCCATGTGTGACAGATCAAGCACCTCCCCCTTGAACCCTGGCTCCTTACCAGGACTGCTGGGGCCACAGCGATAGCGTGAGAAGCAATCAGGGCTTGGGACCCAAAAAGAACCATGGAGACTCTCCAGTGGCCCCACATTTATTCTCTTCCACGTGGTCTGGATAGAAAACTAGAGAGAGTGTGGACAGCACTTGCCTCCGCTGAAAAAGTAACTCTAACCCTCTTCCCCAAACTCAGACTGTTCCAGAACAGCCAGAGGCGTAGAGCCACACGTTCCTCTCAGCGAGCCTGTGAGTGAGGCTGAGTTGCACTAAAGAGATTGTGCAGGTGCCACCAGCTTCCCAAAGGCAGACTATCCTACGGCTGCAAACGCTCCTCTAAGAACTCACCCATCCTCGTGGTTTGACCAACGTTCTCTGCAACTTCCTAGAAGTTGAAACTTCCTAGAAGCAGATGAAAACATACCCTCCAGCCCTAGCTGTTCTCAGGTTTACTTTCTGACACCCCCTTCCCAGAGAGCTCCCATTCTCCCAGAGGCCTCCCTCTCCAGGGGCCAGCACTCAACCGTTGTCTCCTCCCAACAAAGCCTAAGAGAGGGCTCCCTGACCCGCTGGCCCAAAGGCCTGGGTCCCCGGCCGCTCAGTCCTTCCATTTTGTCTCCCACAGCTGAGCCCACTGTTTTCCAGTGGATCCGCCTTCCAATGCCACCACCTTCCCTTCTAGGAAGTCCCAGCCAGGGGATGAACTACAGAGGCAGCCCCTTCCCCCATCACCATTACTGTCACTGACTGGCTGTGGGCCTTCATGCTCTTCCAGGTTCTGGGTGGACGGTGGCCAGGGAAAATGCAGGGGGTGGGGTGCCGTGACAGGGAAGTCACCTGCAGCCCAGATCTGTGCGCCCCAAGGTGTGCACTGGAAAGTGAATTGTTTCTTGTTCTTTTTTTTCTTTGTTATATGCTCTAGGGAATAAAAGGAATTTTCTTCCTTACACCCACCTAGCTCCTGGCGGGACCAGACTCTTCCTGTCTGAGATTTCCTCACTCCCTGTGGGTTTTGGGGGGTACAGACACAGGTTTTGGGGGTTTTAATCTCTGGAAAGAAGAGAACTTGTCAGGACCTCCAAGAGACCTCCCTAAACAGAACCTGTTTTTGAATAACCTGAGGGCATTTCTCTAGGTCATCCCTGAGGGCAGGGGAGGGTCAGGCTCTCGGTTTCAAAGATAGGTTGGGGATGGGGGGCCTACCTGGACTGGAACAGGATGCACTTTTGAGGATCCTGTGAGTGGTGGGCACTGGGACCTCACCTACCTGGGAGGACCCCAGTGGACACAGCGCCAGGAGCCCCTTGTGGCCTTGCTCGGTATCACAACCTCTGAGAAACCTTCCAGTGGGCTGGGAGAACCTGGGCAAGGAGTTATCGGTGGCGAGTGAATGGCCCTGGCCTGACCTGCCTGAGGCCTCACCTCCCAAGGCCTCACCTGCCCATTCTTGAGTTGCTTACCCCCTGAATCTAAACAAAGTCCCCAGGAACAGAAGAGTGGCCCTGAGTGACTGCTGGGGAATTCTTGCCAAGTGGTCAAGTTGAAACCAGGTGGGATTTCACGTGGAAACATAAAGAAAGAAAATGTTTCTTTGCATCTCAAGTCTAAGGGTGGGATTCATGTTTGGCAAATGTTATCCCACCTCTCCTATGATTCCCATTTTACAAATGAGGAAATTAAGGCTCAAGGAAAGTGAGTAACACCCAAGTTCACTGAGTACAGTCAAATGCTGCTTTGTCTGACTACAAAGAACATGCTTTTTCAGGCTCCCCATATAGTTAGCAGATATCAGTTAGCACAAAACTATTTAGTGGCAGGGTCCAGGCCAACATCTGGGACCATGCTGGTTTCAGAAATGGGGCGATTCTCTCTGGAGTCATCCTCTTGGGAACAGACTGGTCCCAGAAGTTCTTCTAGACCTGCAACTGGATGCCCTCAGCTCTCTAAGTCACTGTCCCCCAACTGTGGAGTCAGTACAGTGAGACAGGATTTATCCTTCTCATGAAAATTTTGAGACTGTCATGAGAAAATGTGTATAGAAGCACTTTAGAAATTAAAAGTGATTGTGTTAGGCTAATAATGCCCCCACCAAAATATATCTATATCCTCATCCTTGAAACCTGAAACTGTTACCTTATATGGCATTAAAAAGGATGAACCCTTACAGATACGATGTGATTAAATTAAGGATCTTGAGACAGACATTATCTTGGATTATTTAGATGGTCCTTAAACTCAAGCACATGCATCCTCATCTGAGGGAGCAGAGGAAGATTTTATACACAGACACAGAGGAGAAGGAGGTGTGACCACAGAGGCAGAGCCTGGGGCGACATGGCCACAAGCCAAGGACTGCCAGCAGCCACCCCAACTGGAGGAGGTAAGGAATGGCTTCTTGCTTGGAACCTCCAGAGAAAGTACAGCTCTGCAGGCACCTTGATTCCAGCCCAATAATATATGTATTAGTCCATTTTCACACTGCTGATAAAGGCATACGTGAGACTGGGTAATTTATTCAGGAAAGAGGTTTAATGGACTTACAGTTCCACATGGCTGGGGAGGCCTCACAATCATGGTGCAAGGCAAGGAGGAGCAAGCCACGTCTTACATGGATGGCAGCAGACAAAGAGAGCTTGTGCAGGAGGAGACCCCCATTTTAAAAACCGTGAGCTCATCAGACTCACTCACTATCATGAGAACAGCAGGGGAATGACCTGCCCCCATGATTCAACCATCTCCTACCGAGTCCCTCCCACAACATGTGGGAATTATGGGAGCTACAAGATGAGATGTAGGTGGGGACACAGAGCCAAACCATATCATTCTGCCCCTGCCCACCCCCCAATCTCATGTCTTCACATTTCAAAACCAATTATGCCTTCTCAGTAGTCCCCTAAAGTTTTAATTCATTTCAGCTTTAACTCAAAAGTCCACAGTCCAAAGTCTCATCTGAGACAAGGCAAGTCTCTTCTGCCTATCAGCCTGTAAAATCAAAAGCAAGTTAGTTACTTCCTAGATACAATGGGAGTACAGTAATGGGTAAATACAACTGTTCCAAATGGGAGAAATTGGTCAAAACAAAGGAGTTACAGGCCCCAAGCAAGTCCAAAATCCAGTGGGGCAGTCAAATCTTAAAGCTCCAAAATGATCTCCTTTGACTCCATGTCTCACATACAGTTCACACTGATGCAAGAGGTGAGTTCCCATGGTCTTGGGCAGCCCCACCCCTGTGGCTTTGCAGGGTATAGGCCCCCTCCTCACTGCTTTTATGGCATTGAGTGTCTGCGGCTTTTCCAGGCACTTGGTGCAAACTGTCAGTGGAACTACCATTCTGAGGTCTGGAGGATGGCGATGACCCTCTTCTCACAGCTCCACCAGGTGGTGCCCAAGTGGGGACTCTGTGCGGGGGCTCCAACCCCACATTTTCCTTCCATACTGCCCTAGCCGAGGTTCTCCATGAGGGCCCCACTCTGCAGCAAACTTTTGCCTGGGCATCCACGCATTTCCATACATCCTCTGAAATCTAGGCAACGGTTCCCAAACTTCAGCTCTTGACTCCTGTGAACCCACAGGCTCAACATCATGTGGAAGCTGCCAAGGCTTGGGGCTTTCACCCTCTGAACCAACAGCCCAAGCTATACCTTGGCCCCTTTTAGTCATGGCTGGAGTGGCTGGGATACAGGGCAGCAAGTCCCTAGACTGCACACAGCAGAGAGACCCTGGGCCAGGCCCCCAAAACCATTTTTTCCTCCTGAACCTCTGGGTCTGTGATGGGAGGGGCTGCCACAAAGGTCTTTGACATGCCCTGGAGACATTTTTCCCATTCTCTTGGGGACTAACATTCCACTCCTTGTTACTTATGCAAATTTCTGCAGCAAGCTTGAATTTCTCCTCAGAAAATGAGATTTTCTTTTCTATCACATTGTCAGACTGCAAATTTTCCAAATTTTTATGCTCTGCTTCCCTTATAAAACTGAATGCCTTTAACAATGCCCAAGTCACCTCTTGAATGCTTTGCTGCTTAGACATCTCTTCCACCAGATGCCCTAAATTATCTCTCTTAAGTTCAAAGTTCCACAAATCTCTAGGGCAGGGGCAAAATGCTGCCAGTCTTTTTGCTAAAACATAACAAGAGTCACCTTTGCTCCAATTCCCAATAAGTTCTTCATCTCCATCTGAGACCACCTTAGCCTGGGTTTCATTGTCCATACTGCTATCAGGCTTTTGGTCAAAGCCATTCAACAAGTCTCTAGGGAGTTCCAAACTTTCCCACATTTTCCTTTCTTCTTCTGAGCCCTCCAAATTGTTCCAACCTCTGCCTGTTACCCAGTTCCAAAGTCGCTTCCACATTTTCAGGTATCTTTTCAGCAGCACCCCACTCTACTGGTACCAATTCACTGTATTAGTCCATTTTTGCACTGCTGATAAGGACATACCTGGGACTAGGTCATTTATACAGGAAAGCAGTTTAATGGACTTACAGTTCCATGTGGCTGGGGAGGCCTCACAATCATGGTGCAAGGCAAGGAGGAGCAAGTCATGTCTTACATGAATGGCAGCAGGCAAAGAGAGCTTGTGCAGGGAAACTCCCATTTAAAACCATCAGATTTCATGAGACAGACTCACCATGATGAGAACAACATGAGAAAGACCCACCCCATTGATTCAACCATCTCCCACTGAGTCCCTCCCACAGCATGTGGGGATTATGGGAGCTACAAGATGAGATTTGGGTGGGGACACAGAGCCAAACCATATCAATATTGATCTCAGACATCTGGCTCCCAGAACCGTGAGAAAATAAATTTCTGTTGTTTAAAGCCACCAAGTTTTTGATCGTCTGTTAAAGCAGCCCTAGAAAATGAACAGAAAAAGGGAATGACGCTTTTGGCAAAACAGATGTTCTGAGGTGATCACAGAGAAAATTCTAACCAATCACACCTGTGCTGCACAATGACTAATTTGGGAAACTGGAAGTTCCCTGTCACAAAAGCTCAAGTCACTGGACAATTCCCCAAACTTTCATTTCTTCTCCCTCAGTATCCTCATGAAGACAGGGCTTGTGTTAACTCTCATATGCTGATTGCACAAGTACAAAATAGCACAATGCCTTTAGAGGGAAATTTGGCAACAAATTCCCTTGGCCCAGCCATTGCACTACTAGAATTTTTCCTAACGATACACTGACCTCCACCAAATGCACACCCCTGGGAGTGTTTGAATACACTAATGCATATCCACTCAATAGAGTTAATAAACATACATATGTATACACATATATACATATTATACACACACACGTGCTCATTTTCATAAAAAGACACACAGAATGATAACCAAAATCTAATAAAAATGTCTACATATAGGGAGTAAGTAGGAATGGCGTGGAGAGAGGAGGTTTAGGGGTGACATTTCTCTAAGTATTCCTTTTTACATGGTTTTGGTTTTTTAACCATGGCATGTTTTACATGTTTAAAAAATACTAAGTAAAAAAGGATAAACAAAAGCAAACCCTAAAATCTAATATGAACAGAAACAAATGATTCTATGTGCATGTCAAACTTATAACCATTCAGAAAAAAGAACTAGTTCAAGTAATTTTTGAACTCAGTGCTCTGACTCTACACACTTAGTGGGATGTATTAAAAGGATAAGAAGGGGGTGGAGCCAAGATGGCCAAATAGGAACAGCTCCGGTCTACAGCTCCCAGCCTGAGCGACACAGAAGACGGGTGATTTCTGCATTTCCGTTTGAGGTAACGGGTTCATCTTACTAGGGAGTGCCAAATAGTGGGTGCAGGACAGTTGGTGCAGCGCACCCTGCGCGAGCCAAAGCAGGGCAAGGCATTGCCTCACTCAGGAAGTGCAAGGGGTCAGGGAGTTCCCTTTCCTAGTCAAAGAAAGGGGTAACAGATGGCACCTGGAAAATCGGGTCAGTCCCACCCTAATACTGCGCTTTTCCAACGGGCCTGGAAAACAGCACACCAGGAGATTGTGTCCCGCACCTGGCTTGGAGTGTCCTATGCCCACGGAGTCTCACTGATTGATAGCACAGCAGTCTGAGATCAAACTGCAAGGCGGCAGCGAGGCTGGGGGAGGGGCGCCCGCCATTGCCCAGGCTTGCTTAGGTAAACAAAGCAGCCAGGAAGCTCAAACTGGGTGGAGCCCACCACAGCTCAAGTAGGCCTGCCTGCCTCTGTAGGCTCCACCTCTGGGGGCAGGGCACAGACAGACAAAAATTCAGCAGGAACCTCTAAAGACTTAAATGTTCCTGTCTGACTGACAGCTTTGAAGAGAGTAGTGGTTCTCCCAGCACACAGCTGGAGATCTGAGAACTGACAGACTGCCTCCTAAAGTGGGCCCCTGACCCCCCAGCAGCCTAACTGGGAGGCACCCCCGAGTAGGGACAGACTGACACCTCACTCGGCCGGGTACTCCTCTGAGACAAAACTTCCAGAGGAACTATCAGACAGCTGAACTTGTGGTCTCATGAAAATCCGCTGTTCTGCAGCCACCGCTGCTGACACCCAGCCAAACAGTGTCTGGAGTGGACCTCTAGCAAACTCCAACAGACCTGCAGCTGAGGGTCCTGTCTGGTAGAAGGAAAACTAACAAACAGGAAGGACATCCACATCAAAAACCCATCTGTACATCACCATCATCAAAGACCAAAAGTAGATAAAACCACAAAGATGGGGAAAAAACAGAGCAGAAAAACTGGAAACTCTAAAAAGCAGAGCACCTCTCCTCCTCCAAAGGAACGCAGTCCCTCACCAGCAACGGAACAAAGCTGGATGGAGAATGACTTTGACGAGTTGAGAGAAGAAGGCTTCAGACGATCAAACTACTCCGAGCTACGGGAGGAAATTCAAAACAATAGCAAAGAAGTTAAAAACTTTGAAAAAAATTAGATGAATGGATAACTAGAATAACCAATGGAGAGAAGGGCTTAAAGGAGCTGGTGGAGCTGAAAGCCAAGTATCAAGAACTATGCGAAGCTTGCAGAAGCCTTGGTAGCCAATGCGATCAACTGGAAGAAAGGGTATCAATGATGAAGCGAGAAGGGAAGTTTAGAGAAAAAAGAATAAAAAGAAACGAACAAAGCCTCCAAGAAATTTGGGACTATGTGAAAAGACCAAACCTACGTCTGATTGGTGTACCTGAAAGTGACAGGGAGAATGGAACCAAGTTGGAAAACACTCTGCAAGATATTATCCAGGAGAACTTCCCCAATCTAGCAAGGCAGGTCAACATTCAGATTCAGGAAATACAGAGAATGCCACAAAGATACTCCTCGAGAGGAGCAACTCCAAGACACATAATTGTCAGATTCACCAAAGTTGAAATGAAGGAAAAAACGTTAAGGGCAGCCAGAGAGAAAGGTCGGGTTACCCACAAAGGGAAGCCCATCAGACTAACAGCTGATCTCTCGGCAGAAACTCTACAAGCCAGAAGAGAGTGGGGGCCGATATTCAACATTCTTAAAGAAAATAATTTTCAACCCAGAATTTCATATCCAGCCAAACTAAGCTTCATAAGTGAAGGAGAAATAAAATACTTTACAGACAAGCAAATGCTGAGTGATTTTGTCACCACCAGACCTGCCCTAAAAGAGCTCCTGAAGGAAGCACTAAACATGGAAAGGAACAACCGGTACCGGCCCCTGCAAAAACATGCCAAATTGTAAAGACCATCGAGGCTAGGAAGAAACTGCATCAACTAATGAGCAAAATAACCAACTAACATCATAATGACAGGATCAAATTCACATATAACAATATTAATTTTAAATGTAAATGGGCTAAATGCTCCAATTAAAAGACACAGACTGGCAAACTGGATAAGGAGTCAAGATCCATCAGTGTGCTGTATTCAGGAAACCCATCTCACGTGCAGAGACACACACAGACTCAAAATAAAGGGATGGAGGAAGATCTATCAAGCAAATGGAAAACAAAAAAAGGCAGGGGTTGCAATCCTAGTCTCTGATAAAACAGACTTTAAACCAACAAAGATCAAAAGAGACAAAGAAGGCCATTACATAATGGTAAAGGGATCAATTCAACAAGAAGAGCTAACTATCCTAAATATATATGCACCCAATACAGGAGCACCCAGATTCATAAAGCAAGTCCTCAGTGACCTACAAAGGGACTTAAACTCCCATACAATAATAATGGGAGATTTTAACATCCCACTGTCAACATTAGACAGATCAACGAGACAGAAAGTTAACGAGGATATCCAGGAATTGAACTCAGCTCTGCACAAAGTGGACCTAATAGACATCTACAGAACTCTCCACCCCAAATCAAGAGAATATACATTTTTTTCAGCACCACACCACACCTATTCCAAAATTGACCACATAGTTGGAAGTAAAGCTCTCCTCAGCAAATGTAAAAGAACAGAAATTATAACAAACTGTCCCTCAGACCACAGTGCAATCAAACTAGAACTCAGGATTAAGAAATTCACTCAAAACTGCTCAACTACATGGAAACTGAACAACCTGCTCCTGAATGACTACTGGGTACATAATGAAATGAAGGCAGAAATACAGATGTTCTTTGAAACCAATGAGAACAAAGACACAACATACCAGAATCTCTCGGACACATTCAAAGCAGTGTGTAGAGGGAAATTTATAGCACTAAATGCCCACAAGAGAAAGCAGGAAAGATCCAAAATTGACACCTTAACATCACAATTAAAAGAACTAGAAAAGCAAGAGCAAACACATTCAAAAGCTAGCAGAAGGCTAGAAATAACTAAAATCAGAGCAGAACTGAAGGAAATAGAGACACAGAAAACCCCTCAAAAAATTAATGAACCCAGGAGCTGGTTTTTTGAAAAGATCAACAAAATTGATAGACTGCTAGCAAGACTAATAAAGAGGAAAAGGGAGAAGAATCAAATAGATGCAATAAAAAATGAAAAAGGGGATATCACCACCGATGCCACAGCAATACAATCTATCATCAGAGAATACTACAAACACATCTATGCAAATAAGCTAGAAAATCTAGAAGAAATGGATAAATTCCTCAACAAATACACCCTCCCAAGACTAAACCAGGAAGAAGTTGAATCTCTGAATAGACCAATAACAAACAGGTTCTGAAATTGTGGCAATAATCAATAGCTTACCAACCAAAAAGAGTCCAGGACCTGATGGATTCACAGCCGAATTCTACCAGAGGTACAAGGAGGAACTGGTACCATTCCTTCTGACACTATTCCAATCGATAGAAAAAGAGGGAATCCTCCCTAACACATTTTATGAGACCAGCATCATCCTGATACCAAAGCCTGGCAGAGACACAACCAAAAAAGAGAATTTCAGACCAATATCCTTGATGAACATTGATGCAAAAATCCTCAATAAAATACTGGCAAACCGAATCCAGCAGCACATCAAAAAGCTTATACACCATGATCAACTGGGCTTCATCCCTGGGATGCAAGGCTGGTTCAACATACACAAATCAATAAATGTAATCCAGCATATAAAGAGAACCAAAGACAAAAACCACATGATTATCTCAATAGATGCAGAAAAGGCCTTTGACAAAATTCAACAACACTTCATGCTAAAAACTCTCAATAAATTAGGTATTGATGGGACGTATCTCAAAATAATAAGAGCTGTCTATGACAAACTCACAGCCAATATCATACTGAATGGGCAAAAACTGGAAGCACTCCCTTTGAAAACTGGCACAAGACAGGGATGCCCTCTCTCACCACTCCTATTCAACATAGTGCTGGAAGTTCTGGCCAGGGCAATCAGGCAGGAGAAGGAAATAAAGGGTATTCAATTAGGAAAAGAGGAAGTCAAATTGTCCCTGTTTGCAGATGACATGATTGTATATGTAGAAAACCCCATCGTCTCAGCCCAAAATCTCCTTAAGCTGATTAGCAACTTCAGCAAAGTCTCAGGATACAAAATCAATGTACAAAGATCACAAGCATTCTTGTACACCAATCACAGACAGGGAGCCAAATCATGAGTGAACTCCCATTCACAATTGCTTCAAAGAGAATAAAATACCTAGGAATCCAACTTACAAGGGATGTGAAGGACCTCTTCAAGGAGAACTACAAACCACTGCTCAATGAAATCAAAGAGGATACAAACAAATGGAAGAACATTCCATGCTCATGGGTTGGAAGAATCAATATCGTGAAAATGGCCATACTGCCCAAGGTAATTTATAGATTCAATGCCATCCCCATCAAGCTACCAATGACTTTCTTCACAGAATTGGAAAAAACTACTTTCAAGTTCATATGGAACCAAAAAAGAGCCCGCATTGCCAAGTCAATCCTAAGCCAAAAGAACAAAGCTGGAGGCATCACGCTACCTGACTTCAAACTACACTACAAGGCTACAGTAACCAAAACAGCATGGTACTGGTACCACAACAGACATAGATCAATGGAACAGAACAGAGCCCTCAGAAATAATGCCTCATATCTACAACTATCTGATCTTTGACAAACCTGACAAAAACAAGAAATGGGGAAAGGATTCCCTATTTAACAAATGGTGCTGGGAAAACTGGCTAGCCATATGTAGAAAGCTGAAACTGGATCCCTTCCTTACACCTTATACAAAAATTAATTCAAGATGGATTAAAGACTTACATGTTAGACCTAAAACCATTAAAACCCTAGAAGAAAACCTAGGCAATACCATTCAGGACATAGGCGTGGGCAAGGACTTCATGTCTAAAACACCAAAAGCAATGGCAACAAAAGCCAAAATTGACAAATGGGATCTCATTAAACTAAAGAGCTTCTGCACAGCAAAAGAAACTACCATCAGAGTGAACAGGCAACCTACAGAATGGGAGAAAATTTTTGCAACCTACTCATCTGACAAAAGGCTAGTATCCAGAATCTACAATGAACTCAAACAAATTTACAAGAAAAAAACAAACAACCCCATCAAAAAGTGGGCGAAGGACATGAACAGACACTTCTCAAAAGAAGACATTTATGCAGCCAAAAAACACATGAAAAAATGCTCGTCATCACTGGCCATCAGAGAAATGCAAATCAAAACCACAGTGAGATACCATCTCACACCAGTTAGAATGGCCATCATTAAAAAGTCAGGAAACAAAAGGTGCTGGAGAGGATGTGGAGAAATAGGAACACTTTTACACTGTTGGTGGGACTGTAAACTAGTTCAACCATTGTGGAAGTCAGTGTGGCAATTCCTCAGGGATCTAGAACTAGAAATGCCATTTGACCCAGCCACCCCATTACTGGGTATATACCCAAAGGACTATAAATCATGCTGCTATAAAGACACATGCACACGTATGTTTACTGCGGCACTATTCAGAATAGCAAAGAGTTGGAACCAACCCAAATGTCCAACAACGATAGACTGGATTAAGAAAATGTGGCACATATACACCATGGAATGCTATGCAGCCATAAAAAATGATGAGTTCATGTCCTTTGTAGGGACATGGATGAAACTGGAAAACATCATTCTCAGTAAACTATCGCAAGGACAAAAAACCAAACACTGCATGTTCTCACTCATAGGTGGGAATTGAACAATGAGAACTCATGGACACAGGAAGGGGAACATCACACTCCGGGGACTGTTGTGGGGTGGGGGGAGGGGGAAGGGACAGCATTAGGAGATATACCTAATGCTAAATGACCAGCTAATGGGTGCAGCAAAACAACATGGTACATGGATACATATGTAACAAACCCGCACATTGTGCACATGTACCCTAAAACCTAAAGTATAATAATAAAAATAAAATAATAAAAGAAAAAAATAAAAGGATAAGAATAGGTACAAAAAAATCTTGCACTCTAACTTAGTGAGTTTGTTGGTGGTAGTGCTCTTGGGATAGTAATTCTGACACTATTTTGGGTACCTTGAGGATGAGCAACTAGATTGATGTAGATGAGAAGCACAGTTGTCACTGGGAGAAGGGAAGTACAAATATGAAAGAGAGATAGTATCAGTATGCACATGTGATTTATAAAAATACAAAGTGCATTAAGGGCCCTGCTTCTTAGTTCCTCCCTGTGTCCACACCCTTTGCCACATGACTTTGCAGTTTCCCCCACTAAAGAGGTAGAGGATACCTCCCTATCCTTGCCTTTGGGGTGACCATGTGACTTGCTGTGGCTGACAGAGTGAGTGGATATGATGTAGCCAAACATTTGTAAAGTGCTTATGCAGTTGGGCTTTCCCGTTTGGGCCTCTGCCATGACCATAAGAACATGCCCAGGTTAGCCCAGTGACCCCAGGAGGATGAGAGGCACATGGAGCTGAGATGAACCAACCCTGCTGAGCCCAGCCTAGATGGTCTGATCCCTGGCAGATTCCCAGACACACAAATGAGCCCAGCCATGATCAGATCTCCAGCCAACCTGAAGGGCCAGGAGAATAAATGATTTTTCTTTTAAGCCACTGAGTTTTAGGGTGGTTTGTTAAGTAGCAAAATCAACCCCTTTAGAAGGAAATTTGGCAACAAATTCCCTTGGCCATTACACTACTAGATTTTCTAGAGGATACACCCACCTCCACAAAATGCATTTTGTTAGCTTTTGTCATTTAGTGGGATTGGTGGGATGGAGCAACAGAAATACCATCAGTGGGCTGGTGGTATAGCACAACAGAAATAAAGGAAAAAAAGGACTGGAAGGGTGGTCAGCAACCCTGGGCCTGCACAGGACATGACGTGATATAGGAACATCACAAACAGCAGCAGCTCCTTCCCTTTCCCTTTGACAAACACACCAGAAAAAAACAAACAAACAAAAAACTTGACCTACTGATAGCATTTGAATCCAAGAATTGCATTTCATTTGAGAGCTAAGGCCAAAGACAGAACCAAGAGGGCAGTAGTGAGCTCTGTTGCTGTGGATTCAAGACAACTCAAACTTGCAGGGAATACATAAACTCTAATTTTATGTCTTAATGATATGTTAAGAATAAGATTATGATTGTTGCATTTTTGAGTAGAACATAAAGTCATTTCATCCAATCTCTCATTTTACAGAAGAAAAAACTGAGGCCCAGAGAAGCCAAAGACACAGCAAGGGTGCAGCAGAGCCAGATTGGAATATGGGTCTGGTCACTGCCTCTTCCTGTCCCTCCAGGCTATCCCCGAAGGCTACAGAATCCTCCTCTTCATCATAAGGGGAAGATATTTTGTGAGACAGCCCAAGACTGATACTACATGCTCCAAGCTTCTGTCCTGTTTCATCTTTAACTGAGCACCAGGCACCAGATCTACACTTCCACGTCACCATCATCTTAAACTTGAAGTCTCTATTAAGCTCCACCCAGGAGACCAGTTGCCTCCTCTGTAGAAACACTTCATGTTCTGAAGGTTCTGGTGCCACTGGCTGACTCCAAGAGGTGTTGTCAGCAGGCAGTGCTATCTGACCTGGCCCTCTGTTCCCTCTGTTTCTTTTAGTTGTGTATCTGTTGCATTCACTTAACTCTCCCTTGTTCCACCCCCACAAAGAAGCAAGATGCAGATAACGTGACAGAATAAAATAACATTTAAAAGAGAAAAAAGATTGAGAACCATTTCAGTAGGCTCTGGCCTGGCTGGTGTGTGCTGATGGAGTCAGGGAGCACACACAGGAGATGTCTGATAGTCGCGCGGTGAGAAGAAAGTTGGACAGGCATTGAGGAAGCACGGAGAACTGGTTTCCAGTGCTGGCACTCTGCCATCCCTGGGGACCTGAGGGAAGTTACTGAACCTCTCTAAGGCTGTCCCTTCTGTAGCCTGGGGACAGCAGCAGCCTCTTGGCAGCTTTCATGAGATAGCATGACGTTGCTATGGGGACCTTTAGGGCAGGACCCATAATGATGATGCTTAAATCATCCTTGTTATAGAAGAGAGGTAACAACCCTTTTTCTGTCCCAAGGTCACTCCTCTGCTCCAGAATGCAGGGAGTTTCTCCTGAAAGTCGGTCTTCATTCTTCCTCTGTAGGTGGCATGGTCCCACTCATTCCCTTACTTATTCCAAATTCAACCATTTACCATTTATCTCTCCCATCCCTCAGCTTCCTTCCATTGTCACCTAGTTTAGGACATCACCAGCCACCCCGATCCATCCACACTGCTCTCAGTCCTGGCCTCCAGGGCACCCCATACCGCAGCAGAGAACGGTGTCTTCCTAAAATGCACTGCTCTTAGGATGAAAAGCACATCCTGAACACAACCAACATGCCCCCAGGATGCTGGCTGCTGCCCACACCGCCAGCCTCATCTCATTCTCCTCTCTCCTCCCCTCTCCTCAGACCAGCCACGCTGTGCCACACTCTCATTTCCCCAAACCTACCATTTCTATATTCCCTAGAACTGCCATAACGAATCTCCACAAACCTAGTGGCTTAAAACAGCAGAAATTTATTCTCTCCCCATCCAGAGGCCAGAAGTCCAAAATTAAGGTGTGCATTTTGCCCCACTCCCTCTGCAGGCTGGAGGGGCATTTTCTTGCCTCTCATGGCTTCCAGGGGTGGCTGGTAGCCCTTGGGGTTTCTGGGCTTCCAGCTGCAGTGCTTCCCTCTCTGCCTCCACTGTCGCAAGGCAACCTCCCTCGTGTGTCTGTGTCCTCACATTGCATTCTCCTCCCTGTGTGTCTCCCTCCACTCTTCTTATAAGGACACAAGTCATATAGGATTTAGGGCCCAACCTACTTCAATATGACCTCATCTTCACTTGATAACATCTGCAAAGACCCTATTTCCAAATGAGCTCGCATTCACAGGTACCAGGACTGAGCAGTTTTTAGGGAGATGCAACTCAACCCATACCTGCCAAACATCTCCATGATCAGACCCTTCCTGCAAGACCTTCCCTTTGCTGACACACTTTCCCTACCCACTGTCTCACCCACCTTCGTTCTGTCCCTCTGCCCCACCCTGCGGATTTCAGGTCAAAGGTCACCTGCTTCAGGAAGCCTCCCCTGATATACGAGGTCAGTTCCTATTGTGCTTGCTGAACGTCTCTGAGGCCCTCATCCTCCTGTTGAATAGACCTGTGGGGCTATTCAACTAATGTCTGCCTCCTTCATGAGATTACGTGCTGCACAGGGACAGAAGCAGACCAGTTTGTTTATCACCATGTCCCCAGCATTAAGAACCAAGCCAGTGCTCAGTACACTCAATACAAGTGAGCTAATGAATGAACAAACTGGTATTGAGAGCACTATGTGCTAGGCTACAAGGATACAGAGACACTGATGTGGTTTAGATCTGTGGCCCCACCCAAATCACATGTCAAATTATAGTCCCCAGTGTTGGAGGCCTGGTGGGAGGTGACTGGATCATGGGGGTGGAGTTTTTGTGAATGGTTTAGCCCCATCCCCACTTGGCACAGTATAGTGAGTGAGTTCTCTTGAGATTTGGTTAAGTGTGGCGCCTCCTCCCTCTCTCTCTTCCTCTTCTTCCAGCCATGTAAAGTGCTGGCTCCCCCTTCCCCTTCCACCATGAATGTAAGTTTCCTGAGGCCTCCCCAGAAGCCAAGCAGATGCTAGAATCACATTTCCTGTACAGCCTGCAGAATCGTGGGCCAATTAAACCTCTTTTCTTTGTAAATTACCTAGTCTCAGGTATTTCTTTGTAGCAATGCTAGAACAAACTAGTACAGACACCAAGGTAGAAGAGGTGGGGTCTCCTGTCTCTTGGCTCAATAGGAAGGAAGGCACCAGACAAGTAACTAAAAGGGAAGGTGGCACACACTACACCCCAGGGACGAACCAGATGCAGCAGGAATCAGACTAATTGCTGGGAGACAATGAGGGTCTCACTTCAAAGCTGCCAGTTGAGCTGAGTTTTACAGGGAAAGAATGGAGAGAAAGGCATTCCAGGCAGAGGGACCAGCCTATATGCAAAGGCACAGAGGTGAGAAAAGGTTCAGAGTATGTGGAGAACAGTAAGATCCAGTCCCCGAATGGACCAGCCAGGGCCAAACTTGGGAACCACTGTCTAAGAGTAGGAAATACTCCATGGATGGAGACTTTTCCCTACTACCCATCACAACTACATCTAGAGTGAAAGAAATGGAGAGGTTAAGTAGCCTTTGCTATGGCAAAAGGAAGGATCCTGCGGTTTGCATTTGATTTGAGCCACTCAATTGCAACTGCGAAGCCATGGCCTCCATCCCTGCATATTCCGTAGTAGGCAGCACCTCAGAGTTCCAAATCCTAGGACTTTTCTTTTAAAGGTCTCTGGAAAAGCACAGTACGTGCCCTTTAAGAACTGGGAATTAAAAGATCACAACCAGAAAGTCCCTTTTCCTGCTGTCCTTGCTCCTTGCTCCTCCTGTGGCCCTGACTGAGACAGGGAGGCCCACGTCTCTGCCTGGCCCCTAAAGAGCACTGTGCGTGCATGGAGCCATCTCTCTTTCCCTTCCCAAAGTCCTCAGAAGTTCTAGCCTGGCTTCCAGAAACATGCTTCAGCAGTGGTCTGGTGTGATTCAGTTTTTGTTACTTCCTGAGTGTGACTAATCCAATTTGTCCCTTCCCTGCCATGTACACAGAGTCCTTCTCACTCTCCTCTACACCACAAGAGTGGCCTATTGTGCAGCAAGAAATCCATGCTGATCAATTTGGGGCAGGCTGCATTAGGAAGGCAAATTACACGAATATGAGTTGGGGATAACTATGATTAATCCTTTGGCCAAGCAGAGCCCTGATTCCCGTCATGCCCTTGGGAAGCTCAGAGGTGACAGGGATAAGGACAGCACTTCTGATGGCCACTGGACCCAGCCATTCATTACCGTGATGTCCCCATCACTGAGCCTACTGATGAGATTATTGATCGTGGGAAATAATTATATGAAATGCATCGTGGTAAGCATCGGCCATTGTCTTTGTATTTATTGGCAACGGATGTAAGCTTTTCCTCATTTTAGAAGAGCTTCACTTTTATGAATTAATTGATGGAACCTTTTCAAACCAACAATTGTTACTTTCATGGGGTAAAAAGCAGGAGAGAGCAGAGGAAAAAACAGAAAGCAGCAGCAAACGTCAAAGTATAGGAAAGGCCTAGAAAAATGGGAAGTCTAGTACCCAGTAGATGGTGCTGTAATCAAATTCTAAAACTTGTTATACCAGAAGCTCAGAAAAGTGCTAGAGAAAGTGAGAGGAAGGGAAGGCTTGTCAGAATTAAAGGTACACAGTTCAATGGACTTGGCCCTATCTCTCACTTTAGTAAAAGATGATGTTGATGTTGATGATGATGACGAGGATGATGATGATGGTGGTGGTGGTGATGGTGGTGATGATGATGATGATGGTGAAAATGGTGATGATGATGGTGATAATGATGATAGTGGTGGTGATAATGGTGATGATGATGGTGATGATAATGATGGTGATTATGGTAGTGAGATGATGATGATGATAAAGGCAAGGCTTCCTTCTAGAAATAACAGACTGGGAGGGTTTTCTACCTTGAAAGGAGTCAATGCAAGGCGATGCTGGGAGATAAGAGCCCCCCAGAACCAAATATACTTGTCCCCCTGCCCACTTTGGTCCCATAGAAATCCTAGAAAAATTAGCCAAGGGTGAAAAGGCCCTTTCAGCACTATTAAGTGACACCTAAAGATATCTTCAATTCCACCCCAATGAGAACAAATGTCATTCACATACCTTTTCCCCACATAAGGAAACTTGTGTATAAAAAAGCTGCCCTCAGATTTTTGAAATAACTCTAGTTATTTCTAGAGTGGACCAGATGGGGAGCTGAGTGTGCGAGTGAACCACCTATTTTCACGTCGGTTGCTGTCGGCTTGCCCAGAACCTTTCCAGACCTCTTTGAGCCCTGGAATTCCTCATAGCTGGGAGCCTTCAGGTAGAGGGGAGAGGAGCTCTTGAGAACATCTAGGAAAGCCTATTGTTTTATGGACCTCTGGGGAAGGAGGGGTTAACTCCATCACGGGAGGAAAGAAGGGCTGGGTAGCACAGGTGTGACTGGAGACTTGTCTTTGGATTTGCACACCGGCCAGCTAGCCACCGCCATGTGTGCAGATGAAATTCTCTTTGACTCCTTCAATCACTGCCCCCATGTGCATTGCGAGGCCTTCCCAAGCATCAAGAGCATCACACTGTCTTCATGTGGTTGTAGAAGGCTTTCTTTGGATGCAGGCTCGTGGCTGGTTTGTTGGCAAATACCCCCACTCCTAAGAAGCCACCTGCATGTTGCAAAGCATTATGAAATACCTGGGTGGAATTGCTGGGGTAAAGGTCAAGGCTGGGTATCTGAACTATGGAGGAATGGTGTGATTCCTGGGAGCAGGGATGGCTGGAAATAGACATGGGCCCAGGGTTTCACAGGGTACAGAGCTTGGTGGGGGGGATGCCAGTACTATGTGTGTTTCCATAGACACAATGCTCTAATTGCCCCTGGGCTGCCTCCCAGGGGCTGCTTAGATGATCCGGTCTCATCTCAGGTATAGAATTTGGGCAAAAGGAATAAATTAGGCAATGTGGCTGAGGAGGGTTTTGGGGATGAGGCAAACCTTGAGCTTTGCTCAAGCAAAGCTTGAGCTTGACCCTGAGGACCCTGGGGAATGTAGAGGGAGAGGGAGGAGTCGAGAAGGTTTCAGGTAGCAGAGAAGAGTCAGGAGGCACAGGGAGCCTTGGGCAAGTGGAGGTGCGTGGTCCCACTCAAAGGTAAAGGCAGAAATATGAGCTCCAAGCAGAGATCACTAGGGATGGCACCAAAGCAGGAGGCCCCCACACCCCAAATTACTCATGGGAACTTGGCAGGTCTCCATGGTGGCCCATGGCAGGCACATGGTGCAAGTGTCACAGGCTTGTTATAAAATCCATACAGAACTCCACAGGGGCAAGCACTGATTCAGATAGTGTGCCACGGCTGTGAAGCCTTGCTGTCACCTTGCTGCTCTCAGCAAGTCTCCTCTTTCCAGGGAGCAGTGCAAACCCATCAAGGAAACATTTCCATTCTCACCTTCTCATGTGGGCACCTTCTACACGTGTGACTCTGCCATGCCCCCTCCTGCTCCGCATGGCCTTGGCTGAATTCAGCAGTCACCCAGCATGCCGCGTGGCCCCAGCTTACCACTACCTCCCATGGCTGAGAACAGCAGATGCCGCCCAAGAGCTCATCAGTTTACTTGTCCTTTTTTAACTGAAAAAAAATTAAAAAAAAAAAACAGCAATTCAAAGACAGAGGAAGAACTCAGTGAACCAGCTTCAATATGACTGTTACATGGAAATGTCCAAAACTTCCCAAGTCAGCCAGGATGGAACCCATTCTTTACTGAATACTAGCGGCCAGTGCCTTCAATGCAGCATTGATCTTCATGCTGCCCCCAGCCCAGGACATGAGGCCTCCAAGAACTTTTGACCAGGGTGGCCCCATCTTGAGAACCATGATCGGCCTCGCCCTGTTGGCATCTCTTTGCCAGCATTGACCAAGGAGGAGTTAGGGCAGAGTTGCCCCTTCCAATGCCTCTGGCTAGAATGGGTGACAGCACAGAGCAAACAGCTCCGTGATACAACTGCCAGTTTCTGCTGAGGGCGCAACTGAACTCGAGCCTGCAGACATTTCTATCGGGATCACACAACTGTCCTTTTAGCCTTGCAACAAAGCCACAAAAAGTGTCTCAGGGACTTCTCTTACAGCTGGGAGACCTAGTGTTGATTGGACCCTGGAACTAAAAACATGCCAAGCTAGCTGCAAGATTCAGGGCTCTGCTGGGTCTCTCTTTTGAGAGGCAGCATCTCCTCACTTGCTTTGCCCGGCAGAGGTGGGGCTGGCACAGGCCTGAGATCTCCAGAAAGCAGCCTGATGAAGGTATGGGAGGGAGAGGAGCCGGAAAGAGAGGCCTGACAGAGAGCAGTAGGGCAGCATGGGCCAAGGACGTCCCTTCAGCCCCACCGCTTGTGGCTTTCCAACACCCAGCCTTACTATGACAGTTCACTCCCATCAGGTAAATATTTAGACTATTGCCTAAACGTTTTGGCATTTATGGACTCAAGGAAAACTGCAGCCAAGTCAGAAAACTTTTTCATAAATCACATTCCCTTGTGTAACACTTCTCATG
The DNA here is from genome assembly GCF_028878055.3 of Symphalangus syndactylus. NCBI lineage: Eukaryota > Metazoa > Chordata > Mammalia > Primates > Hylobatidae > Symphalangus > Symphalangus syndactylus. The sequence goes on from NC_072424.2 coordinate 15,084,296, forward strand.
TGTCCAGACTATTGAGCCACAGATACATTTCCTTAGGCTATAGAATTTCATTTAATCCACAGTGAGTTCCTGCTAATAAGGGATTTCAGCAGGCTGATATTTTCAAAAGCACAAGTCAATTCTAAATACACTGCATTTGTACCAAGAGGAGCGAAGACGCTAAAAATCATAATTATACCTGCTTTTAATCACCAGTTTTTACTGATGACTCTATTCCTAAAACTCATTTTCTATGAATCTATCACTTAGAGGGTATAACCAGGACAACTGATAATAATTACTACCATCACGTATTTTGTTTACATTTACATATTCCTTGAGGCACCCAAAGGCCTCAAGGAATATGAGGGCCTTTGGCAAAGTAATAAGGTAGATATATGTTGATTCTCAGCCACTTAGAAATAAGTCATCCCTCCACAGTGCTGAGCCTATCTTAAGTTTGTAAAATCACTCAGTAAACAGCAGACCTACTCTGTTGGGTACATGGTAGACATTTCAAAAAGACTTCCTAGATGAATGCATGAATGACTGAATGAATGAATACAGAGAAAGCAATTTGTAAATGGTGGAGTTCTTCACCACCAGGGAGAAATGATGAACCATTCTTATTAAATTTCATCATAAACTATCCTACAAAGCTTCCTAAGCAGTGATCTAGCTTTGGAAAAAAAAATGGACAACGTGACTTTACCCCTCCATTCAAACAATATTTTTTGAGGGCCACACTGTGAGGAATTCTGGGAATAGAGATGTGAACAAGAAAGACACAATTCCTGACCTCATGGAATTTAGCCGAGCAGGGACCCAGAACAGTAAACAAGTCCTTCCACAGATAAGCATTGAGCTGCAGATGGGATGTGTGCCGTGAAGGAGACACACGGGGTCTCATAAGAGCAAACAATGGGGCCTGCCCAGTCTCAGGGGTCAGATTCCCCTAAGAGTGACACCAAAGCTGACACCAGAGCACTCCAGGACTTCAAGAGAGGAAAGAAAACCAGACCCAGGAAACTGGAGAAGGCCCGGGTAGGAGAGTGGAAATTTGAGCATGGCCATACCCAGCACAGATCTTCTACCCTGCACCCATAACCAGGCCCTCATGGGCTGGTGGCAGTGGGGGAAGGAGAGGAAGGCCACAGTCCCTGGACAGAGATGAGGAAATGCCCTGGGCTCTCACTGGCCCCTGAGCATCCCAGCCTCATCTTCCATGCCTCTGCCCTGCAGGGAAAAGCCACATTTCCCAGAACCCCTGTTCCTGTGTGCCTTTGGGTTAGGGTCAACCAATGAACTTGCTGTGTAAGATCTGGAAGGAGGAAAGAAGGGAGAAGTCCTTATTGATTTCCGGTGGCAGATGCAGGCAGATAGGTGGACAGAGATCAAACCTAGGGACTGAGATTAAATCACTCACTTTGGAGCTACAAGCAAGTGCAAAGGCAGCCTTGCTGAGGTTACAGAGACCCACAATGGGCACTTTTTGAGGGAGACACACTGAATCACCTACCAAGCAGCTGCTTCCCAGTGCTTCTGCTGACCGTAAGAACCTCCAAACCCCTGCATTAGATTCCTTTTCTACTTGGAAGACCTAAAAGCACCCACCCGAAGTTCTTCCCACCATGGGAGGAAATGGCCCTGGTAAAGTAGTTCCCACCAACTGCTTTACCAGCACCATTAGTGTCTGATAGCAGATTCCCCACCCTTCCCAAGACATTTACATCTCAGCCGTCACTGCTTAGGTGGCCTGTGCCTATAACCCCAGCTACTCATGAGGCTGAGGCAGAAGGATCCCTTGAGTTCAGGAGTGCAAGACCAGCCTGGGCACCATAGCAAACTCTGTCTCTAAAAAAAAATTAATTTTTATTTTATTTTATTTAATAAAATAGAAAATCACTGCCTGGAGAGATGGAGAAAACTATAACCAACACAGATCTGTAGGGCTTGGGAGGTCTTCAGGCAAAAGTCATCCCCAGGAGGCAAGTGCAATGTAAGAGTGGGTAGCATGAATGCATTTGGTGACATCACAGGAAGTCCATCAACTGGTCCAAGACAGAAACACCTTCACATTTGACCTGTGCTGCCAAGACCCATCTCAACCCCGAGGGAAGGAGAGGGAAGATCCAGGCCAATTAACTCCTCTTATATCACTTTGAAGTCAAAGTGAATGCTTCAAAAATGGTACAGAATATGTTCCAATGCCCTTACCAAATGCAATAGCGGGAAGTAAATTTGAGTTCTCTTCCACGTCTGTCTTTCCTATCCTAGGGGCCAGACTTCTACATAGTGCTGGCAGCAGGGGGCCTGGGCTTATCGCTGCTAAACTGACTGAATCAAGGCTCTTCCAAAAATGACAGCAACAAAAAACATAGCCCTGGAGGCCAAACGTCATATTAAGACTTTTCTTAATTTTGTACACCACTTCTGTCTGTTTATTTCCAAATCTTGAAGCAAACAAATTTTGAGAATGCGAGACTAAAAAATAAAAGTTTATTACACAAGATCTCACAAGTTAAGTTCCAGGAAATTCTCTCTTTCTCAAAGAATTGCTACCTTATTTTCTACAGTGTAATAAAAATTCCATGAACCATCATGCCCTTGGCATCTGGGAAGCTCAAAACCAAATTGAACACATAGGAATAATAGTGCTGGCATCCCTGCGGTTAACAAATTTGTTTGCTCTTCTTTCTGTGAATTTAATTTTCTAGAGTTTGGCCTAAATTCCTTAATGTTCACACAACTTGTGTACAAATTTACATCATGGCATTTAAATGTAGAAGCTGATTTGAAAAATATAAATAAACCCATAAATATCAAGAAGGAAAAGGGACAAAGGAAGAGAGAACAAGAGATCAATAGAATCAATCAGATCAAATCTTAGCATAAATGGAAAACGCGAACTGTGATGGAAATGTTCTTACCGCTTAAATAGCAAGCTAAGGCTAACGGTGATTCTGGGCTCTCATTTCAAATAGGCACCATTTGAGAAATGCCCTGTTCTGAAACATGGAAAATGAGAAATTATAGAGCCTATCTAACAAATCAAAAATAAATGAAGTAACAACATAAAGGTAGATTTACCGTTATTTATAATTTACCATTTTTACCTTGTTTTCAATTGTCTCTCGTCCTCTTCATTTGAAGAGCCCATTACATTTTATTATGCTAAACCCTATCTTCTGTCACATAAATTACAGTTAAAGATCTTAATATTAAAGCCTCTTAGCTCTGAGATCATATTTCAAGCTTTGTTCAAACCAGACATTAATGCTAGAATTGAACACAGAACACTTTGTCATCATTACCTAGGATCTCAAAAGTATAATACAATTTTTGCTATATATGGCAAAAAAATGCCTCTTGGTATAACACTGAATTATGGAGATATATTGATTTCTGTAGTATTTTGACAAAACAATAAAACTAAACCTGTTAGCTCCTAAACAGATACCCAGACATCAACCCAGCCATGATAGCAACGGTCATGAAGATAAAGGTTTCATTTAGCCCAGTTAGAAATAGGAAACTCCTCAAACTCATGTCCATTCTGGCAGTTCCTGCTGCTCACCCTTTTGTCATCCTCTTCTCTTTTCAGGGGCAAACAGGAGAGTAAAGAGAGGGCCAATTTTGCCATTGTCTTGGCTCAAATGGAAATCCCAAATCTCACTCACCTGCTCAGGGATCTTGGGCCACTAACCTAACCTCTGGGGGATTCGGTCTCTTCATAAGTAAAATGAGGACAATATCAGCCCCACGGGATTGGTGAGGAGATTAAATGATCAAATACATACATGACACACCTACCCTACCCTTGGGCCCAGTATGCAGTAGGTGCTCAATAAACGGTGGCTGCCGAAATTACTTCTTAAAGAATGCTGCAGAGTCAGCCTATGCCTCTTGCCCACACTGCTACGAATAAGTTAGGAGACGTGGCCAAGTTCTCACCCTGCCTTTCATCACCATCTTTCCCTGTGATCTTGGGCAAATTATGTTTGTTTTACAAGTCTCCATCTAGAAAACGGGGATAAGCACACCTGCCCGGCCAACCTCAGACGGTTGTTTGGGGATTAAATGGAATAAGAGATGTGACGGTGCTTTGCAAAGGAAAAAATGCTCCATGCACATAAAAGATTATTACCACAAATCAGCCAGATGGTGTGGAACTGCAAGCACCCTCAGAGATCTGTGTCGTTCCAAGTCAGGCGTTTGGCCAGCAGGAAAAGAGAACTTTTCCAGGATAAATCAATGTGTCTGTTTCCCCCTAGTAATGATGATGATAATGGCACCACAACCGTACAACTAACCTTTTCCCCCTAGTAAATGATAAGAACAATGCTGCTGCCACAACAACTCGCATTTATTAAGCTCCTACTATGAACCAGACAGGGATAGCATTTTCATCTGAAACAGTTCTTTCATTCTCTTCTCACAACTACCTGGTAATGTAGATGCTACTATAGTCTGCCCTCTACACATTAAGCAAACTGAGGCCCAGAAAGTCTAAGCGCTTTGCCTAAGCGCCATGGCTGCAAGGTGGAAGCACAGGATCGGGGCACAGGTCTGCCCAATTCCAAGTCTGGGGCTCTCTCCACCACACCTCTGGGAGGCTCCTGTCTGGGTCTGCCCAGGTGGGTGTAGAGCAACTGAGAATCGTTGGGCGGGTTTTCAGTCTTCACACAAGAGTGTTGTTGGGCCCTAAGCTGCCAGGCCCAGTTGTCTAAACAGCTGCTCTGAACCAAGTGAATGGCCCCGCAGCAGGAGCCCAGGGAGAATTTAGAGCCTGGGAAAATGCCTCTAACCCATAATACGATTCCTGGTTATGGGTTATGTTGGAGGAAGAAGGGGCCTTTAGAGCGGGAAGACCAGGGACCACAGCTTGGTGTCATCACTGCCTGGTTAAATAATCACAAGCACAGCCCAACTTCTCTCATCCTCAGATTCCTTCTCCGGAAAGTAGAAAACTCTAAGAAATATAAACAATAATTCCTCTCTCATCAAATTGTTGTGCAGTGAAGTAAGAGGATGAGTATAAAAAGGCTTCACAAACTGTCAAACATGGCCCCAGTGCCTCCTCTCCTTGTTCCCTGTGGGGCCTGGGGATCTGTCCTTGGTGCCATCACTGCAATTGCATCTACCATGGTTCCTGTCCCAAGGCTGGGTTCACCTGCAGCAAAACACAAAGTCTCCCCAAGAACCACACCCCCATCAACACCAGCCTTCTGGCCTGACCTCCCTGTGCAGAGGAGAAATGTGTGCAAAATGCACACTTACACACACACGCACATGCAGACACACACTTTCAAACCCTTCATTGCCCTCCCACTATTCTAAGGATCAAAGCAAAATTCTCAGCACTGCCTACAAAACCTCAGATTTGGGACCTCCAACCAGACACATAAACACACCCAGGTCTTTCAGCCCATCTTCCTCCCCTGCCTGATGCCCTTGCACTCTCCACCACCACCACCCATTTGCCTAGTTACCTATCTCTCCTTCACATCTCAACTCAACCATGATGGCTTCATGTCATCATGCAAAGTCTTCTCAGTTGTATGTGACACTAGGGACCTCTATTTGCTATTCCTACCACAGTAGTCTTTTCATATTTATTTGTGTGACTCCTTCATGTGTGTCTGTCTATTCTCCAGATAATAAACTCCATACAGGCAGGAGACATATCCATATTGCCACCATTTTGAAACCCTAGAGCTTAGCACAGTGACTGGTACCCAGTAAATTCTCAAAATAAATGGTAAATTTATGATTGAAAACCAACATCACCCTCCCCTGCCTTTTCACTTGTACACCTGTGCCTTTCAATTCAGTTGAAAATCATCAATGAACCTAGAGGCCTACCTCACACCATACACAAAATTAACCCAAAAGAGACCTAAATGCAAAAGCAAAGATTAAAATAAATCTGGGAGAAAAATCTTTGTGATCTTGAGGTAGGCAAATATTTCTTAGACAGGACACAAAAAAATATTAACCTTAAAAGAATGAAATCATAAATTTGACTTCACCAAAATTTGAAATTCTGCTCTTCAAAAGAAATCATGTTAAAAATGAAAAGACTGCCAGGCGTGCTGGCTCATGCCTGTAATCCAAGCACTTTGGGAGTCTGAGGTGGGTGAATCACTTGAGGTCAGGAGTTTGAGACCCACCTGGCCAACATAGTGAAACCCTGTCCCTACTAAAAATACAAAACTTAGCTGGGCATGGTGGCACTCGCCTGTAATCCCAGCTACTGAGGAGGCTGAGGCAGGAGAACCCCTTGAACCCAGGAGGCAGAGGCTGCAGTGAGCCAAAATCGCACCACTGCATTCCAACCTGAGTGATAGTGACTCTGTCTCAAAAAAAAAAAAGAAAAAGACAAGCCACAAATTGAGAGAAAATATTTCAATAAACAATCTGAGAAAAAATATATACAATATATAAAGAACACTTATAAGTCAATAATAAGAGAAACCACCCAATAAATAAAATGAGCAACAGGTTTGACCAGGCCCTTCACCAGAGAAGATAAACAAATGGCCAAAAAGCACATGAAAAGATGTTGTTCAGCATCATTAGTTGTTAGCTACATGCAAATGAAATCCACAATGAGACACCACTTTTTATTCCCTAGAATGTCTAAAACTAGAGACTGACAATACCAAGTGTTGCCAAGGATGTGAAGCAACTGGAATTTTCATATACTGCTAGTGTGACTATAAAAAGATACAACCACTTTGCAAAACCACTGGGTGCCTCTTATACAGATTATAATCCACTTATCTTCCTAAGCACTTACCCAAGAGAAATAAAAGCATATGTTCACACAAACAATGTTGGTAGATGCTTTATTCACTACTGAAAAAACTGAAAATAACCAAAATGTTATTTATATCAACAAGAGAACTGATAAACTGTGGTATATTCACACAATGGAATGCTACCCAGCAATAAAAATGTACAAAGTACAGAGTGAGAACATGAATGAATTTCTAAAAATATTATACTGAATGAAATAAGCCAGACACAAGAGTAGAAAATGTATTATTTCATTTATAGGGAGTTTGTTCAAGAACAGGCAAAATTAGTCTATGCTGAAAGAAATCAGATCAGTGGTTGATTGGGGCAGGATGTGAGATGCTGGAAATGCTGACCAAGGGGTTGGTTACGTGACGGTCTACTGTGTGGGTTCATCAAACCTATCCAAGTGTACAGATAAGATCTGTGCTCTTACTTTATGTAGTTTATACCTCAATAACATTGAAGTTAAGAAAGCAACATTGACTACTCTGCCTCACATCCAAAGGAGGGAGTTGACCACTTTCTTTTCTTCTTTCCACCCTCCTGGGTGAATTTTGGTCAAAAAAGAAAATGGCATTTTAAAAAGGAATTGATGCATGAGGTTGTGTTTTTTCTGCAGTGAAGGACAAAGCTGGCCTCCCTGCCTCCTGTCTCTCCTATCCATTCTCCACAAGAAACCCAGAATGAGGTTCTGAACTCATCACATGAAACACTCCTACCTCCTGCAGGAAAAATCTCCTGTACTCTCATGCCCACAGAGGACCAAGTTTATCTGGCTGTATTAGTTTCCCAGGACTGCCATAACAAATGACCACAAACTGCTTGGCTTACAATGGAAATGGATTCTGTCACAGTTTTGGAGGCTGGAAATTCAAAATCAAGGTATCACAGGGCCAGGTTTCCTCTGAAGAGGATCTTTTGTTGCCTCTTCCAGCTTCTGGTGGCCCCTGCCGTTCCTTGGCTTGTTGCCACATCATCACTCCACTCTGCCTGTCTTCACAAGTACTTCCCCTCTTCTCCCCCTGTATCTCTTCTAAGGATACTTATCTTTAGATTTAGGGCCCACCTGGATAATCCAGGGTGATCTCATCTTCAAAGACCCATTTCCACATGAGATCGCATCCACAGGTTCCAAGAGTTAAGACATGGACAGGTCTTTTGAGGCCCACCATTTAACCAGCGACACTAGCAAACAGCCACATTTTTAGTGGCCTTAACTTTCTTTTTACTTTGTATTGAACTATAACATGTATTCTGTAAAGAGCCCCTCTCACAGATGTTTGACATTCTCACAAACACAGCATACCCATGCAACCAGCACCCAGGTCATGAAACAGATCTTTACTACCCCTGGAAACTCCCTCATGTCCTCATCTGTAAAATGGAGATGATAATAGTAATTGCCCTGGTGGGACTGTCATGAGAATACCATGAGATAAAGGTTGTGAAAAGCTCAGCCCTGTGCCAAGCTCATAGTGAGCACTCAAAAAAAAAAAACAAACAAATATTATTCCCACCCACCCCCAGAACAGATTATAGAGCGGTGGTCTTCCTCGGGATACCAAGGATGCAGACAGCGTTAAGCAGGAGAAAACATTTGCACATCTTCAGATGAAGCCTTGAAGAAGAGCAGAATGACCCCACCCTCAGCTTCTGGCTGGTTGCAGACAAACAAAGGGACTGACGTAACCAGGAGAGCTACAATTTTCACACCTGGATCAGGCGCATCACCTATGGAGGTACCAGGAAAGCAGATTGAGTTTATGTTGCAAATAGAAAATGATGACACTAATTATCTTCCATTGTAGCGGCCAGGGATAGTTCTCGGAGCACTTTGCCTTCCATTATCTTGTTTGATCACACTATAAAAGGGAAAAGACTTCCATCTTAGGTATTCACGGCTATATTCTAGATTCGAGACCACCTCCCCTCCCCATCATTGAGCTGTTTTTGTTGTTTTTTTTTTTTGGTTTGGGGGATTTTTGTTTGTTTGTTTGTTTTTTCAGAAAAGGGACAGGCTCATTCAGGAGGCATTGCTTATTCAGAGTGAAGTCTTCCCACGCTGCAGTGACTGGGGTTGAGAGCCCCACACTGCAGAAAAAGGGTCAGTTGGAAATTGCTGTGTCCTTGTAATGTCTGCTGGGACAGTACAGGTGATGTCAACAGAGGGCTGGCCAGGCCCCTCTCACTGTGGACTCCTATGATTAGATGGTTTCACCTCCTCAGAGTTCCAGAGGATCCCGGCCATTAGGAATAGAGCCCCTGAGTTATTGGGATAAGACAAAGAACTGGGATATAATGGCACCGAAATATTACACAAATCACCCTACCCTGACATAAAACCATTTCCCCACCAAGTAGATAGAATGTTCTGCCAGGTTCTATCAGCAGCAGAGAAATCACCCCTTCAAAATACCTAAATGGGGTGTCCCCCATCTTGGGTTTTGTTTTGGCATTTGAGAGTTCCCCTCTTTATCAGGAGAGAGATTTTCCTTAAAATTTTTTTCTTCAATATATATCCCTTTTTTTTCCATTACAACTGGAGAAAAAAGGTCATGAGCGTCCTCTGATGGGGGCATAAATATTGCATTCTAGAGGTGGAATGGTTTGCCTCCCACTTTGTAAAATCCCCTTGGGTAAAATCTCACCCAGACCTGCTGCAGCCTGGCTCTTTTTACACGCTTGTTTGCAAAAAAGCTCCCAAGGAGTAATGCGGGCCTTTTCATTTCAAATGCTGCAGCCATTCCTACGGTGTGCTGGGCCCATCACACGGAAGGAGTGCCTAGGAGGACCTCCTTACCAACACCATCCTCAAGTTCCCCTTTTGTGGGAAATCCATGAAATTTAGATCTTTTGCTATTGGAAGGAACAAAATATTTACCAATATACAAAGAACTTTCAAAGAGGGGCTCACCATACACACAGTTCTGAAGAAGTGCAATATGGTTTTCTATCCAGGAGATTTTTTTTTTTTTTTTTTTTTTTTTTTTGAGCCAGGGTCTTGTTCTGTTTCCCAGACTGGAGTGCAATGGCGCGATCTCAGGTCACTGCAACCTCTGCCTCCCAGGTTCAACTGACTCTCATGCCTCAGCTTCCTGAGTAGCTGGGATTATAGATGTGTGCCACGTCCTGCTAATTTTTGTATTTTTAGTAGAGACGGGGTTTCGCCATGTTGGCCAGGCTGGTCTCGACTCCTGACCTCAAGTGATCCACCCGCCTCGGCTTCCCGAAGTGTTGGGATTACAGGCTTGAGCCACCGTGCCTGGCCTAGTTTTCAGGCAAGAGATTTTTAAATGACAGCCTTCTTCATTATTCCTTCTCCTCTTGCACTCTAATTTTCAACTGTCTACACAGACTTAAGGAAGAGCTCTTGCGGAAGGATCTTCAGCAGGCCTCTCAGCCCTGATGGAACCTGCCTGCCCTATTACCTTCAGCATGCTAAATGGTCCTGTTTCATTTTGTTCATTTATAGGGCTATTCTTTTATCTGAGGCATGTTTATTAACTGGTAGCTGTTAATTATATAAGAAGATAATTTCATGTAAATGTTGGATTTAAAAGCAGCCTATCTAGCATGCTTACTGTTTAACAACAAGGCTTTGGGATTTGTTTTTTTGTTGTTCCTATGTGAGTAAGGCAATTAATTGATTCAGTTGATTGAATGAAAAATGCATCGTAATTGCTTTACCCCATCAAGCAGCTACTAGAATTATTTAATGCTGGCAGAGGGACAACAGCCTCTATGATACACCATCTCTCTGTTTACTGCCCTAATAAGGCATGGGAGCTGGGGCCTTTGGTTAACAAAGGGACACTCAGATGGGGTCCTGGTGGTTCTTTCTCTAAGAGCAGAGAGAACTACCCCAGTGACTTGAACTATTCAGGACCAGAAAGAAAAAAGAAAAAAATCCACTTTTGTCTGGATTATCCAGACAATTGCCAGCCTGTTCCTTTGGTTCTGCTTTGCTGGCCTGGTGAAGTCCAGAGTGTCAGGGCTGACTGCTTCCTGGGCACTGGGCTTTGTATCTTCATGGAGATGGCTCATGTCATAAGGACATGATGTTCTCTACACAGCAGAAAGATGTGGGGGCTCCCAGGTATGTCTTCTAAGAGGTTTCCAAGAAAGATTCAGAGTGGAGATGAGGCGGTTCTTGCTTGGACCCATCTACACATGCAAAGACAACATATCTGATTAATCCTTAAGTCCTAGGTGCCCAACATGAGTGCCTGGCACATCACACAGGCTCAGCTTGAAATGGAGTGAACAAAAAACACCAGCTTGGACCCTCAGGTGCCAGAGCAGCAGGTTACATTTAGGGCAGACCATGTTTCCAAGCCTGCCCCAAGTCCCTATTCCAGGCGCATTCAAAGATTGAACTCTGACCTTACTTCCACAAGGCTTCATCTGACACTGAGAAGCAACACCACTGGTCCCTGTTGAGGGCACCCACTGGATGTCAGGTGCAATGCACCTGCTTTAAAATGTCTCAAATGCATGGATTTATATTTGACAATAACTTCACAAGGAAGCTCTTGTTATCCCCATTTGCAGGAGGAGAAACTAAGGTTCAATGAAGCTGAGCCTCATGGGTTTGCCACTGAACACGTGGGTAGGAGAGCTGACATTTGAACTTAGTTCTCTGTGCCCCAAAGGCCAAGCCCTTTCCATATAAATTGTGCAGTACAGCCTCAGGCACATGGAAAGTGCCCTTTATTGTTTGTTGTTGTGGTTGTCGTCTTGTAGTTGTTGTCATTGTATGTCCATGATGCTAATTGCCTCCGTTCAACCTACACTTTCATCAAAGAAGAGTCTCTCCAGCCCTCAGTTGCTCACATCCCACATCAGGTTCCTGGTTTCCAGGTGGACCCCAAGGTTGCCCTCATCTCCTTTTCCCTTTTATTACAGGCTTTCAAGTTGACTGACTCAGATCCACCCCTGAGAGCAGTCAGAGAATGGCACTGGGGGTATTATACTGGGACTTCCTCAACCCTAACAACCTTTCTGGTCTCTACAGCTAGAAATCCTAAGGAAACACTCAAATAATTGCTGTAGGATGGCCCCGAGGAACCACACACAAGCACAGGCATACCTGGAAGTATCATATTGAGGAATACTGACCCCAAAATTAGAAAAAAAGAGAAAAAGCATTGTTTAGTGCACTGTGTAGTTTTCCCAATTTGAACAATAATGCACCATTGTACGGTGATATCTGCTGATTTTTATGTACAGGAGAACAAAACCACAAAACCATTCCACTGCTTTGCCATAACTTGGTCCACAACACCAAACAACAAAAAGTCAAAATTCACTTTAAGTGAATTAACACAGGCTGGTCTTGAATTTTTTTCTCAGCTGCCAATATTAATTATTTAGAGTTTCTAAAATTAGAGGGCATTTCCGATGCCTGTGGTAATGACCTTCCAGATGAACGTTCATCAAAGTTGAAGATATTTGGCCAACTGGGTGCTATAATAGTGGCCATACGTCACCAAGGCCCCGCTCTCCTGGGGACCACTATGATGCTTGTTAGAATTAGATGAGAATGCTCTGGTGCAGTCCCTTTTAGACCTGGCTGTTTGCCTGTCCCAGCCAATGTTTTACTGTTACTGCCAGAGACTTGTGCCACCTTTGCTGAGAGGCAAGGGCCTTGCCAGCAGGGCCCCTCCTTGTTAGACGGGCATGTCTGTTTCTGCAGCACATTGGCAAGAGAGAAGGTGAAGGTGATGTGAGAACCCTGGTGGGCTCCAGTTTCGAGGTCAGGCAGTAACCGTGTTACCCCAATGTCCCTGAGTCTCTGCCACTAATGTAGTGGCTTGAACCACATTACTATTATGCAATATTAATGAATTGTACAGGCTCTCATGATGAAATGTTTGGGGAAATGCTGCATTTTCTATCCTCCTCTTGAAGACTCACACTGCACCTTAGCATTGTAAAGGCTCTGAGAAGGCCTGCAGTAAAGAAACCTACTAAACAGCTTTATTTGACTCATCTTTTCCCACCGCCTCCACCACAAAACATTTCCCCCCCCCAAAAAAAATCTTTTAAATCACACAAAACTACTGTATCCCACTGTCCCCATTTGGGGAAGGTTGGCTGGATGGCAGCCTTGGTCCTTCCCAGCACGGGCATTCAAGATGTTGGGAGCACCACGGTGGGCCCCTTCTGAAGGTGTCTTGTAATGTTGCTTAACTAAAAGGCATTTTCTGTTTTGTAGAGATTTCTTTCTGAGTATTAGAGCTCCTTTTTTCTCAAGTGATCACAACCTTCCTCAAACTACCTTGCAAATAAAGGCAATTTATTAGGCTGTGAGGAATACTGGGTGAGCACAAAATGAAAAATGAGCTGAAGAATCAGCACCTTGCAGTGGAATCTGCAGCCCACTTGTGGGCAGGCCAGTGAACCTGGGGAAAGAGAGGCTCTCAACTTCTCTTTGTCTTTCTTTCCACCTCTGTCTCTAAGAGCCATCCCCATCCATTCAACCAGCCAAACACTCACTTGCCTTTGTTTCAGCTCCCCCGTGTGTGTCCTTCGCTCTCTCCAGCGACAGATGGGCCTTTCCCACAGGGTAGGGACCATGGCTGCCAGGAGCCCCAGCCTAGCCACCCCCAGAGGGAGCAAAAGAGAGATAGTTTCCTTCTTCTACCATCCTTACGTTCACCCTGGGGCAGACTCAGGAGGCATCTGAGGCACCCACCAAATCTAGGAGAGCCACAGTCTACTCCTGGGATTCACCACTATGTCTGGAGGCTACATTGTGGCCCCTGAATGATGTGGGGTCACATACTCCTCCCTGTGGCCAGAAAGGCATAGCACACTGGAGCTCACAGCCCCACCTGGGTGGCCTGGAGCAGAGAAGAGGTCCCCACAGGAAGGAGGGATTATTACCACAAAAGGAGGGGGAAGGGAAAAGATGCTGGGACACACAGCCAAGAGCCTCAAGATCACCTTCCTCTCAAGCATGAAGCACTTAGCAATGAGGCCCTGTGATGTCTCATGGCCTCCGCTTAGGTTAGCCTTTATTCAAACTAGATGGCAAGAATCTTGAATTCGGCTATGTTAGGATTAAAGTGTTAAAGACACCTGTTGGTTTGTTTCCATATAAAATACATCACCATGTAAAAGGGAAAGTTAGACTGTGGTGTGGGTTGCATAGATCACACAGATCAGCAACCATTAGTCCAAGCAAACAGTTCCTTCTCCAGGTATTTCCACTGGTGAGTGCTTCTGTCACAGGACAGGAGGATTTATGGTCAAATTAGCCATTCGAAGACAATGGTTCAATACTCAATTATTGCTTTTTCTTGGGTTTTGTCCACACCAGGCCAAACAGCTAGTTTAGATGTGAAAAATCGGGTCATGAAACAAAGTGCCACCTCCCGAGTGCCAGTCTGCTGTGTTCTAGGCCACTGGTGTGCTGTGATCTAGCCACTGGTTGCTTTGGTGCTACGGTCTAAGGAGCTACCAAGCTCATAAGAGGAAGATGAGGATATTCAGGGGGAGAAGTTTGGACCACCATTTATGTGAATGAGGAGAGTCTAACCTACTCATGCTTAACTTCTCATGCTTAAAGTCCACACATGCTTAATTGTGTGGACACAGTTCCACACAATAGCTTGGTAGGTCATTTACTTCCCAAAGAGACTGAAAAACTCTCAAGAGTGGAGTTATTACCATGGACCAGGCACTGTAGGAGCTGCTGGGGACAAGAGCGTACATCCCACACCAGTCTTGGCCAGGTATGAAACAGCACATCACAAAGCATTTTAACCGACAGCTTGTTTCTAGTTTTTAGGGCTGGATATCCGTATGTTCCTATAAGGCCTCAATAGGCTCAGAAGTGTCACTTCTCAAATTCTACAAAAAAAGAGTGTTTGGAACCTGGTGAATCAAAACGCAGGTTCCATTCTGTGATATGAATGGAGGTGCACTGAGGAAAGATGTGTTTTATGTGTAACTGTATTGACCCCTCTCAGAACAGCCATGACACCTGCAGAGCTGTGGGCATAGGTAGGCAGGGAGGAGTGATATTTGGGCCAACACTTGGAAGATCGTGAGAATTATCCAGGAGCAGGGGGCTGGGGTCAGAGAAGAGAGAATATGTTTCTGGCAAAGGAAACAGCACGGGTGAGCCTGTGGGACCCTGAGCTCAAGGAAGGCTAAACGTGCAGGACTGGCTGAGTTGCTGCTTCCTATGCAGTAGTCGGGGCCATCATTGGCCTCATCCTGGCCACAGACAAGAGCATCAGACAGCACAAGCCCAGTCCACGACAGTGATGCCTGTAGCAAAGACGGAAGCATCCACAGCCTCATACTAACCCCTTCTACCAATCCCTGGAGGATTGGCCAGCTTCCCCAGTTCTCTGTCTGTACAACCTTCCCAGTAGGCCTCACCTCTTTGAACACTTAGCCAATCCAAGGAAAAAGAAAGAATCCCAAGAGAGACACTGGACTTGCAGTTGACGTGGCCAGTCTGCGCTCATGCCCATTTGAATTTGAAAAGTTAACGATCTATACTTCAAGTTGATGAGGCGGGCCACAGTGGATATACTTTCAAAAACTGTGTGTGTAACAAGACCTTCTGTACTCTTGATCTGGATGATGTATCTGATCACACAAAACCAATACCATTTCAGCCCCTGACTTTTTTCACAAGTAACATTTTTTATTTGTGAGTAATCCCTTAGCATCAGGAGATGTAGGCTGGCACTAGGGATTGAGAAATACTAAAAGTATCCCTGTCCTCTTCCTTATCCCTCCCCCAACCCCATTTAACCTCCTTGGTTTTCTAAATATCTGAGAACTCCAGACCAGGAGCCACTCTCTGAGGCCTGGGTGGTGGCCAGGACAGAAAGGCAGCCATGCATCCAGACCCCGCACCAGCCCTTGTCACACTTAGAGCTCATTTCTTGCTCTCTTGCTCTTTCCCCTACCACCTGGGAGCTCCTTGAAGGCAGGAACTCTCACAGAAGGCCTGGTATTCAGTAGGTGCTCAGAAAATACCTTTGTGAGGGTTATTTAGGCTTCATCCCCTACACATGTAATGTACACACAGGCCTTACCCTGTAATGGGGCTGAATCTCTGCGGGAGGTGGAGGTGTCCTTGACTGTGAAAATAGATCCTACCTGCCTGCAGGTGAGACCCAGGCAGGATGGCATTTCTTTCTACTCTTGCTAGGAAGATGGCACCATGACACGGAGAGGATCTCCGCCCTGGCAGCAGGGAGTGTGTGGAACACTATCTCCTCCCTTCTGTGTGGTCAAGGATAATTGTTTTCAAATCGCCACCCAGATCAACGTCTGGTCGCTGGGAAAGCCACACTGCCCATCCACCAAAATGGCGCCATTGCTCATAACAGTCACACAGAGAATCTCATTTTAGAAAATGGATCTCTAAAGCCATTCATTGAAGCATTATGCACTGTAATTCCCCAGATAGAAATTTTCACAACTCAGGCCTAACTATATAATTAAATAATTAGCATATGCATCTTATATGTTTTTAAAAGGCTTGCTCTGTTAGAAGCTCTAGAATGTTATTCCCACGCTCTAGCCCTCAGCCAGTAAAGGGCGCATCGCTGCGTCAATCGGGTGGCGGTTTGTTTTCACACCTCTGGCTCAATTACCCTTTAATTGAAAATTTCCTCAAGAAATGGAGCTGAGAGGCCATGGGGGCTCTCCCAGAGGCGCTATGATGTAAGCCGCTGTGGAGCAGAGGCAAAAAGATATCCAGGCGCAGGGAGGGATTGGCCTTACTTCTTCCCCAGCTGGGGCTTTTCCTAGGCACAAGGAGCCTGGGAAAAGCACGGATATCCAAAAGCTGCAAAGAACCTTCCGAAGGCACAGATAGCCAGGTTCAGAGAGTCTGGGAACAGGCAAGTTCATCTCAAAACCTTGACCCCAGAGAAAAAGAGGCAGATGCTTCTTATAAGGATGGGGCTGAAGGGAACAAGAAATTGCCATCCTTTGCCTAGTTCCTCAATTGCACCACAATCCTTCCTACCTCAGGGTCTTCCCACATTTTGTTCTCTCTGCCTGGAATGTTCTCCCCCTATAGCCCCTTCACCAGCCCACCTTCAGATCCCGCCTCACACGTCACCTCCTTGGGGAAGCCTGCCTGGACACCTCCACCACCCACCAACCCAGGCCTTTGTGATCTGTTATCACCCGGCCCCTTGATTGTCCCTCTTGTCCTTCTGATTAGATGCAAAAATGTTTCTAATTCCATGGTTATTTTTATCAGCATTTAGCTCCGCTGTGGAAGGGTGAGCCATTGGATCTCCACTCATTGTTACCCCTGCATGTCCAGCACAGCACCCCACTCAATACTTGCTGCCTGAATGAAATAGATAAATTAGGGGTCAGCTGAGCCAGTCTGGATTGGGTGGGCTGACCAATTCCCTCTCTTGCTTTAATGAGTGCATTATGACTTTTTTGCCCATTCTCAAAGTAGCCCATGGCGATCCACAGGAGGTGGATGTGAGAGGAGAAGAGGGACATGCCAGGCTCCAGAGTCCCCACAGCAAATACGAATGCTGAAAATGGCCAATGGCACTTTCTGTTGAAGGGTGGGTTGGGGCCTTAGCACAGCGCCACCCAGGCCTCTTATGACCAAATTTTCCTTAAGGCCATTTATGAGTTCATTGCCTGGATCTTCATTAATGATGTGCTGTGTGCCAGATTGTGTTCTAGGTGTTAGGAAAACAGCCGTGAATGAGCCAGACCAAAAGCCCTGCCCTCATGGAGACTGCACGCTAGAGAGAAGAGACAGAAGGTAGAACACACAGTGCACCAGTTGGTAATAACTTCACAGAGAAAAAGAAAGAAGACATGGGTGGCAGGGAGGGTTGCTATTTTGAGCAAGTGGTCAGGAAGGCCTCTCAGATGAGCTGACAACTGAGGAAAGACTGGAGAAGAGTAAGGGACCAAGCGCTGCAGGCATTGGGGACAGCAAGGGCCATTTCCTCACCCTACTTACCCAGGAACAATGAAAGAAAAGAGAGTCATGACCACCTGGTACCCAAGCTCCCTCTGGGACACAAGTGACATACTTACAGCCAGGTCACTGGGTGAGGCCAAAAGGGTGTGGCGCCCATGCTGCCCAAGAGTTCAGAGACTCATGTACCTACAGTCCATCTGCTCCAGGGGGCGTGGGGTGTTTGCTGGCTGGTGACTCAGTGGAGCCCTCAGGAGGGGAGCAGAGGAGGTGGGAGCAGCACTGACCCAGCATCTATTTCCCTGGCTTTCCCCAAACATCAGGCTCAGCATCTCGGAGGAAAGCTTCCAAACCCAAGGAGTGCATTGCCAAAAGATGCTTAAACAGAGGAAAACAAGAAACAGCCAATATGTTCAAACCATCTAGAACAACATGTGAAAGACATCAGTCCAAACTAAGCCAGCGAGGGACCTGCACAACAACCTGATGGGAGCTGCTGAGCTACTGGCTAGACCCTCACTCCCAACCCTGATCAACCATCCTCCCAGGTCTGTGAGCATTCAAACTGGGAGCCCACAAACAAGCCCTTTCTCAGTGGATTGGAACAATTTGTACCTTAATGACTGGTTTCTGTTATGATGCATTGGATCAGCAGTGTCATTGATCAGAAATGTTCACTTCTGTGTTTTTCAAATCTCTGATTGTTAAACTCACCAAATTTATATTTGAAGATGGCTCCCTCCACCAGTCCTGATCTTGTGTGGACACAAGAGCTGCTGCTCCAGCCTAGAGGCTGGGGTTTGTCCATCTCTCACCAAAATCCAGTCGGAGATGAAAGGGTTGTCCACTTTCTGACCAGGATGCAGAGGCAAGCATTCTAAGTCAGTGTGTTCTCTTGTCTCACAGAATCAGGGCCTTGCTATGGTCCTTGGGCTCCTCTTCCTGGAACGAGGTCACAGACATACTTCAAGAAGATCAGGGAGTCTGGATGCCTTCCTCTCTAGTGCTCGCCTGCCAGTCAGCCTTGCCCTTGCCTGGCTACCTGCCCCCTGACCCACTGCCCACCCTGTCCTTGAAGCTCTTCTTGACTCGTGTGTTTGTGTGTAGACTTCCTGGGCTACAGACCTGGCCTGAATGCTCAAGCTTTTCTTAGAACTTGGAGCCTGGGACCAGCCCTCCTAACAGCCCTGCCAAGCCGTACCCAAGAGGCATCCCAAACTGTGTGTGTAAAGCCTGTTCACCTTGCATTCTGGAACACAGCGTCTCCTGTCATCCATGAATCTTCCAAGGCAAGCCTCTCTGCCATCCATCTCTCCTAATTCTCCTCTCTGCTTTACACTAACCAAGTAGTTACTAAAAGAAAAACAACAGCAACAACAACAACCATAGCAAAACCCCAAACTCCAAAGAAGCATATTATTCATGTTTCTTTTTAATATTCACTTTTTAATTTTAAGCTTCACATAGATATTAACTTTACTTTCCATCGACTTTCATTTTCCATCGACTTCCTGGGAATATGAATATGAAGGTTTTTTCCACCTACAAATGACATGTTTCTATTAAGCTATATTGGGGAAAGGATCATTTTACATGTGGTCCCAAATCCATTCCCCTTGCTAATTGGTTTAACGTAATTTTGCAAATTCTAATCTTTTAGTAAAAAAACAAACAAACAAACAAAAAACCATTAATGTCTGTGGGAACCAGACTGCCACAATCATTGCCCACACTCATAATTCCCCAGAGACTCCCAGCCTCAGCAGTATTACCAAGTCATGCCTCCTGATCACCATCTTCATCTTGCAATTCTTGGCATGTGAGTTGTAAGCAACAGTGATGGCTGTGGAAGGTGTGGCTGCACCTTGGTGATCCAAAATTTTCCCAGACTCACACTCTTCCTCAGGATCAAAACACCTTTATGATTTTGTATCTTGGAGACACACAGAAACAAATTTTCCCAAAGCAGGAGTTGGATGATAAAGGAATGCCTAAAGGGGGATGCCAGGTGGAAAGTCATGGCATATAGTAAGTGCTCAACCAATTGTGGCTGAGACAATTATGACTAAGAGTAGAACAACTCTGATGGTAACAATAGTAAAACAGGCACGAATCCTCAGAGAGGGGAGGAGGTAGTGACATATCTCTGTGAGTCTAGGTGGGGATCACTGGCATTGCCCATCTGTCCCAATGACAGGCTGGCTGCACCGGGTGCTGGGTCCACTGTGTAGGAAGCCACTAAGGAGCACTCTGCAGGGACAACCCACTGACCCAGTTCTTGGGCTCAACTCCTAGGAAGATCGGACTCAATAGATATAAGAGATGCTCAATTATTCTACAGTTCTAGAGAATGGGAAAGAGAACCCCCATGCAAGCATGGATGCATAACCTAACACTGGGGGCAGATACCATTTCCTGTGAGCCTCAATCACAACCACCCAATATCATCAAGCTATGTTATCACCAACCCAGAAAAGGGAAAGTTAATGGCCAGAAGTAGTAGGAGGCTGGGGTTCAAATTCAAGGTCCTAAGTTTCTTTCACTGTGCAGCATACAAATAGGGTGCTTTTTTGTTTTTGTTTTTGTTTTTGAGACAGAGTCTCGCTCTGCTGCCCAGGCACGATCTCAGCTCACTGCAACCTCTGCCTTCTGGGAGATTTCAAGCTATTCTCCTGCCTCAGCTTCCGGACTAGCTGGGACTACAGGAGCGTGGCACCACACCTGGCTAGTTTTTGTATTTTTAGTAGAGACAGGGATTCACCATGTTGCCCAGGTGGTCTTGAACTCCTGACCTCAAGTGATCCACCTGCCTAAGCCTCCCAAAGTGCTGGGATTACAGGCGTGAGCCACCACGTCTGGCCTAGGGGGCTTTTAAAACTGGGTTTTTCTTGCTATTTGATGGGTGTTTTTAACAGAATGAGGATCAGACTAACTCAGTCCAGGTGGTGGGAATAATAATGGAGTCATTCTATGGCCATTCAGACAGCAGCTGGAGGCTCACGTGCTCTGGCAGCCGGTTAGGGATGAGTGCCCAGGAGAATCAGAGAGCAGGAGCCAGAGTTGAAAGAAGCGGACTGGAGACAGTATGAAGCATGGTAAGAGATCAGATTGACAGTAGCTGGCAGCTTCAGCAATGACCCAAGGTCAGCAGAAGTGAGTAGGAGAGTCTGGAAATGCTTTCACGTGAGCAGTATTCAGCAGGGCCTGCCTGCGCTCAAAAGTGTGACTCCAGGGACCCATTCTTCCCACAGGAAGCCAGCTCTTGGTACCACCATAGCCCAGATCGAACAATGACTTAGCAAGTGGCTGAGACCATAGGGAACATGGACCCTGTCCACAGCCTCCACTTCTGTGGATTCCATATCTCCAGCCCAAAGGTTCCTTGAAGCCCCAGGCTAAAGGGGCCTTGAGCCACAAGCCCAACCTTCTTCCTGAATGGCCTGGGGGATTGTTTCTGCTGCTGTTGTTTCTGCTCATGGATTCAGGCCTCCCACTGAAGTCTGCACTAGCTGGCCCTATACACAGAAAGAAAAAAAAAGGCCCAGGACTCACCCAACACCCAGAAGTGTTGCCAGTCGCTGACTCATCCTCCTCAAGCCCCCCAGGGAAGCAAACCGAGCCCCACAGCCTCCTGTTTCTCCGCCCCAACCCCCATATCGTGCCATCCATCTCAAGGCACAGAGCTCCTCAGCCGTGCGTTTCCAGTAGAGCAGGCCCAGCATGCCTGCAGCCGCACATCCCCACATGTTATTCTTGCCTTTATCTTGTTAGCATAATGCTCAGCTTCATTAGTCAGCCAGCTGAATCATTTAGTAATTGGAGCTAATGAATTTAATTTTCTAGTTTCTATTTTTTTTATAATAAAACAAAGTCATATTTTACCAACAGGTCAAGGAAGGCTCCAAGATGCTGTTTTGAGTCGACGTTAGGCCAAGAGTACAAAATGGCAGACGGGGAAGGAGTTGGCTCCCTTTGGCTGATGTCACCGCCTTTTTTGGAGTTTCTCGGGTAAGGAACCCCATGGAGGCATTATCCCAAAGTTCTACGGAGAATGATACTAAGGGCCCGCATGAAAAATTGATGTCGCCATGGTGGCAGCATTCCTAATAGGACAGTATGAAGAGTAGGAGGTGCCCCAGAAAATAAACAATGCACAGAGTTATCAAGGAAACACCCTGGTATCAATTAGATGAAGGGCTATAAGGAATCTATTTATTTTGGAGAGATTTCCCTCTAAGGGTCCCAGTGCCCGTCAGTCAGGTGAATTGGTTGGATAACATACACCTCCCTTCTCACTCCCCGTTACAAAAGACGTGAAACCAAACAGTTAACCAGTACCTGAAATGTCAACGTGGGAAGCCAGGCTAATTAGAGTAGGGCCAACCCGCCCGACTGCATAGCTGACATGCACCCGCTGAAGCCTTCTTGTAACTTGACTACCCGAAGCTCATCCCTGATTAACAGAGCCTGGCTGCAAACTAAAATGCAGTTAATTTATTGTAAGTTTTATTAGGCATATAAAAGGGAAGCAGGAATGACTAGCCTTTCGTTGCTCGAGATACATTTCATCCATGACACGGAGCAGATTCCTCATAGATTAAGCTTGTTAATTTCCCTCCCCGCCAACATTCTTCTCCGCATTGCTGAAGCAAAAGCCACAAGCTCTTGTCTGAAATGGATGGGATGAAAAGGGCTGGGGGCCCCCCGGACAACAGTTACATTAACCACTTTGTCCTTTTAATTCATCTAATTACATGCAAGGAGAAAGCTGCCGCCTTAGCAGGCTCGCTCTGCGCCAGAGCGCGATGCCGCTGGGCCATTGCTTTGGGCTTTTTGTTGTCTTATTAGGGGTGCTTTTGTTCAGAGGGATGGTTAAAGCCATTTTCAGCAGCTAGCAAGATGAAGCCGCTTCAATAAGGACACAATGTACTTGTTTAAATTACCTTTCAAAATGCTCAAAACCATTAAGGGGGAGGTGCTGCAAATAAAAGTTGGATTTTTTTTTATAATGTTTTACCCTAATAACAGCTTTTATTTTATTATAATCCATTAGTTGACAATATTATTCTATAGATTATTAGGCAGCAATTTTGTTATTTTATCACACTTTCAGCACTCACTCACCGGGCCAGAATCCACAAATCTCAGTATAATATGCTTTCAATTTTGTTAAAATCTCTATTTAACTGGTTTGGCTGCGGAACATCTTGGCAAATGTGTTTTTAATTTCGTTCTAATTAACTTGACAGTTGACAGAACTCGATGGTGGCATGATGGTGTCCCCTTTTCCAGGGTCCCTGCAAGCTCCATGCCTAGGGTCCATTTTTTTTTCTCTCCCATCCTAACAAGGAAGATGTCAGAGCTAACATCCAGGAAAAGGGTCTTTTGTCTCTGTCAAAAGCACATGCAATTTTTTAAAAACCAATTAAAAAATCTGGCTTTCATCTTTTTCTGTAAAAAGAAGGTCATTGGTTCTGTGGGGTTCTCAAAAAATGGCTTGTCCTACAGACGTGGGTCCTGAAAGACAAAATGAAGACAAAGCAAGCGGGAGGGAGGGGTTTTTTTGTTGTTGTTGCCCAAGAGGACGCCAGCTCTTTCCCAAAGAGACACTATGAAAGAGCGGTCATCCTCCCTCTCTGTCACCGGTACTCAGTGGGGAAAGAGATTTCAGTTCTCTGCTTTTGGGGATCAGCCTGAGAAGAGCAGCATTCAGAGAACTTACCCTTGTTCTTTAAACAGTTCCAAATTATCTCTATTGTCTGGGGAATTTCACTCTGGCAACCATTCTCCAGGTGCCCTTTCTGTCTTTGCTTCCAAAATCCTGCAGCATCCCAGAATCCAGCCTTCTCTCTGACCCCGAGCCAGCAGAGATAAAAGCAGGCCTAGATCACACCACAACTAAGACAAATAAGTCATGCCTTCCTGATGTGGAGGTGAAACAAGTCTCCGTAAAACAAATCTAATCTTCCCTCTGGTTTTCCTTATATGGAGATGGGCCTCCAGGGGACTGCGTGGAAACCGTTAGCTGACTTGAGACCAGGTCCTGGAGTGACCGTTCACAATCCGCAGTGAATTTGGGGCATCCATTCTTGCACCTTTTTTGCACTGTTGCTCCCCTGCCCCCACTCTCTCTCTTTCCCTCCCTACATTTCTCACATGTTGTGAATTTGCCCATCACTGGAAATTCCCTGATTCCACATTTGTACCACTCATTATGCTTCTGTTCAATTATTAAGAATGTCAGTCCTCCCAGGACCCTCAGAGATGAATCACTATAACATCTTCCTCACATTAATGACAAAAAATCTCACAGCTCGAGGGACTTGACTCACCAAGACACTGGCCAGCAAGGAGCAGCAGCCTAGGACTGGATCCAGGTCTTCTGACTCCCAGTCCATGCCCTTGCCCGAGATTTCCATTGGAAAAGTTCTAGGTTTTTTCAAAACATACACATGCACACACACATATGGTCTTTTTTCTAGTCTTCAAGTCTGAATTTTGAATTTTCATTTTTTATTTACAACAAGAATGCTGCTACAAAATTATCAGGGCTATTAGAGTAAAACAAATCATTTGGTGTTCATGTTTTAAAAAGGTACTATGTTTTTAGCCCCAAGCAAACAAAATATAGATGCCTAGACCAATAATTTTCAAACAGGAGGAATTTTGCTTCCCAGAGGACATTTGGTAATGTCTGGGGACATTTTTGGTTGCACAGCTAGGGGTGTGCTACTGGCATCTAGTTGGTAGAGGCCAAAGATGCTCTTAACCACCCTATAAAGTGTAAGACCCCCACGCAACCATCACGAAGAACTATCTAGCCCCAAATGCCAGTAGAGCCCAGTGGACAAGCCCTGCCCTCTCCTTACCTGGGAATCAGATTCAGGTTCACGGAGCTTATACCTCACTCAGGGAGAAGAGAGGATGGTGAAACTGCAATGAGAATGGGTGGAGCCAAGTCCAGATGACCCACGAGTGGTGACAAAAGCAGGATTGAACCCACATCACACTGACAGTGCTCATTCTTGTTTGTCCTGCCTGGAGAGCAATTACACTTTTAATAACTGTGCAATCCCTTGGGTCTGTTTCCCTTTCTATTCAATGGCAGTATCATGGGGTAATGAAGAGAAGGCCCATGTGAAGTGCCTAGCTGGTGCCTGGCACACAGTAGGCTGTCGACACATTGGAGAGGGAGGAGGAATACAGTGCTGCTGTCTCGTGCTTTGGCTGGGATGGGGAGGGCGTGCGTCTCCTGCTCTGGCATCTCTTTTATAAGGCATCAATATGTCTGCTCGAAGAAGTATGCACACTAATGAACATTTACTTGGTAGGGAGAAGCGGAGAGGGGGCACGGAACTAGAGGAACGAGAAAACGATGATGTCCTTTGTGGGACATGACCCACCTCCTCTTCCCATTCTCCCCATAACCCAAAAAGGCACCTGTAAAGGCTTTGATCAGAACCAGCTCATAAACACAAGATGAGATCTGCTCCCAGCTGGCTCTAGTCCATCCTGTAGCCCTGAGCAATGACTGTGCTCAAACAGGTTAGAGCCATTTGGGAAACACAAGCCCGAGCTTCCTTACCAAGTCCCACGTGGTGACAGCTGTTGCTAGGTATAGGAAGCCAGCAATATCTGAAACCATGCTTTCTGGCCAGAATATTAATTTGCACCATTAAGTAGTTGCTGTGCTCATTCCCAGCACCCCTCCCCACTCAATGTACTTGCATAACATCCATGTCCTCATGCAGGGGGTGGGAGTAGCAGTGCAAGAGTCATCTCAGAGGGATGGCCCGTTGATAAAATAAACTTCTTTTTCAAGTTAATTGCCAAAGAGAAGTAAAATGTTCTTCCGATACTTTGTCTCCAAAACTGTTCTCTGGCTTGTGAACATCTGTCAAGAATATATATTTCCAGGGCTTCAAATTGCCCAGATTTT
Organism: Symphalangus syndactylus; assembly: GCF_028878055.3. NCBI lineage: Eukaryota > Metazoa > Chordata > Mammalia > Primates > Hylobatidae > Symphalangus > Symphalangus syndactylus. Next base: position 15,109,954 of record NC_072424.2, read on the forward strand.
AACATCCAGCTTAGTTAAGCCACTAGAGTTTAACTAACATGCTGCTCCTTATAGAATCAGCACTAGGATAAAAAAGAGTTTGATTTCTTCCCCAGATGCATTTCATTTCTTTTGGACGGTCATACAGCATAGGTGTGTTTCTCGCCTCTCCGTGGCCCCACATGAGGAAGGAGGGGCCTTACTCACCAACACCGTGGGTAAGTAATCCATTCAAGATCGCTCTCCGCCGGGCCTCCATTTTACCAGCCCAAAATTTAGTTTTACCAGGACATTGTAGCGGGGCATGTGTTTGACCATTGAGCACCACGTGTGGCCATTAGAAAGAAAAGGAAAATCAATAGGGTTTCATTAAAACAGCAGGCAATCAGGGCCCAGCCCTGGTTTAATTACAGTTTCAGTAGCATTTGCTTTAATTGGAAAGAATAAAAGAAGTGAAGTGGAGTGAATGAAGAAATTAGCATATCTATCACTGTTGTCACATTGTACCGTGGCCTTAAAACACTGTTCACTCTTTCCTATCTCTGAAGCTGCACTGAACCCTGGAAAAAAAAATATGGCAAGGCAGTCAGCAAATCCTCAGGCTCCACCTTTGTGAAATTCTAATTAAAGTCTTTTATAATGTTTGGAAGTCATTTTTTTAAATCTGCTAGATATGCTAGATACACTTTGCAACATGTCTGTTAATTAGTCCTGCTTGGCACGATGTGAGGAGAACTGCAATCACCTTGTGCTGTCTGAACATTGAGGCTGTTCTCAGAGCCAGCTTTGGCAGCCCACGAAAGCCCCTAGGATCCTGCTCAGATAGGGGGCCCCAAGGGCAGTTTCCACCAGCCGGAATTCTTTCCGCTTGATCAGGCTTCCGAACAATCACAGACTCAGAAAATATCAGAGGTTCTTTAGGCACCAAGTAGACCAAACTCCACTCTCATTTTACAGGTGGGAAAACTGAGGCCCAAGGTCCCCAGACTAAGAAAGGATAGAGCAAGGACTTTTTCCCAGGTTTGTTTCTTGGCCAATTCCAGTCTACTGTCTACTATCCCATAATATTTTATCTGATGACATCTCAGGAAAACCCTTTCTGTTGAAAGAAAATATTGAGATGGCCGGGCACAGTGGCTCACACCTGTAATCCCAGCACTTTGGGAGGCCGAGGTGGGTGGATCACTCGAGGTCAGGAGTTAGAGACTAGCCTGACCAACATGGTAAAGCCCCATCTCTACAAAAAATACAAAAAAAAAATTCGTCTGGCATGGTGGTGCACGCCTGTAATCCTAGCTATTCAGGAGGCTGAGGTGGGAGCATCACTTGAACCCAGGAGGTGGAGGTTGCAGTGAGCCAAGATGGCACCACTGCACTCCAGCCTGGGTGACAGAGTGAGACTTCATTCCAAAAAAATATATACATATATATATTGACACAGGGATTGAATTTTTACTTACTAAAACTCAAACATTTCTTTTCTTACTAGATAACATTTCATAATGAATACACTCCTCCTTTTGAAATGGTTAATGGCTTAAAATCCATCCATGATTAGGAATTTGCTTAAGATATGGCCAGGGAAAGGTTTTCAAGTTCACGTCTCCTGAGGAAGGAACAGCAGATACTGGAGGCAGAGCCGATCTTCTCACTGACTTGGATTCTGGAAAGAAATGTCAAACGCCTAATCATTCCCATGAATTGCATGGAGGTCACTAGGACGGCTAATAATAAGAACTTCTATTTTATGAGAGCCTATTCTGTGCTATGTCCTCTTGTGGAGGTTCTATCATCCCCAGGTTAAAGAATGAAAGACTGAGGTTATTTGCCTGTGGTCAGATAAGCCACATACTGGGATTTAAACTTCAGTTTTGTTCCAGTGGGCTTCTTTCACCAGGCTACGAGGCCCTCCCAAGGCAAAAGACCAACCCCGGTGTAGAAAAAGGCAGGAGGTCTGGGTATCCCAGTCTGGAGCTGGTTCTCTGCCTAGCAAATGCCTGGCCAGAGGGAGGCCCAGGCAGGCAGCCTGGCCAGTGTGGCCCCAGGCCCAGGCGGGTCCTCCTGAAAATTCACCCAGACCAGGCGCTTCCTCCCAGACTGCTGAGGCCAGCACTGCTCCTCTAGGACGAGCCCCCAGAACAGCAGCCCATTGTGCAAGTAAGGAGCAGGCACAGCGTGGCGAGGGTACTGGGTGGCCTCCGAGGTCAGGGGGATGTGGCCAGGGGACAACAGGGAGACCTCCATGCAGAAAATTACAGAGAGGAAACGATCCATTGTCTCCTCACAAAGTGGTCATCGGGAAGTGCGTGATCGGCTTCTCACTGGAGCGTGGCGGGCCCTGTCCTGGGTCAGTCCTCAGAGCCACCTTGCCCTGCAGCAGGAGGCAGCAGGAGGCAGAACACAGTGGGGGTCCGATAGTGGGCGAGTGCTGCGCGCAGGTTGTGCCCTCACTCCTCCTCAAACCCATGTTTCCCAGGGAGGGGGCTGAAGGTGTGTTTCACACAAGTGAAACCACTCAGATAAATGGGTGGTCAGGGACTGACTGGAAGGGAGGCCTTCCAGGCACCAAACCGGGTTTGGGCCCGGTTGCAAGCCGGGTTCCTGGAGTGCGTGGGAAGTGCTCTCTGCCTCCTCTGCTCTCAGCATCAGAAACGTGTGGGGATGACTTTGAGCACTTGCTCCTGGCCAAGCGGTAGGCATATTGCTGCCTCCAAAATCCATTGCGGGAGGAGCCCAAGGGTAGCATGCCACTCCCACAAAATGATCAGAAGGCTGTTCCCCAGGCCTAGTGGAGCCACCACTGGCCTGGAAGCTAGCAACCTGGTGAGGACCATGGGGACCCAGCTCATGCAGGCTGAACAGAAATACCAGATGCAGCCCCAGCCTTCCGAGAAGACCCCACAGCCTCCTGGAGATGAGAAGCCCACTTGAGAAGTGTGCGGCTGGAGGAGACAGAGAGTACAGCATTCCCAGTGACTGCAAGCCCCGAGGCACACCCCACTCCCTGTCCTCTTTCGTCCTCTGGACTCTTCAAGATGGGAAGAAGGCCTAGTCCCAGCTTTGCAGGACCTTGTGCAAACCACCTCTGCCCTGGGCCTCAGTTTCTTTGTCTGAATAATGTGTCCTCACCGCTCCCACCCCAGCCATCCTCTGTCGCCATGACCTGAGGCATGTATTAGCCTTGTGATCTAGGTAGCCAGGAGTGATCTTGAGCCCCAGGAGGGCCTCAAATAAGGAAGGAAACAAAATTCACCCCAAAGGCACAGAAGACCAGCACAGAATCCCAGCGTAGGGAGCACGCAGATACGGGGGCCATCCTGAAAAAGGCAAGCACCCCAACCCCACTAGGGGCCTTCCAGAGCCAAGAGTCATCCCAAAAGTGTGGCTGCAGTGAAGGGAGCTCATCCCTGCAGAACCCCGATCTGGGCAGGGCATTGCTCTAACTCTCTAACATGCATGAACCATCAGCTCCACACAGTCTTCCCGAGCTGTTGTAGGCAGCAGGCACCACGATGATTCTCTGTCTGCAGATGAGACTACCGAAGCATGAGGGGAAGAACTGGCCAAGCTGCCACGGCAGGTAAGTGGCCCGGTGGAATGCTCTGTATCTCTGTCCCTCTCCTGTAGCCTCTGCACCGCCCTTCTTCTCCCAGCCAGCATGGGGCTTCAGCATCCAGGCCTAGGAATCAGCTGGCACCCTGGTGGGAAAAACTGAAAGTGGAGGAGCTGAAGGGTGGGAGCTTGAGGCACAGAAACACAACACTTTTTGTCCTTTCGCCCAAGGTTCAATTCTGTTTTTCCTAGGAGAGCACAGGCCCCGACACCCTCTGGAAAGGCTTAGAGTTCAGTGGCTCAGCCCACAGGCTTCGGATTCAGTCGACAGCTTGAGTTCAAACCCCTGTCCTACTGCCTCCAAGCCACAGGTTCACGGGCAAGTGGGTCCGCTGTGCTGACTCATGGGTTCCTCCTCCACAAGGTGGGTTAACAGTGGTGTCCACTTTACGGAGTGTCTGCTAAATTTAATGACAGAATCCACATGTGGCACTCATGATGCAGCCATTGAGACTCAGGCCACTGTCATCTCAGACTTGGGTCCCCTTGGGTAGCACCCATAGTGCCTGGGATGGGAAAGAGTTCCCAGTGAGACAAAAGAAACTTTGAGTTCCCCATTGGGGGCCAGTGTCAGTGTCCTGGCCCCACCACTGCATGACATGGGCAGGCCGCTTCCTCCGAAGGCCCTTTGGATGCTGGCTTTGCATTTTCAAAGGGCCAGGTGGAGCCTATCAATGACAGGGGCAGGGGATTGGAGAATCACTGGACACAGGCTCAAGGAAGAGCCCTCGCACGTTCAGCTGCTTCTTATCCCGTTCATACTCCGCTTCTAAGTCCTGATGATCCCACTGCCTGGGGCTGTATTGTGGTCTTGCCGACGAGAGGTGAAGGGTCTTGGAGAGGACCCATCTCAGAGCAACTAAAATGCAGCTGCCATCATTAACTAGGACAAACACAGCCCTGTGCATGGCATGGCCTGGGCGCACATTCACTGGGGCAGTAATTAGAGGGGAAATATCCTACAGGCAGCTTAGCTGCGGAAAACCATTTTCATTGAAAATATACATTTGTAATTGTAAATGGAAAGATTACCTGTAATAGCAGTAACAGACCCATTTCCTAATAAGATGAACACTATAGCTGATGACTGAAGCATCTGTATATAGCTACGTACACCATTTCTGTACTGCAGGCTGCCAATTTGTTTCAGCGGCGAAAAGCGTGATTTAGTGTTTGTAGCATTACCATCTGTTGTCGTTATTACAGAAATTATATATAAACCAGTTAGTAAACACTTTGCCGCATTGTCTGTTGTTTTGATAATCACCCATAATAACATCTAGCATCAATATGGTCTTTAAACCCGATTTGGGAGTTAATGGAATAAGAGGAGGCAGTCTGTATATGCACCGGGGTAATGTCATTAGGAATGTTTGTGAAGAACAAATTAAATCAGTTGTAAATTGTGCTCTCAAGTCAGCCAGAAAACCAGTCTTGTTCAGGAGAAGGGATTTATATTTTAACCTCGTGCAGAAAATGCACTTACGCAGATTAAAATAAAATAGGGACTTTGCCGATGGATGGAAGTGGTAATTGCTAGGGCCTTAATGGCTTCCTGTTGGCTGTGTCATGCAGTGGGCACAGCTATTTTAAAAGTTAACCGGCACTCGGGGTCATACTTTCACTGATTCAGTCATTAAACCAGGCTAGACATGTCACTAAATGGCTGATTATTCAAACGACGGGCCTGCTCCACCGTTCCCTGGTGTCGTCTTTTGAACATGAGGATTTTCAGGGATGGTTCTCATAAAATCAAGATGAGTTGGATTCAAGTACGAGTCAATGGTAGCGCTGGGCTGGGGCCTGGCCCATCTGAGACAGCAGAGGGAGGCCCCGCCTGCTTTCTCAGACAGGCGGGGACAGGCGTGCAGCCCTGGTGGCTAAGCCTTGGTGCTTGGATGTTTCCAGAGGTCAAGGAAAGGCCGATTTGTGGATGTGTTCAAAGGGAAGCCATGTTTAGACAAAGAAGTGCCATGATGGGAGGAAGCAGACAGAGAAGGTGGGCGGAAATTCATAATTCCGTCCTAAGATTGTCATCAACATCACCATGGGTCCAATTCCATAGCCAGGAGGTGGTGGAGCAGCAGTTGGACCCCAGGTCTGCCTCCACAGCCTCTCCTCCTTCCTGGGGCTCCTCCTCTTACTTACAGCCTTCCTCTTGTATCTCCTCATGATACCTCTTGCAGACAGATTGCATTAGTACCCCCATTTTCAGGTAAGCAGACTGAGGCTTGTGTGAGTGAGATCATATGGCCAGCCAGAGGCCCAGGCTGGATAAGATCACAGGTCTCTGTGGGGCTGGAAATCTTCCCACAGCACTGTTGCACAGGTGGGACCAAAAGAAAATGAACATTTACGTAGGCACTCAGAAGTCAAGAGCATCCCTGTGTGGAGTGGCAAATGGCAAGGTGGCGGGGGTGGCAGGAAGGATGTTGAGACCAGCTCTAGAGTCAGCCTGGTGACCAGGGAGCTGATCTAGCAGCCATGGAAGCTGACTTTGTGGCAAGCTGGGGAGGAGATGGGAGGGAGTCTTTTAACAAGTGGCTACTCCCAGCACAGAGACAAATGGGAACTGGAAATGGTCCCCAAGGCCACAGGAAGGGCTCGACTGTCCAAAGGAGCCACCCGATGCCAAGCCTCCAGCCACATTTAGCTGGGATAAAGCACAGAGCAACGTCTCTGAAGAGCAACATTTATGACTCACTCGCTTTTAAGATGATTTCCGAGAGTGCACATAACGATCTCCTTTTTACTTTGTTTTGATATTTATCAGTAAAAATATAAATAGCACATCAAATTCATAGTTCAAAATAAATTTGATTTTAAAGGAAATCTTTTTAAAAGGAATCTAAGTATTTAGGTTGGTGCAGAAGTAATTGTGGTTTTTGCCATTTAAAAGTAATACAAATAGTGAGTTTATTTAAAAATATTTAGTAGGCAATAGAACAGATTCTACATAGACATGGCAACAATCATAAAGAGAATGACTGAAGTTTGGGTTTCGGAGTCAAGGTTACCTTAGTTCAAATCAACTAGTGTTTGGGGGACAGTCTTCATCTCTCTGAGTTTATTTTCTTGTGTACAACATGAAGCTGAAGCAGCCTCCACACAGGGCTGGTGAGGACAGTAAATGGGCCACCAGATACCTGCAGCACTAGAAGTCCTCACCAAGGGGGGCAGTCCCCAGAATGAAAGGACAGGGAGTTCTTCCTCCCAGGGAGTCATGAGATAACAGCTCGTCTCGAGAGCCTACGTTCAGGGCATATTCCATCAACAATTGCAGAACTGGAACATACCAGGAAGCAAAAGCCCTCCAGCTCCCACCATCCTGATGCCAATTAATGAGATACACATCCTAGGGGAAATCAGGTCCCCTTGGGCCAGATGTGGCCCCTGCGTATTCCAGATCGAGCCTGGGTTTTTGGAGGGGTTTTGTCTTTTGTTTCTTCTAACAATTGAGGGATCTAGGTCTGGAAAGGTCAAGTTACTTGTCCAACATCACACAGCAAGTTAACGCCAGAACCAAGGAGAGATTCCCCTCAGTGAGCACTGACATTGTTACTTTCTGGTGTGCCCGGCACTGTGCCGCATGCTTTTCGTAAGTCATCACAACCAGACTGGGAGGCGAGTACCACTGTCATCATCACCATGTTAGACACAGGAAGCCTGAGGCTCAGAAAAGATCAATCACTGGTCCATAGTCACAGGGATAGAAAGTTGCAAGAGTCAGAACAGAAACCCACCAAATCTGACTCCAGACAAAGAGCTCTGTTCTTAATCAATCAACCGCACCAGGGGTAGCCAAACTAACAGTCACAGGGGCCAAACCCAGCCTGCTGCGTGCTTTGTAATGGCTGGCGAGGCTAAGAATCATTTTTATATCCGTGAATGGTCACAAAAAAATAAAAAGAAGAATATTCTTTGACATGTAAACATTCCATTTCTGTCCATAAATAAAGTTTTATTAGAATACAACTGTGTCCACTCACTGACATTTTCTCAACAGCTGCTTTTGTGCTGCGGCAGCAGAGGTGAGCGTGCCTTTAGAGACTGCAGGGCCCACAAAGCTTCAAATATTTCCTTGCTGCCTTTGTACAGGGGAAGTTTGCTGACCTCTGCACTAGACTGCCTTGCCTTGCCAAGGAAGGAACCTTTGGCCTTTCCAAGGAAGGGGCTTTGGGGAGCATTATCCCAGGAGAAGAAAAGGAGGGGAGACAGAGAAAGGGGAAACAGAAGAGAAAAAGAAAAGAATCGTCCATGTTAACCAGAAGGCCAGTTGTGGACGTGCAGTCCCTATTACTGAGATTACAAAGGAGACAGGAGAAGGAAGTCTCCATTTTGGAAATAAATGTTTCCCCACCAGCTGGGACCCGGGTGATAATCACCAGGGTAGAAATGCATATACCCAAGTGACAGCCAGGAAGGGAAACCCTGAAATTGGGGCACAGTAGAAATACTTTAGGTGCTTGAGTATTTTTCATAAATTCGTGTAATTATTTTAACTAAAAATCTGTAAAATATTAATGGGGGGGTGGGTTTCAAAGCCGAGTTAATTATAGCAGCTCCACTCACCACATGTACTTAAGACTCCGTCAGCTTTTCCATTAGGAGCCGCTGCTTTTCAGGGGTGTTATAATTCAACCAAATAAATTGGCCACAGGCTGAGGCTTGACGTGCAAGTTTGCAGGGTGAGAATTAATTGTTTAATTGATTTGAATATTCAAGGCCTACACATGGAAGGAAAAAAAAATCACCATACGTTGTCATTTCAGGGAGGGTTGGCCTGAAGATACTTGCCTCTCTGTAGCTTGCCGGTCATCATTCTCCCCTATTAAAACCCTACATCCATCATCACAGTTCAAAAATATATGCCTATATGTGGCTTTGCACCAAAGGGTTCTAAGTACCTTACTTAGCTCTTAAATTCGTGCCTAAGTTTCTCCTCAAATAAGCTTCATTAATCTGGAAAGGAGAGGGTTTTGCCGGCTCATATGAATGTGTTTTAAAATAAGCCTTTTCATTTTTGGTAGCTTCAATATACAACCAGCGGCAATCGCAGGCTTACCTTCCTTGGCTGAAATCCGATCATTAAACCAACTTCACTATTAGGGGGAATATCTGGCTGGAAAATGCATTTTATCCCTGAAGAATATGCTATATTAGTGAGAAAATTACTCTAAATGGGAACAAAGCTGACAACTGCTGCTTGCAGACTAGTGGCCTAGTGTATATATCGTACCCAAAAAGCATGTCATCACCTGCCTGTTGAGCAGATCACTGGCGTTAGGTTCTGGTTGGCACAAATGGGACATTACAGATGTCGAAAAGGTTTTAGGGATTTTGGTGGGTTTCGCCTCGCCCCTCCCACTTTTACTTAAAGCCAACGGATGCAGTATCATCATAACCCAAAATTCCAGGTGAGCCCAATGCAGCGACTGCCAATGTGGCCACCAGCAGGTAGAAATGCATCCTATTCTTGCTTCTATATAGGATTCTTCAGTAGCCATTTTATGCAAAATCACATCCTGTGAATGGCAGAATATTTTGTCACCTACTGCAGAGTTGTTCAACTCAACCTATTTAGGGACTTGGAGGATGCCCTGGAGCCCCACAGACAACTCAAGACGTCAGGGCAATGACTTCTTTTTCAAGAGGGAAAAATTGTACCATTGCTTTGCACAGTAAAAGCAGTGGCTGGGAGGAGGGAACAAAGAATAGGGCCCTAAGAAAGTCCTTGAGATCAAAATGTGAATGTTGTAATGAGAAAAAAATTGCATTTGTTTCATTCCCAGTTCTTGATGCTATCTTCTTCATGAGAACAGATTCAAATTTGGGACCATTTTCTGTTCTTATTAAGAGGACAGTGGTATCAATTTTAATAAAGTCCAAGAACACTCGTTAATAGGAGGCATTTTTCATCTACCTACAAACATAGTGGAGGCCATGTGGGTGACTCAGAACATTTAAATAAAGGGCCCTCCAGCTCTGTGTCGGCTGATGGAAGATCTGGAAAGGGCACTGCCTGAACAATAGCAACCATTAGAACTTTATTCTTCTTCTCATGCGTTTCTTCAGATCTCCTAATTCAGATATTATATCCCATCAATTTTTTATTAGAGCATAATTCATTTACTGAGATTGCTTCTTTTGAAAGCATTTGGCGATAGGATCTTTCTTATTGAAGATGCATGGCCAAGAACATAGAAATGTGGATTGGTAATGCCCATGAACCATAGGATAGTTCTTTATAGCCTGAAACACCTTCATATTGAACTAAAAAGGCAGATAAGTGGACTGGGGCAAAAGCTAGGGAGCAGAGAATCACTTCCCTCACAGTGCAGACAGGAGGGATGCCAGCCGCTACCCAAGGTGCTGGTGTGAATCATCAAAAACGAACACCCAGCACCACCAAGAAAGTCACATTTCTGCTCTCCCCACCCACATGCAGCTCAGGGTGCCAGAAACAAGAATTTTTCCTGTGTCTGTCTGCCCTGAAAATATAGATTTATGTGACACTCTTCAAGTTCAAAGCTACATGTCATTTTCAGTCATGTGAAAGATGTTTGAAAAGCTGAAGTTTCATATATGTCTTAAGAAACCCTTAAACAAAAGCCATATTTATGGTCATGTAGTATTTAAGCAAATGGCAAATTCATGATGATCACTCAAGTCACATTTATTAAGCAGCAACTATGAGCAATGCAGTGTTCTAGGCGTTGCAAAGGTTCAAAGAGCATCTATCAGGGAAAGGGTCTACATAAGAAGACAGTCAATACTACAAAGCAGTATGTCATAGGATGTTCAAGCCGGAAGGAAGCTTGGAGGTAATTTAGTCTAATGTACCCATTTTACGAATAAGGGGCCAGACCCAAAGAAGTGAAGTAACTTGCATGGTTTGTGGCAGAACCAGAGTCACGACGGTTTCATTGATCATATAATATACTATATTTATTACACTATATAAATGCCAATATAATCATTACTGTGTGATATACATCACACTTCAATTTCCATATAGAACTTTTAAAATAACCCTACAAGGTAGAGAGTATTATTTTCCCAATTTACAGGTAAGGAAACTGAGACTTGAAGGGGTTAAGTCATTAGCTCAAGGTCACACAATGAGTGACAGAGCCCCCAAAATCCTAACCCAGCTCCATCTGTTTCCAGAACTAGATCTCTCACCCATGAGGCTATGCAAAACCAAGTCCTTCGCAGTGCGAGAGGAGGGGATGTCAGCCCCTCCCAACTTCTTGGGAAATGCCAGTTCTCGTTTAGAGACTCATTGACTCCATCCTGTCTTCTGTGAAACCCCTGCTGACTCTCTGCAGACGCGATCGTCCCATCTGTGGGCACCCTTGTCCTCGGTGTGCACTCTGTGGGGTGCCCCATCTCAGTGCGGTTGATTTGTGTATCTCTGTTTGTGCCCACACCAGGACCTATCTCTTGTGCCTTCAGCCTGCAGCACAGAGCTTGGCACACAGCAGGTTCCAAGATGGTATCAGTTGTGTGACTCCACTGAGTCTGCCAAACCCTAGCCCCATTAATACCTCACCCATGGCAGACTGAGCACACACTGAGGAATCCATAGGGGTGACTACAGCTGTCCTTGCCTTTGAACCCCAGCCAGACCTTCCACCCACACAGCACCCCAGGCAGGTGGGGAGTTGAGCCAGGCCCTTCTGTTGTCTTCTACTCATGGCCCAGCTTTTCAGGAAACATATTCTCTCTCACCACCACCATCCTGCACCCAGCCATTGACATACGTACACAAATAGCCACTAAAAACTAAACGCCCTCCTCCACTCCTCCCTCCAATTCCCCTGCCTCCTTTTCAGTCTCCCGTACATACGGTGTCAGTCCCCAGTCATTTCCATGCTTTCTCATTCTGGATGGGAAGGAAGGTGACTGAGAATGGAAGTGGGCTCTTTGGAGGCTACAGTTGGCATGTCTGCCAGGTAGCAGAATTTCAGCACTGCTGGGATGGCCTCCCTCAGCATGTCCCTTGAGCTCTGTGATGCCTCTCACTCTGCCTCGAGTGGCATTATCCAGTGTCCTTGTGTTGTCCTGACTTCAGGGACTCTCCAGGACTAAGTGTATGTGTGTTGAGGGAGAGAGGATACTGCCATTAGAAAAACCATCCTGGCCGGGCACAGTGGCTCACGCCTGTAATCCCAGCACTTTGGGAAGCCGAGGTGGGTGGATCATGAGGTCAAGAGATCGAGATCATCCTGGCCAACATGGTGAAATCCTGTCTCTACCAAAATACAAAAATTAGTCAGGCGTGGTCGCTTGTGCCTGTAGTCCCAACTACTCAAGAGGCTGAGGCAGAAGAATCGCTTGAACCCAGGAGTCAGAGCTTGCAGTGAGCCGAGGTCGCACCACTGCCTGCCAGCTTGGTGACAGAGCAAGTCTCTGTCTCAAAAAAAAAAAAAAGAAATTCCTTCCCCTTAACAAAACCCAACCACTAATAAAAGCTACTTCATGGCACAACTATTAAAAAGACAAGACTTTAGAAAAATGATTTTTTCTTGGGTTTCAAGAAAACTAAGTGCTGTTATTTTCACTTAGTGATAAACCAACTCCTGAAAATTCTAGCCAATTTGTAGTAAATATTGAAATGCCTGCTTTCATCAGTGATGGGGAAATTGAATGCTCCTGAGAGTATAAAATTCTAATATCAGTGTCTCACCAATTTGTTCAAGTACTGAAATACAATAAAGATATTTATACCGAAAGTTGTACCTTTGGTAAAAGATGCAACTGGCTCTCTTTTATTTCCATAATTCAGAACACCCTTCAAAATGTATCATCCCTCCCATTCATCATCCTTATCATTAATACCACAAAATCCCGGATGTGGAAATTTTTTAAGCTCTTGTTTACTGAATGCCTGTATGTGCCAGCCTTGGTTTTATCTATTTAATGAACACCGTTTGACTTAATCATTTGAAGTTCTGAAGGGAAGGGCACACTCGCCCATTTTACAGATGCGGAGACTGGATTCAAGTGGAGAAACCTGTCCAGGTTTGCACAACTTGACGGTTTCTAATACAGCTTGTCAGGGTTCTAATACAGGTCTGTCTACACACCATCTAGTTCCACTTTGTCTCTTCAGAATATTCTGGGTTTGCGCATGTTCTCACTCATAGGTGGGAACTGAACAATGAGAACACTTGGACACAGGGTGGGGAACATCACACACTGGGGCCTGTCATGGGGTGGGGGGAGGGGGGAGGGATAGCATTAGGAGAAATACCTAATGTAAATGACGAGTTAATGGGTGCAGCACACCAACATGGCACATGTATACCTCTGTAACAAACCTGCATGTTGTGCACATGTACCCTAGAACTTACAGTATAAAAAAAAAGAACATGCTGGGCTTGGGGGTGAACCTGTTCCAATCCTGACATATCCTAGAATACGGATTTTTTTCTGTTATAGGGATTTCTTTGTTTTGATAAACCTTTATCAGCCTGCAAATCTGTCTCTCTTGCTCACTTACCTCTTGTTCTCACTTCTAATCTTTGTCTTTCTTAGGGTACCAATGGCTTGAACTTCCTGGCACCTGAGACTCTAGATGAACAGGTCATTGCTCAGGTCATGGCCACCTGCTGGTGACATGAAATGTGATGAAGCCAAAGGCAGCTCCCTGCACTCATGGTATCTTCCAAGACCTCACCTTCCTAACAGTAACAACTGAGACAAATCCCAAGCTCCTGACATGAAATGCCCACCGAGGACCCATAGTATTTGCACAAATCAGAAAAGAGAAACTATACACACAAGGAAAAGGGGCAGCCACAGTAGTTGTTAAAAAATGCTAATTGAAAAACTAAAAATAAAACATTTTGCCTATAAAATTAGTAGAAATCTCACGAATAATAGCTCCAAACACTGAAGAGGGTGTAATAAATTTTCATATTTTGCTTGGGGGAAAATAAATCGACACACTTTTTTTAGGAAACAATTTAGTCATATATAATATACGATATATAATTTAAGAAACACTCAACTTTTGGACTGACAGTTCTTTCAGGGGCTCTAACCAAACCAAATAATCCAAAGTTTTATGGCGCATGCACGTAAAAAAATAGAATAAAATACTAAGCACATGAAAACTGTTACTGTAAAATTGTGTGATTCAATTTTTTAAAAAATTAAATGTACATATTATAAACACACATAAGAAAAAAGAATAAAAAGAAAAAGAAAAGCATTAAAACCCTTACAGTGACATTCTTTAAGTAATTGTATTTTCTTTTATTCTTATGTTCTTATTTGACCTTTCTACATTTTAATTTTATAATCGAAAAAGAACTAAGCCACTAATGTCATGTTTATAGAGCACTTGTGATGCCATGTCAATAGGTATGCTATTATATTAGTGAGGGAAAAAAAAGCAGAAGGATACTGGGAATAGAATTTCCACTTTTGTACTTAAAAAAAGGCATCAAAATTTTATAGTAAAATGGGTAACTATTTTTTTTTCTACTTTTTTTTCCTTTTTTTCTTTTTTTGAGACAGGGTCTCACTCCGTGGCCCAGGCTGGAGTGCAGAGGTGTGATCTCAGCTCACTGCAACCTCCACCTCCTGGGTTCAAGCAGTTCTCCTGCCTCAGCCTCTATTGTTTTCATTTGTCTAATACAGTGACACTATTTTCATAATTTCTTTAGAAATTTTATAATTTTGCAAAGTGGCTTTATTAACCATAAAGTAGCTGTACAAAGAAAACTAAAACTGCTAGCTGGATGGGCTACCCGAGGAGCAGGAGCACTCTGACCCGAGGCCTCCTCCTCGTGCTTAAAAACAGAAACAAACAAAATGGTGTTAAGAAATGTTAGAAAGGTGTTAAAGCCATGTTAGCACAAACTGAGCCTTTTTCCTCAACTTGATTAGAAAATTGTAGAGAAGGGTGAAAAGAGAGTATCTTCCTTACCATGTGCATCTGTTTCCAGGAACCTCTAAAATCAACTCTCATCTCCACTCTGTAGGAGACACTGACATTTGGCTGGGGACCATTTGCAATATGTGTACATCTGTCCAGCAAGCCCAGGCATCTGAAACTAAGTGTTCTGACCAAAGCTGAGCAAACAGGTTGCCTTTTCTCTCTTCCATCAGAATGCAGAATTTCCATCCCAAAGGGGAAATTGTTCTCCCGCTAGGAGTGAAACGCAATGCTGTGGAATGCAGTGAAACTGTCAGCAAGTTTTCTTTTTTGGTCGTGTCTTCGTCAGGTTTTGGTATTAAGATGATGCTTGGCTCATAGAATGAGTTACGGGGGGAGTCCCTCCTCAATTTTTTGGAGTAGTTTCAGTAGGAATGGTAACAGCTCTTTTTATACATCTGGTAGAATTCAGCTGTGAATCTGTCAGGTCCTGGGCCTTTTCTGATTGGTAGGCTTTTTATTATTGATTCAATTTCAGAACTCATTATTGGTCTATAAAATGGTTTGGCTGTGTCCCCACCCAAGTCTCAACTTGAATTTTATCTCCCGGAATTCCCACGTTTTGAGGGAGGAACCTGTGGGAGGTAATTGAATCATAGGGGCCAATCTTTCCTGTGCTATTCGCATGATAGTGAATAAGTCTCACGAGATCTGATGGGATTATCAGGGGTTTCTGCTGTTGCTTCTTCCTCATTTTTCTCTTGCCACCACCATGTAAGAAGTGCCTTTTGCCTCCCACCATGATTCTGAAGCCTCCCCAGCCATGTGGAACTGTAAGTCCAATTAAACCTCTTTTTGTTCCCAGTCTCAGGTATGTCTTTATCAGCAGCATGAGAAAAGACTAATACAGTAAATTGGTACCAATAGAGTGGGACGTTGCTGTAAAGATACCCAAAAATGTGGAAGCGACTTTGGAACTGGGTAACAGGCAGAGATTGGAACAATTCAGAGGGCTCAGAAGAAGACAGGAAAATGTGGGAAAGTTTGGAACCTCCTACAGACTTGTTAAATGGCTTTGACAAAAATGCTGATAGTGATATGAACACTAAGGTCCAGGCTGAGGTGGTCTCAGATGGAGATGAGGAACTTGTTGGGAACTGGAATAAAGGTGACTCTTGTTAGTTTTAACAAAGAGACAGGCAGTATTTGGCCCCTGCCATAGATTTGTGGAACTTTGAACTTGAGAGAGATGATTTAGGGTATCTGGTGGAAGAAATTTCTAAGCAGCAAAGCATGCAAAAGGTGACGTGGGTGCTATTAAAAGCACTCTATTTTAAAAGGGAAACAGAGCATAAAAATTCAGAAAATTTTTAGCCTGATGATGCAGTAGAAAAGAAAAAACAATTTTTTGAGGAGAAATTCAAGCTGGCTGTAGAAATTTGCATAAGTAGCAAGAAGCCTAATGTTAATCCCCAAGACCACAGGGAAAATGTCTCCAGGCCATGTCAGAAACCTTCACAGCAGCCCCTCCCATCACAGGCTTAGAGGCCCAGGAGGAAAAAGTGGTTTTGTGGGCCAGGCCCAGGGTCCCCCTGCTGTGTGCAACCTAGGGACTTGGGGCCCTGTGTCCCAGCTACTCCAGCTGTGGCAGAAAGGGGCCAACATAGAGCTCAGGCTGTGGCTTTGGAGGGTGGAAGCCCCAAGCCTTGGCAGCTTCCATGTGGTGTTGAGCCTGCAGGTGCACAGAAGTCAAGAATTGAGGTTTGGGAACCTCCACTAGATTTCAGAAGATGTATGGAAATGCCTGGATGCCCAGGCAAAAGTTTGCTGCAGGGGTGGGGCCCTCATGCTAGGGCAGTGCAAAAGGGACAGGTGGGATCAGAGCCCCCACACAGAATCCCTACTGGGGCACTACCTAGTGGACCTGTGAGAAGAGGGTCATTGCTGTCCTCCAGACCCCAGATTGGTAGATCCACCAATAGCTTGCACCTTGGACTTGGAAAAGCCGCAGACACTCAAGGTCAGCCCATGAAAGCAGCCAGGAGGGAGGCTGTACCCTGCAAAGCCACAGGTGTGGAGCTGCCCAAGACCATGGGAATCCACCTCTTGCATCAACATCACCTGGATGTAAGACCTGGGGTCAAAGGATATCATTTTGGAGCTTTAAAATTTGCCCTGCTGGATTTCAGACTTGCATGGGCCTTGTAATCCCTTTGTTTTGGCCAATTTCTCCCATATAGAATGGCTGTATTTACCCAATAACTGTACCCGCATTGTATCTAGGAAGTAACTAGCTTGCTTTTGATTTTACAGGCTCATAGGCAGAAGGGACTTGCCTTGTCTCAGATGAAACTTCAGACTATGGACTTTGAGTTAATGCTGAAATGAGTTAAGACTTTGGGGGACTATTGGGAAGGTATGATTGGTTTTGAAATGTGAGGACATGAGGGGTGGAATGATATGGTATGGCTGTGTCCCCACCCTAATCTCAACTTGAATGGTATCTCCCAGAACTCCCATGTGTTGTGGGAGGGACCCAGGGGGAGGTAACTGAATCATGGGGGTCAGTCTTTCCTATGCTATTCTTGTGATAGTGAATAAGTCTCATAAGATCTGATGGGTTTATCGGGGGGTTCCACTTTTGCTTCTTCCTCATTTTTCTCTTGCCGCTGCCATGTAAGAAGTGCCTTTTGCCTCCCACCATGATTCTGAAGCCTTCCCAGCCATGTGTAACTGTTAAGTCCAATTAAACTTTTTTTGTTTCCAGTTTCGTGTATGTCTTTATCAGCAGTGTGAAAACAAACTAATACAGTCTATTCAAGGATTCAATTTCTTCCTGGTTCAATCTTGACAGGTTTTATGTTTCCAGGAATTTACCCATTTCTTCTAGGTTTTCTAGCTTATGTGCATATAGGTATTCATAGTAGTCTCTGAGGATTCTTTCTATTTCTGTGGGGTCAGTGGTAATGTCCTCCTTTGTCATTTCTGATTGTGTTTATTCAGATCTCCTCTCTTTTTTTCTTTGTTATTCTAGCCAGCAGTCAATCTATCTTATTAATTCTTTAAAAGAATACACTCCTGAATTTGTTGATCTTTTGCATGATTTCTCATGTCTCAATGTCCTTCAGTGCACCTCCAATTTTGGTTATTTCTATTCTTCTGCTAGCTTTGGGATTGGTTTGCTCTTATTTCTCTATTTTTTTCAGTTGTGATATTAACTTGAAATCTTTCTTTTTGATGTGGGAGTTTAGTGTTATAAACATCCCCATTAACACTGCTTTAGCTGTGTCCCAGAGATTCTAGTATGTTGTATCTTTGTCTTCATTAGTTTCAAAGAATTTCTTGATTTCTGCCTTAATTTCATGATTTACCCAAAAGTCATTCAGGAGCAGGTTGTTTAATTTCCATTACTTGGTATATACCCGAAGGAATATAGATTGTTCTATCATAAAGACACATGCACATGTGTGTTAATCACAGCACTATTCACAATAGCAAAGACATGGAATCAACTTAAATGCCCATTAATGATAGACTGGATAAAGAAAATGTGGTACATATACACCCTGGAGTACTACACAGCCATTAAGGGAATGAGCTCATGTCCTCAGCAGCAACATGAAGGGAACTGGAGGCCATTATTGTAAGGAAACTAACACAGGAATAGAAAACAAAATACCACATGTTCTCACTTAGTGGGAGCAAACATTGAGTACATATGGACACAAAGAAGGGAACAACTGACACCAGGGCCTACTTGAGGGTGGAGGATGGGAGGAGAGTGAGGATCAAAAAATGACTTGTGGAATACTCTGCTAATTACCTGGGTGATAAAACAATCTGTACACCAAACCCCCGTGACATACAGTTGACCTGTATAATAAACCTGTACATGTACCCCTGAACCTAAAATAATATTATAAAAATTAATTTACTAATTAACTACTTAATTCAAAAAAAAGAAACTATCAGCAAGACCAAGGTCTCTGGCATGGGTACTGCAGGCATTTCAGTAGACGGTTCAGATTGTTTTGGATGGAGAGTCACAGGACAGGGAATAAAGGTGGTAGCCCAACTAGGAAAAGGCAAACATACTGGAAAACAAACACACACACAAAGTTAGGCAAAAACTTTACAAAAGGAAAAGAAACACCCTGAGATTCCCCCCCCCCTTTTTTTTTTGAGAGAGAGTCTCACTTCATCACCCAGGCTCGAGTGCAGTGGCGTGATCTCAGCTCACTGCAACGTCCGCCTCCCAGGTTCAAGCAATTCTCTTGCCCCAGCCTTCCAAGTAGCTAGGATTATAGGCACCTGCCACCACGCCCAGCTAATTTTTTTTTTTTTTTTGTATTTTTAGTAGAGACAGGGTTTTGCCATATTGGCCAGCCTGGTCTTGAACTCCTGACCTCAGGTGATCCACCCACCTCAGCCTCTGAAAGTGCTGGGATTACAGGTGTGAGCCACTGTGCCCAGCTGAGATTCCCCATTTCTAATTTCAGCAGCAGACTGCCAGATGACCTTCAAATCCTTGCTTTATCTATCATGCCTCAAGTCTTTGATCCTGTGTCTTACATGGCCCCAAATTCATCCTCCTCCCTCCTTGGGCCCCTGCAGCCCAGTGCACTGCATCACTGAACTCCTGACCCCAAGAGAGCCTTGTGGATCAGAGTCTACACTGAGGAGTTATACCCAGAGGTCATCACAACGTTATAGTTACTGCTATCTTGGGCCAGATCTTTTTCTTTTTTAAAACAAACAAACAAAAAAAAAAAACCTCTTGTGATTGTAGCAAATCGGAGTGCATTTCTGTCTAAATACTAAATAAAGGCAGAGTAGTTCTATCCTGAGTGGCAGGGAGTGCACTTGCACACACAACTTTAGCCTCTCTAAACTTCAAAATTTTTTATCTATAAAAAGGGGGTACCATATTATCTCAGAGGACTGAGGACTAATTTTAACCTATGTAAGGCCTAAGTGCATGCATACCTAGCATGCGATCAGCACTCAGGAAACTTTGCTGTCAGGGAGGAACAGCAGTTCTGGATATTTGAAAGAGGGTGTCCAGAAGTTTGTAGCAGCCCACGAGCTCATTATCATACCCGGAGGACCTGGTGCAAAATGGAACGGCAAACCAAGGCAAACCAAGACTCTGTGCTCACCCTAACAGCAAGAACAATTCCTGCATGGCCAGAGAATGCTCCGGAAACTCTGCACATTGTGGTCTTTTAAGTCTCATGTAAAGGGATTCATTGAATGAATTAAATTAACCATTCTCCACCCTCTTCTAGCACAAGAGCCCAGATGAAATGAGATACGGTAGACATAAGGGTTTTTTGCATCTTTATCAAGGTATAATTTACATATAATAAAATACAGCCCTAATAAGTGTACCATTGAAGAAACTTTTATAAATATACACAGTCATATAACCACCATCAAATTCAAAATATGGAACATTTTCATCACCTCAAAAAGTTTGCTCATGTCACTTTGCTGTTAGTCCCCACAGCAACCCCTAACCCCAGGAAACAACTGATCTCTCTGTCACTATCGATTAGTTTTGCCTATTCTAGGATTTCCTTTAACTGGAATCACACTCTTTTGTGTCTGGCTTCTTTAGTTCAGCATCATCCCTGTTGCATTGTGCGGCTACAGCACAATTTGTTTATCTATTCACCTTCAATGGATATTTGAGGCTACTACCAATAAATATTTTATAAATATTCTTGTACAAGCCTTCCTGTGGACATATGTTTTCATTTCCTTTGCATAAATACCTAGGAATGGAATTTGGATTCAGATAGTAAATCTCTTTAGCAGAAACTGCCAAAATATATAAAGTGGTTATACAATTTTTCACTCGCACCAGCAATGTGTGAGAGTTCCAGTTGCTTCTACATTCTCACCAATACTTCATATCATCAGTCTTTTTAATTTTAGCCACTCTAGTGCATGAGTAGAGTATCTCATTGTGATTTTAATTTGCATTTCCATGGTGACTGCTGATGTTGCGCGTCTTCTCATACACGTATTGGTCCTTTATGTATCTTCTTTGGTCAAATATCTTTTCAAATATTTAAAAAATTAAGTTGTTTTATTATTGAGTTGTAAGAGAACTTTGTAATTCTAAATGAAAACTTTGTCTATGAAAACTTTTGTCTAAGATTGTATATATATAAAAACATATAGTGACATAAAATACATATGTTATATTTATGGGTTTGGTTGGCGTGTGTGCACGTGTGGCCTAAGAAATGTTGTCTGCCCTCAAATCACAAAGATTTTTTTTCCTAATTTATCTAGAATTTTTATTGTTTTAACTTTTACTCTTGGGTATATGATCCATTTTTAGTTAATATTTGTGTGTGATCATAGTTCATTTTTATTCACATAGGTATCAAGTTGTTCCAATACCATTTTTTTTTTTTTTTTTTTTTTTTTTTTGAGACGGAGTCTTGCTCTGTCTCCCAGGCGGGAGTGCAGTGGCGCGATCTCGGCTCACTGCAAGCTCCGCCTCCCAGGTTCATGCCATTCTCCTGCCTCAGCCTCCCGAGTAGCTGGGACTACAGGCGCCTGCCAACACGTCCGGCTAATTTTTTGTATTTTTAGTAGAGACGGGGTTTCACCGTGTTAGCCAGGATGGTCTCGATCTCCTGACCTCGTGATCCGCCTGCCTCGGCCTCCCAAAGTGCTGGGATTACAGGCTTGAGCCACCGCGCCCGGCCTACCATTTGTTGAAAAGACTATTCTTACCCCACTGCATACTGGGAATAGTTTTCATAGTTCTTATTGATCCTCAAACATGACCAACTTCTGATTTAGTCTGAGGATGTTAAAATTAGGTTTTCAAAATGCATATTTGAGAGACTGGACTTAAACGACCTCAAGATCTCTTCACAACCTTACAATTCCATGTCTCTGTGTTTATGAGACCTCAAGCTTGAAAGGTTCTCTCAGTATGTACAACTGTCTGAACCCACTTAGGGGGCTCCTAGGAAGACAGGAAACATTCATGAAAACACTAACAAGTCAAGGGTGTTCAGGAGATTCATGCCAGATCCCTTTAACTTCACCGTTTTACCTGAGACCATCTCGAAAAGCTTCCAACTCCAGCATAATCTCTTGAGTTCCTAAAGCAAATGAGATCATTTCAAAACATCCGGGTAACTGGAGGAAGCAGAAATTCCTGAAGGTTTCACTTTTTTTTTTTTTGACAGAGTTTCACTCTTGTTGCCCAGGCTGGAGTGTAATGGCGCAATCTCAGCTCACCCCAAACTCTGCCCCCCAGGTTCAAGTGATTCTCCTCCCTCAGCCTCCCACGTAGCTAGGATTACAGGTACGCACCACCACATCCAGCTAATTTTGTATTTTTAGTAGAGACGGGGTTTCTCCCTGTTAGTCAGGCTGGTCTCGAACTCCCAACCTCAGGTGATCCACCCACCTTGGCATCCCAAAGTGCTGGGATTACAGGCGTGAACCACCATGTCTGGCTGGTTTCACTTATTAAGTCACTATTATTCTTACTCTGCAAAACTGTTAAAAGGTGATGCCATCAGCGTGCAAATATTTAAGTTGCTGACTCATGACCTCTCTTAAATTCTTCTTCTATGGAACATACTCAGGCCCAGTTTAAAAATACGATTTCAGCCTCTGCAATGTAGATAAATACAGGCAGTGCTGGGGAAGAAGATTTCATGATGAGAATGCTTTAGACATTCTGGCCAGTTCCACTCTGAGACTCTAGAGCAGCCGAGAAGCTATACAATGTGGCTTTTGTTCAAGTGGCAATTAGCAGAAATCATAGAACTGGGGGCAGTGTCATTGTGCAAAGAATTCAGCCAAAGTGGACACAGACCAGTTTTCATTAGACCAGCCAAAAGCTGGAGAACCCTCTTTCAAAAAATTAAACAAGCTCTCAGCCTATTTTCTCCAGTTATAACAATGCCGAGAAGTGTGCTTCCTCTCACTTACAGATAGTACCTGGAGGACACTATGGGTGATCTCTCTAAGTGTTGGGTCTTTGATTGACAAATGTATTCAACGGGAAATTGCTGGTGTGATTTTATTAATTATTAGGAAAATGAAGCAACTAAATTGTGCTGTCTTGTAGCTCCTGTGCCAGTTATAATAGTATCTCTGGTTATTTTATTTTTAATACAGACATTAGAGTATGAGGATCCATTTTTGTCCCTATGGGACAAGAAAGTCAGAAGAAGGAAATCAGAGTAATTAAAGGGTAAGAAGGGAGACTTGTGCATAGAAAGTCATAGAATCTCTATCTTGGGAGGTAGCTCAAGGCTCATCTGATCTACCATTTGGTCATAGTTCAGCTTTCTATAGTCATTAAGAAGCAAATCAACCCCCCCCTTCCAAGAGCATTCCTTCATGTACTTGAAACAAATAATTGTGCTTAACTTCCCCAAATCTTCTCCAAACTTAACGCCCTTAGTGTTTCTAAGTACTCAGACTCTTTACCTTCCCTTCATTTCCTCCTGGACATGCCTATCCCTCATCATCCCACCTAAAATATGGACACTGGGCTTAACTGTGGGAAAGGGTAGCCTAGACACCTCTAATAGCCCCTGTCAAGGCCCTCAGGAGTCAACAATAGGAGGATGATCTTGACTCCTCCACTTAACAAGGAAGATTCAACAAGACAATGCAGCAAACAAAAGTCCTTCTGTGTCTTAGGACGAGCTACCAAATCTACAGGACTCAGGAGTGGAAGCTCCTTCCTAGTTGTCTCATGTGCTCCCATCTGTGAGGTATCACAACAAGCCCACAAGCCTGGGGGTCTAGCTTCTTACAGCCCTGCCCACTCTTCCCTTAGTGAATTTAGGGACGGCATCCAAGGCCCCTGAACCAGTCCCACCTCTGGGCTCTTAGAGAGGCTGGACTCCCAGGATTCCCAGTGGAGAAGGGACAACAGCAGAGTTCTTGGCAGCATGGCTCAAGAACCCTTACACTCATGGAGTCTGGAGACTCAACAAAAGCTATCATCCCAGGAAGAATTTGATGTTCAAAGGGTGTCCTTGGGCTAGAAGCTGGGACCGCCACCCCCCAGCAGGACAAGATGACTCAAGGGCCCTGAGGTCCCTTGCAGCTTACATACCTCAGGGAAAGGGGAGTCCTGATGGGATGAGAAGCTTTCTCCAAGTCTACCTGGCCTTTAGATGAGAATGTGGAGGATGAAACCTTCCCACCTTTGGCATGACAATTTAATTTTTTTAATAAAAATTTAAAAATTAAAAGTCAAATGCAAAATCTTAACTCTTACAAGCATTCTGTAATGGTGATTCTTACAGAGTCTGCCCCAGGCAGAGCCCTGCATATTTTTTCAAAGCAAGTTTCTTCGGTCTCAACCTTTTGAAGGAGTTTATTAAAGTATAAACAGACTGGGTTTCAAACAAAACAGACCTGGGCATGAAACCTGGCCTTACTACTTACTTGGCTATGTGACCCCAGGCAAGTTATTCGAGCCTCTGAGCTATAATTCTGTCACCAGTAGAATGGGTGTAGCACTCTGGGCCTCACAGAGATGTAGTGAGAAGTAAATGAGATGCTTCTTGTGAAGCAACTTAGCAGGACTGGCCCTCAATATCAGGCAATGATTACTTTGGAATCAATTTGATTATTTTTGTTAAATCAAATTTTACCCCTTAGGTTTTCAGATTACATGGTAATTGGGTCATCTAAAAGAGGTGTATAAAACACCTGATAGAAGAATCCAGACTAATTTTTTATTTCAGAGCGAGCAGTTACACTCTTATCATTGTGTAGACAAAAACGTCCTGGGTAAAATGTGTGACCTTAGCACCCTCTTGCCAAGCTTCCAAGCACCCCTGTCATCTCCCCTCCCCTAGCTGCGTTCCTGTACCTCCTCCTCTTGGCTGAGAGCTTGTTCTGAGCAAGTCTTGCCTCCTTCACCATCAATCCCCTCAAGCCTGGCCCCCTGCAGCTTGCAAGGTCAATACGTATTGCCCTCCTGATCACCCAAGTCAGCTCCCCTTTCCAATGAGGAGAAGGAAGGAAATCCACATCATGCAACCAGGGCTGGAGATTACACCCTGCTCAGTCCAGGTCATTCCCCTTCCATTCCATGAATGCCTTAATGTCCCCTAAGAGCAGATCTGCTGAGAACCTTCCAAGCAGAGGTCTGGCCTGTACAAAGGCCCTGCCTTGGGGTGGATAGAGCAGCTTTAAGGAGAGAGGCTCAGGGGTCTGAGGGAAGATTTGAACTTAGGTCTTGGTCTCATACTCTCTATTCTTGGGCTCCATTACCTCCTCAAAATGAAAGACTTGGCTTTATTTATACCACCCAAGTCCTCAAGAATGAGGCAATCCATCCCCCAAGTGATGCACAGTTTTGACACATTAAACCTGTATGCCCATAAATGCAAACATGTCACACATTATCATCAAGGAGCCAAAGGGGACACAGCCGGGGAGACATCCTAGCATGCTCTATTTCTGTTGTGATTCATTAGGTTGATCATGCTTAATTACAGCTTTCTACCTTCAACCAGAGAATCCACTACCTGAAAAAGGTGTTTCAGGTCTGATTCATGAAATTCAACATGTGTGTGAAAAACAAATAGGCTTTTGCCCCCGGATGCTGGTTAGCAAGGCAAAAGCTTTTGACTTCACAGATCTTCATTTCTAACAGTCTGTCAACATCAGGAAGACGATCTGAATTTTCCCTTTTATCTGGCCAGTCTGAAGATACATGGGGAGGGCCTCAGAGCCAGAGTCTTGGCTCTTAACACCAGCTTTGCTGCTGGTGAGCAGGAGGCCAAGAAAATCCAGTAACTTCTCTGAGCCTGTTTCCTCATCTCTAAAACAAAGTTCACCCTTCGTCTCTCTTCTACAACCTTAGAAGATCAATCACTCCTCACTTCCCTGATCCTCCAATCCAACTCCCCTTCCCAAAAAGGAGAAAGAAAGAAGTCTAGGCTGGCATGACACAGATGATGGTCTAGTGGCTGCTGTGGGACCCGGATCAATGTGTGGAAAGTGCCCAGAAAGGGGGCCTGGGAACAAAGCCCTAGGCATGAGGAAGCCTTCACTGTCTCCGTGGTTATTGTGTCACATGCCCTTGGCCTCAACCTCTCATTTGCAGGATCCATTTGCAAAGCTTCCCAGGAGCAGCGGCCATCTTTTCCAGGCATTTTTCACAGGAGAAAGATGCTGCCTTTGGAGCAGAGTCCTGGTAATGATTCAGACACTGTTCTCCCCTAAACAGATTGCAAATGTTTCTTCAGTGGAAAAGAGGATACACTATAAAATGTAATGTTGCCCTAAGGGTTTGGGGATTTTCTTTCTTATAGTCAATCATGTTTTTAAGCATCTAGGAAGAGAATATAATGCATCTTTTTTTTTCTTAATCATGACTAAGTTCCCTTCCAGATGGAAAAATTCTAGGTTTTTAAATTAAGACCACCTAAACTGCCAACTTTTCAAGGATTCCTTGAGTTTTAGAGCTGAAAAGGGCCTTGCGAGCCACTTTACTCAATGCCTTGACCTTCAGACCAAAAGAGCCAGGGCCCAGAAGGTGCAATGACCTACCCACGGTCACACAACAGGTCAGGGACAAAGCTGAGATAAATCACAGACCTCTGGATCCACAATCAATTGTGTTTCTTTCTGTGTTGTGCTGCCAGAAAAAGTACCATGGGGTTGAAAGTGAAATTAGGTTTCTTTCTGAAGTAAGTGCATCACCTATAATTGGCTGCCACTGGACTTTACCAGAAGGTGAGGGTATATTTGCAGTGGTCTGACTTAATAGACGGCCTATGTGTCACTCAGGGAAGCGGTGCCTGGAGAAATCCCAAATGCCTCTGTACCACTGAAACAAGAGTTTCATAAGATGCCAAAGTGACACCAACCCAAGGAGTGACATATACATATATACTTTCCAGATTCAGCAAATAGTGCACAGAACACAACTGTACTAAAAGAAGATATTTACTGCTTATCTGAAATTCAGATTTAACATTCTATATTTTCTGTGGTAACTTTAACCAGATAGAGAGGTTTTTTTTTTTTTTTTTTTTAATACAACATTCAAACATAAGCCTCCAATTGAAAGCCACAAGAACAGACCCTTCACATTCCAGGTGTCACTTGCTTCTCACGTGGGCAATACACTTCCTGTAATTCTTGATAGGATTTTAATTATTTAATCAAGGTTAAAGATCCTCCAAAGTGACAAGAAGAGTCTGGCTAACATAAAATATAAGAATCCATCAAGTAACTTAAATTTAAACTACAGGTTTCTACCTCAATTCAATGAAAAATAATTTATAGAGCATGTAACATTTGTAAAAACAAGCTCTCTAGTTTTCCTCTTCTCAATTAAACTTCTTGAAGACATGTTGTCTACACTGGCTCTCTACTTCCTCATCTTCCGTTCAATACTCAAGACACCATAATTTGGTTTCTATTATTACACAACTGAAACCATTAATTCTTGCTAAGGTGTACAATAACCTAATACAGTCTATTCTCATTATTTGCAGTAGTTATGTTCTACGAAGTTGCCACATTAGTGAACACTGAACCATTGCTCCTACAGGAAATACAGGGTTAGGTTCCTGCCAGCCTCTGGGCACAACATTTTCAAAACCAAGTAAGTGCTGACCTTGGTTTATGTGTGTCTCTGTTTAAAGATATCCGTTTAATATCTATTGATTATTCATGAACATTGAATTCACAGCAAACAGCACTATAACTCATGCCTGAAGGAAACTTACCTAACAAATATTTTTTCAAAAGGCACATCATAGCCTCCTGTGCATAGAAACACTACACAGCACTTCAGTACTACACTTGAAGTCCCTTTTAAACAGCAAAATCACCAGCAAAATGAACAGAAATGTGAATAATGTGATACTGAATAGACTCAAGGACACTGGTTCACAGTATGAAAGCAGAGGCAGGAAGGCAGAGCATCACTGCGTTCAACCTCAGCTGGAAACGTGCACGTCAAGTGACTCAAATTTTTCATCACTCTACACATGTCCAGAAATGATCATGAAAGCTCCATGAGTACTGATTATAAATACATTTTAGTGAGTGGGTGAATTTGCAGATACAGATTCTGCAAATAATGAGGATCAACTATAATTTCCAAATCTGGCAGATTTTTTCAGAGTTAATCCTGAGGGGACTCTGGACCACATTTGCTTTGCTGATCTCTTCCCTCTTGAAACTCCTCACTCCTTTAGCTTCTGGTGCCCTCTGCCCTCCTGGAATGTATACTCTGATATTCCTCCTCCACCTCTTATGTGAACTCTTCTTGCCCCTAGGTACTTTGAAGTGTTGCTATTCGCCAACATTTAAGAGAATAGTGACCCGGGGCCATGGAACTGAGCCAGAGGACTGAGAACTCAGGTACACTACATTGAGCTGAGGGAGGCTGAGTTTCTCTTGGAACTATCCCTGCGATGCAGTGGGGTCAACCACAAAGGGGTGATGGTGTATGTAATCATTATATCTTTTTAGGCTCCTCTTGTCTGTGACAGTTTCTCAGACTTTCCTTGTTCTTGGTGACCTTAACAGCATCTAGTGTGGATAACTTCTCAGGGCTAGAGAGCTCCAAACCCAGTTCACACTGTTGCAGAACCAGGAGCAGAGAGTCACTGAACCAGGACTAAAAGGAACCAAAACTTGGTAAAATCTAGGCTTAGTTTCAGGACCTAGGTGGCCTGACTTCATGGCAGATTATTTGGGTTAATCAGCAGAGGCATTGAAGACAGCATGAGATATGAAGGTAGCTGGGTGGTTTGGGGAGTCTCTGTGTCCTTCTCAAGGACAGACAGGAGGGAAGCAGAATCATGATAATAGTAATTAACATTTATGTGGCACTTCGTATGTGCCACAACTTCACATGGCCTCTCTAGAGGATGATGATGATGACAGTAATGTGGCCACACATACAGAGCACCCACAATGGCCCAGGCACATGCTACGCACATACCACTTCACAGAGGAAGAAGCCAAGACTTGAAGAGGTTGGGTAACTTGCCCCAAACCTCCCATCATGCAAAAGTCAGAGCTGGAATTTGAGCTCAGCCATCTAACTCAAGAGCCTAAACTGTGACCTGATACTTCCTCCCTTGTGCCAGGATCCTTGCCCTGTGACACAAAAGTTTCCAGAACTTGGAAGACACCTGAGGCAAAGAGAAGACAAGATCAGGAACTGGAGTCCCTGGAAAATAAAGTAAAAATTTAGTTACTAGAATCAACTATCTGGTCAGTACAGAGCCAGCAGCAAAGCTGAGCTGGGACAGAGCCCTAGAGCTGGGATCCATGTGCCAGGAGTGAGGTGGGCTGCTCAGGGCCTGGGCAGGAGCTCTAAGAAGGCAGCACTGTCCCTGGCTCCTCTGTCCTCCTGCTCGGCCATCCTCAGCATGTGCCTCTCATCACCACGCTTGTCACACAGATCTCCGAGCAGCTGCTCCACCTCCAGCCTTACATCTATGTACTGGATGGGAAGAAGGGCAACACCAACATTAAATGGCAAAAAAATTCCCCTAACCCCGCAAAAAGGCTTCTACTCACATTTCACTGATAGAATACACAGTCACTCCAGCTCTAAGACAGGATAAAATATGTAGAAGCTTTTTAGGAGGCCACGTAGCCAGCCCAAAGAAAATTGAGGCTTTGTTAGCGACAGAGAAAATGGATGTAAGTGCTACAATTTGGGATTATTCCCCATCTTGAGTCCAAACTGGTCCTAGAGGCAGGGGCAAAGGCTTAGTCTGCACACAGCGTTGGGTATATGGTGTCAGATGCCTCGCTTCCCACTGGCTAGCAAATGTGAAGGCTGAATGTGACAGTCCCTGTCAAATGCTACACACAGTGCCTGGCATGTGTGAGCACTGAAAAACAGGTAGGTATTGTCATTAATTTTTAAAACATTATTATTAACTAAAATCCATATGTTATTGTGACATCCCTAGTTTTTAGCTAATGCCCTTCTTCTGTTGTAGGCTCCCATCTGGAATCCCATATTGCATGTAGTCATCATATCTTTTAAGCTCCTCTTGTCTGTGACAATTTCTTAGACTCTCCTTGTTCTTGGTGACCTTAACAGTGCTGAGGAGTGCCAGACATGTATATTGTAGAATGTCTCCCAGTCTGGACTGGCCTGGTGTTTTTCTCATGATTAGAAACTGGAGTTGTGTGTTTTCAGGAGGAAGGAGGAAGACCACAGAGGTAAAGTGTCATTTTCCTCACATCATATCAAGAGTTCACATCATCACTGTGACACCACTGTTGATGTCAACCTTGATCACCTTGCAGAGGTCATGTTTGTCAGGTGTCTCCACTGGTAAGTGACTTTTTCTTCCCCCTTTCCATACCATACCCTTTGGAAGGAAGTCATTATGTGCAGCCCCCTCACACTTCTGATATTTGCCTTTTCTTCCCCAAGTATTTATTCTGTCATTGATTTGTGTCAGTATAGACTTGTGCATATGTATTTTTTACTTTAGGTTTTAATAGAATTCTATATTATTTATTTTATTGCCCACGTAGTTCCAGCTATGGCCATTGGGAGCTTTTTCAGTTTCCTCCCACATCCCTTTGACACATTTTCATCACTGCGGGTTTGGGGTGGGCGGGTATTGGTTTGTTTTAGCACAACCTTACTTGGTGGCATCATTACTTTTTATTAAGTGATCTTGCTACAGAAGTTGGAAGGGTTTTTCTTCCACCTCCAGTCACTGCACCTTTTGCAGAGAGGTTCACAACCTCTGTGGTCTGTAGAAGACACTGTGAGGAAGGCATGGGGGAGAATTGGCCATTTTCAGTAGAAAACAAGTGGTGGTTACTAATTACAGTGACTTTGTACTTTGGATCTGGGTTTGTTGCACCTTTATAGTAAGACACCAACTGCTTAAGAAATAAGGATGTTTTTATCTGACTTCAAATTAACCAAAACAGCATGGTATTGAGATAAAAAGAGGTATAGAAATCAATGAAATAGAATAGAGAATCCAGAACTAAAGCCACATACGTACAACCAACTGATCTTTGACAATGTTGACAAAAATATATACTGGAGAAAGAATATCCTATTCAATAAATGGTCCTGGGAAAATTGGCTGGCCATATGCAGAAGAAAGAAATTGAACTCCTATCTGTCACGATATATAAAAAGTAACTCAAGATGAATTAAAGATTTAACTACAAGACCTGAAACTATGAAAGTCCTGCAAGAAACCCTAGGAAAACTCTGTGGACATTGGCCTCAGCAAGGAATTTATGACTAAGGCCTCAAAAGCAAATGCGACAAAAACAAAAATAAACAATGTGACTTAATTAAACCAAAAAGCTTTTACACAGCAAAAAGAAATTGTCAATTGAGTGAACAAACGACCTGAAGAACAGGAGAAAACATTTGCAAACTATGCATCTGACAAACAACTAATATCGAGAATCTATAAGGAACTCAAACAATTCAATAAGAAAAAAACAAATGACCCCATTAAAAAACTAGGCAAAGGACATGAACAGACATTTTTCAAAAGAAGACATATAAGCAGCTGACAAACATATTTTAAAAATGTTCAACATCACTAATCATCAGAGAAATGCAACTTAACATCACAATAAGAGGCCATCTCACACCAGTCAAAATGGCTATTACTAAAAAGTCAAAAAACAACAGACGTTAGTGAGTATGCAAAGAAAACAGAACACTTATACACTGTTGATGGGAATGTAAATTAGTACAACCTCTATGGAAAACAGTATGGAGATTTCTTAAAGAGCTGAAAATAGACTTATCATTTGATCTAGCAATCCCACTACAGGGTATCTTCCCAAAGGAAAAGAAAACATTGTATTAAAAAGACATCCACACTCATATATTTACTGCAGCACTATTCACAGTAGCAAAGTCATCAACCTAAATGTCCATCAACAGATGATTAGATAAAGAAAATGCCTATATATGTGTATATAATATATAATAATATAATGTGTGTGTGTGTGGATACACACATCATGGAATACTACTCAGTCATAAAAAAGAATGAAATAATGGTTTTTGAAGCAACATGGATGGAACTGGAGGCCATTATCCTATGTGAAATAACTCAGATACAGAAAGTCAAATACCTCATGTTCTCACTCATAAGTAGGAGCTAAACGGTGTGTACATGTGGACATACAGAGTAGAGTAATAGACATTGGAGTCTCCAAAGGTGGGAAGATGGGAGTTGGGTGCTGAGGAATGAGAAAGTACCTATTGGATAAAACATACACTATTCAGATGATGGGCACACAAAAAGCCCAGACTTTACCACTATGCAATATATCCTTCTAATAAAAATGCACTTGTACGCCCTAAATCTATAAAAATAGAAAATGAAAAACAAAATAAGGATGTTTTCACTCATCCGTTTAACAAATAATGGAGAGGTACAAGCTCTTTGAAAAATGGATCAAACTCGAAATCCCATGACATACTAGATATGTTTGTAAATAAACTTAAAACATAAAAAAAGAAACAAGAAGGACACAGGATATTAGGATCTGTTGAAAGAGTTCATTAAAAGAATGCTTAGAACTGAATGACAACAGATATACAGCAAGAAACTCTCTTTGGAGCAAGGTTTATAGAAACAATCACCAAGGCGCTTTGAGATACCTGTCTAGGTTAACTAGGTTAACTATTACCCATCCTACTTAGTGTATTTACAAGCCCCACCCCAACCTCCCAGGGCTAATAAGATCCTTGAAGCTCCTAAGCATTATAGATGTGCAGGATCTTGGCCAATATGGAATTGGATTCTGGCTTCCGTCCTAAGGAAGCAGGCCAAGGTGAGGATATTAGTGCCTCCTTATTGAGTGATGTGCGTGGCTGCGCTGCAAGCTTTTCCTTCATTACTTCACCTAATCCCCACTCCAGGCTTGTTGGTTGATATGGAAAAATGAGAAGTTACACGCTTTCTCTAAGGACACATATGACAGCTGAGTGTCAGACCAGATTCCAAATTATATTTGTTGGATTCCAGAGCCTTGCACCAGACCAGAGCTTGGCAAACTATGGCCCATGGACCAAACCCACACCTGGTCATCCATGTATTCTCTGTGGCTGCTTTGGAGCTACCAAGACAGAGTTGTGTAGCTGCAACAGAGAGCACACAGCCTGCAAAGCCTAAAATATTATCTGACTCTTTATAGAAAAAGCTTGCTGACCTCTGCCCTAAATCACTGTGAGATGCTGCCTCTTAGTGACAAAAGCATAAAAAATAACAATGGGTGGAGTCTGACATTCTGTAACTATGTGTCATCACATCTAATCTCCACATAGACAGCAACTGCCTCCATTTACAGATGAGGAAACTGAGGTACAATCATGTTAAGTGCTTGCTCAAAGTCCCAGCTCCAAAGTGGCAGAGCTAGGACTTGAGATCACATAGAACTGTCTCTGAAGTTAACTGTCAGGCCCCCAGGACCTAGAGATCAGGCCAGAGGTGCGTGTCTTTGAGGCCTCGAGACTGGCACTTCTGCTCTATCTTAATGCATTCTCAACGGATCTACAACGCAGGGCAGAGAGACAAATCTCTGCCTTGTAGATTAATTGTTCCTAAAAGAATGCCACAATTCACAAATGCTGATTTTGATTAAAATAATCAAGATGATTTCCTACTCCCAAAATACTGACAAAATAGCTTTTTTATCTATGTAGACAAAAAACTAAGCAAGAATTATTTAAATCAAGATTATGTACAACACGCATCCTAATTACTACACAATTACCTAGCTAAAAAGTGGATATTAGTGAATGCTGTTTTCTGCTGGCAGTCAAATCCAAATTAATAGCATTCTAAGCTGATGTGGATCACAGATAAAATTAAATTAATGTGACTCTGAGCCAGCTCTGTTTATAAGAAAAGCCCAACTACAAAGAGAAGAGAAACATTTTAAGATGCAAAAATATGCCCCCGAACACAAGCCAAACATGGATGTTTAATTAAAGCACTAAGAATTTTTTTTCCTACCAACTGTTCCTTTTGGGTACTAACTAGATGTGGAAAATTGGGTCTGGGATTCTGAGGATAACCGAATGGGGATAGATTTTTCCCAAAGTTCAACCTATGAAGCCATACCAGATATGAATTTGAACTCCCACTTAAAAAAGTTTCCTCTCTGAGCCCAGATGAAAGAACTCCAGGAGGAAAAGGGTAAGAATGTGGGGTTTTTATTTTGAGACAGTTTGGCTGACTTCTAGCCCTGTGTCAGGGGCCTTGCATTTAGGCCGATCTGAGATATGACAAGCATCCACTGAGTAACTGTGTCTGACTTCTCCAAGACCAACCACGTCCCGGAGTAAGCAGAAGACAGGATCATCTGGTCCCTCGATTCTCTGGCCTAGGAAGGCCCATGCCCCACAGGCCCCGGACAGCACTCTCCACTCTGCATCTCATGAGGCTGTTGGCACAACTTCTCGATACCAAGTAATGTGGGATCCCACTCTGCGATCCCTCCAAAAGTTCCAGTCTATAACTTGGCACATTGGCACCTATTTTGGTTAATGTGGTTATGACCACTGACATGGTAGAGAAGGACCTAGTGCTGGATTTGAAGACAACCATATCTGCACCCTGGGTCTCAGTTTCCACACTTGTAAAATGGGGACATGCCTTTTTTACAGCATGATGGCCCGAGTGACAGGGCCTGGCAGAGAGCAGGTTCTAGTCAACAGTAGTTCAGCATCAAACACGTTCTTAGAACATCAAAGTCGGAAGCGCCTTCTGTAGACCATCTGACCAAACTCTTCCTTTTCTAGCCAAGGAAACTGGCTCAGAAACCTACCCAAAGTCACCCCCAAAACACTGGTGGAAAGGGAACATACCCCAGACTACCTGACTCACATTTGCTTCTATCCCATCTCACCTCCTTTGACTGATGCCCATGGATTCCAGCTGTCATCTCATTTCTAGGCTTTAGGCCTGCAGGGCTTCCTGATACCTTCTAACCACATCTCTCCTGCAGGCCCTACAAGCCCCACACCCCTATTCAAGAGTTTAACAAATATTGATTGAGCCCCCTTGGGCTCTCATTCAGAAATATACACCAGAAAAGAACGAAAACAAAACATGAACTATTTTAACCAAGGAAGAAAACAACTCCCATCCCAACTGTGTTTGCGAGGTGTGAAGGGACACTTCATGATCCCCGTTTTCAAATGAAGACAGTGAGATCTAGAGACAGCAGCTCTCTGGCTGGAGGTGTGAAGGGACACTTCATGATCCCCGTTTTCAGATGAAGACAGTGAGATTGAGGGACAGCAGCTCCCTGGCTGACTCTGTCTACTGCTGAGTCTGTCTGTGTGGGCTGCCACTGGTCACCACCACTGCAGCTGTTTCCATTACTCCCACATCCGCCTCACTGCTGCCACCATTACTTGTGGCTAAGTTCTCCTCCACCTCATCCCAGCCCAGATCAAGGCCACCTCTTCCAGAGAGTTTTCCTTTCTACCCCAGTTGAAAGAGGCTCCCTTCTCCTCTGACTCAGAGCACTCTCCCCTGCCCCTGTTTGGTTTTTGAGCCCCTGCACATGGTGACTCAGGGGCTGCTGCCTCCCAGGTCCTCTGATGACTGCACTGCATGACCTTTCACCTGGGGTCCAAATGCTCAGCACCCCCTCCCACCCACACCTGCTCCCTAGGGGGCAGGAAGGCATTCTTATTCCCATCGCTTGGGGTGCAGAAGTGGTGGCCCAGAAGTGATTTGATCCTTTCAGGATGTTTTTGCAGGCCACAAGGAGGATGAGCTGCTGTTAGTATGCTGATACTGGGGATGGTTGGTTTTCTGGACAGGCTGGGGTAGAGGAGCCTATGTCCTATTGAATTCTTGCAAGCGTGCAGACCTCCTCTGCATTAATCAAACACTTATTGAGCCCCTATCATTTGCTGAGTATTGAGAATACTAATACGAAGAAGATATTTCATGCCTACAGAAGTCACTTCCAATTCTGCCCAGACTGCTCAACACTATCGCGGGGTGCACAAGGGTAAACCTTCTTGACCCCCAGCACCCCAAGACCACATGGCCCCCAGCAGTGAGGGGGCTTCATCTCCCATCCATTCACATGCACTCCCAGGACAGGCCTGCCAACTCCTCTGGAAGACCACACTGAGCTCTCTGTGCTGTAAGAATATCTGGCAAGACTTTTGGCCCAGGAACAGGGGACAGGTATTAAGGGGTATTGTTGCCGGAATCCTAGAAAAGAGATTCCCCTGCTTGAGGAGCACCCAGCCCAGTTCTAACACCTCTCCAGCCTGCATCAAACCTGCTTTATTCTTCCTTGCCCTTCCAGAATGTGCAAACTGTGCCTGGGGGTGATAAGGAGACTTCAGCCTCCCCAGGCGTGCTGCCTGTGCCCACTCCCTTGGATGGAGCCTCCCCACTGACCCAGAGAAGGCAAGTACAGCTAGCTCATCTGGAGCAGATGACAGGTGGCACATTCCTCTCTGCAAGGCAGTGAGTTATTTCATTTAAACTTGAAAAGCACAGCAAGCCAGCCATATTCAACTTTCAGGCCCCAGTTCAGTGCCTCCATGCCCAAAACACTTCTTGAAGTTCTTATTCCTGACACGTCCTTGCCAGAGGGAGCTAGCTTCATCTTCTGTGTAATCTTGGACAAGCCATAACTTCTGAAGCTCAGTTTCTGCATCTGTAAAATGGGAACAAAAATCCCACACCACACACGCCCTCCAGGACTTTTAGGGAGATGTGGTGGTCTTTGACCACCCTCCCCCCATTAAGTTTAAATCTCCCTTATCTTTCAGGGAGATTAAGTGCCACTGCGTGTGTATAAAAGCACTCTGAAGAATGTGATGATGGTGATGGTGATGACAATGACGATGACAACAGGGATGCTTTTGATACCACATGCAATCATGGCTCCATCCAGACAATTAGCTCCGAGGCATAGGAAGGGGACAGTCCCAGGACTAACCTCTTGGCCTAAGAAGGAACCGTGTGCTTCTGGGAGAAAGGTCCCTCGAAAGCAAAGAAGGACATTCTTGAAATCAGAGCCATGAGGACTGGGGTTATTTCATTTAAATTGGAAAAGTTCATTTTGGACCCCAGCTGGTAAAGCAAGGCCAACAATATGGCTATGTCCTTCCCTGTGCCATAGGTTTTGGCGCGGACCCCATGTGTGCTGAAGAGGGGGAAATTGCTTTTACTAGGGACAGAGTGAGCCTCTCAGCTTGCTCTGGAAGCTTCTTGAGAGCAGGGTTGAGGGGCATTTCACGGGGTCATGGTGTTACCAGGACCCCTTCTCCCTAAGGCCTGCCATGCTCCCTGTATGCCATCTGGGCCAATCTGGAGCCTGCCTCACCTGCTGTAAGTGGGGATTCATGCAAACTTCTACCTTTGGGGCATGTGCTCTGATGCACCTTCCAAATGTTCTCTGGCCTGGGGTTCCCCCAACTGTCTTCTGGGCTGTTGGGGGGCCCACCTCATTCTCTGAATAGGACCCAGGAATCTGCATTTTTCAAGAATCCTCCCTCCCCCCCCACCACCCTATTATACACACATACACACACACACACACACATGCTAAGGATGTGTAAACACCATTTTGAACTATGAGTTGATGCCTAATCTGTGTATACTCCGTGCCCTGGCCATCCTGAACTTCTGTACCTCTGTTATTCCACAGTGTCTCTGACCTCCAGATGTTTCCACATGGTAGTTCCCCTCATGCCAGAAACATTCATTGCTTCTCCCACCAGCAAGCTTTCTTGTCAATCCCTTTCAAGGTCCATTCAGGATCCTTTCCATGTGATCCCATAAGGGCCTAAGAGTTGATCACCTTCTCCTGTAATCTGTTGCCTGTTGGCTTGGGGGCCTCTAGAAAGTGAGTCCCATGAGGAGGAAAAGCACTATTCTGGGCCCAAACACCTGGTACACACCATGTCTGGCTTCTAGTGAGCCACTCATGCCAACCAACTATGAGTACATGGATCTCGGTATCCACCCAACAGCCAACACAGGGCCTGGGAGTCCCCAGGCACTCTGAGCTGCTCACAGAACGTTGAATGAACCCAACACTGGCTGCCAACTTGACTGAGTGGGCCTGCCTGAGAATACCCACCCCTCTCTCCACCCTGGGAACTTCTAACCAAATATAAATCACGTGAAGATTTCCCTCATTTCTCTGGAAAGTAGAATAGAAAGCCAAAAGTCTTCCTGTGGTTTCATCCTGGACCTTGGTTGACTGAAGCCCACCAGGCAATCGTGATATCCTGCAGGTGGATGCTGGCACTAAATGTGAAAAGGTTTCCGCAGTAAATTCTGACCAAGTCTTTTTTTTTTCCCGTAAATCGCATAGCCAATTCCACCTTCTAGGGTCATGTATGTCTCCCAGAGACAGGCTCTGCAGTGCCACCCAAGGAAATGAGTACCACTGGTGTTCCTCTCACTGGACACTTTTGTCTAAATCCAAAAGACCAGGGGTGAGAAGGACTATTCTGGCCACCACAAGACAGCTCCCCATGGCACAGCCTCATAGCTCAACTCTTTCTAGGTTCCAGAAAGACTGAAAACCTGGTAGTTCAACCTCCAGAGCATGAGATTTTAATTTGCTGAGTGCAACTTTCAAAAAGCAAAGTAAATTCCCTTTCTCCAGTGCTTAGACCAGTCAAAAGAGAAGACCTTTTCAGTTTTGACAACCTCACCCCTTTGGCTGGCAGTCCTATTGGCAGACTTCCAGGTTCATTCATTCAGGGATCAGGCTGTTCCTCCAAGCACTAAAAAAAAAAAAAAAAATCAACTTTATTTTAATGTTCTATTGAAAAAAACACTTGAACAACATGAACAAAAGGCCACTTGAATGGAGAAATATGTATGTGTGTGTATATGCTCATACAGATGCCTGAATGCTAAATTACCAAGACAAATTATCTTTTTCCAGTCGAACATCCAAGGCTGCATTGGCTTTTGTCAGTCTGTAGTGGGGAGAGTTTGTGGTTGCTTGGGATATGAGGGTTTCGCTTTGGGTTGCTTGCTTACTTGCTTGTTTGCTTATTTGGGGGCTTTATTCGTTTGCCTACTAGGTTTTTCCTTTTCATTTTTTTCAGTTATCTTTGTGGGAAAAAAAAAAAAAGACTTGTTCTATCATCTCCCACCTGCAGGATCAGGGCGGCTTCTACATTTGATGTTGGAAGATGTGACCAAAATACAGCACTTGAAAATCCTGAGTGATTTAGACGAAGAATGGCCATTCCCATTTTTGAAAAATCTGTGATTAGCCCAGACTTTTCAATAAGACATTACCAATTGGGAACTAAAGTCGGTATGTCCAAACTTGGGAGGCACTGGACGAGGACTTTAAAATGAGAGACATTTCCTCAGGTCTGCATCAGCCTTGCCTCTCACAACCACCATCTCCCAACAACTTTAAGAACAAACTTAACTTTTCTAAACAAAAATAATTTCATCATTTTGTGTGGCATTAACACCCTACTACTTCGATATGTTATCTATATTTTTCTTGTTGACATCCAACCAATTCAGAGCTAAAAATCCATCCTCCAGTTTTTCTGTGGGTTGTAAATCATAAAAAGGTTATATTTTATGAAAGCTGAAGCTGAGAAGTAAACAGCATATTTATATCCAAAGAGTTTCATCCATTAAGCAGCAATGACAGGGCCCTGTGGGCCAGAATCTAGTTTTCTTACTTAAAAAGCTTAGTTCTTTTGTAGACTCCTGCAGGGACCTATAACAGTTGGAATTGGGTTTTTTATGCCTTTGAGGCCTCCGAATGAACGTTACACTTTTCCATTATTTTCTTTTTCTTTTGAGAAAACTAGGCTACCTGCTTATTGCCTAAAACCTACACCTCATGATTGTACTGTCGTAAAATCTGTCTTCTGCCCTTTCCTCCCACATCTTACCAACATCCCAAAACTTTGTTTAGACTCAGTGTCAAGCAAGGTTATGCTGCATTTATTGAGATGGGGGAAGGCTCCCTCAACAAATTGGGCTGATAGATGGCACGCCTGAATGAAATTTCAGCCTAAGGGGTGCCCAATAACCTTGACCTCCTCTGCCTTACAAAAAATAAAAATAAAAAAGCTTAAATCTTAATATCTCCCTTGCTCTAGCCTGAGAATGCCTTCCAGTCCCCTGACTATTTTGCGAGCTGGTACCTGGCTAAAATAAAAAGGCATGAGTCCGGATCTTGCATTTCACATTACTACCTGCTATTAAAATGTTAGTATGAAGGCCCCTTGGGCTATTAAAGATGATGCACCTGCCCTGTCTGCCAATGGTGTAATTTGTGGTCATGAATATATATCTAGGTCTATGTAGATGCGGATATGAATTTCACACCACTATTACATCAGGCAAGTAAGTCTCGGTTCAGAGTCAGCACAGTGATCACTCTGAAACTAGCCAAATAATCACTAACAATTAAGAAAATGAAATATCCGAGTCTCAGTCCTCTTTTTAGCCACTTCGAACATATATTTGTTCTTTTGATGTCCTGTGTGAATAGGGGTGCTTTATCTGACTGCTGATGGGCTAAACAATGCGTCTGAGTTGTAATATAGAACTCAATTTGCTGGGACTATCATCTGAAAGGCCTGGACAATTTATCGAACACTGCAGATGAAAGAAAGAGAGGGAAAAAATTTTAAAACTGACCACTTTTAAAATGAAGAAAATAGGGCAGTAAAGGGTATTGTAATATACTTTAATCTTCCTTAATGTAGAAAAATATGAAATGCCATTAAATCTTCCTTTGAAATGGATGTGGTTACATGGCTTGAGCACCCAAATCTAGTTAATGAATCTATTGTTAAGGCAAATAAACAGGAAAGAAGCAGTGAAGGAGTGATCTGTGCATTATATGACTAATTCAGAAGATGAAAGGCAGAAAAATTAAAGTTAAATTCGCATAAATATTAGAGCTAAGGAGAATAGTTGCAGGTGTAAAAAGGGAAGCCTGCATTTCCCTGGGGTTGGTGTGAGGCACAAGCAGACATTTTCTGCTCGAGAGCAAGTCGGGAAAGATGAAAGTGTTTCAAGGGGCCCAATAATTAACATTTTAAAAGGTTTTCTTAATAAAAAAATGATCTGACAATAATAGCAATTTAATCATTTTATTTGAAAAATTAAATTGATTGCAAGCAACCGTTTGTGCGGAAGTGGCGTTTACAGAATTTGGATGAAGTTATCCAATCAGATCTCCACTTTAATCACTTTAAATGGAGCCAATCTACAAAAAGAAAGCTGGATGCAGTAGACATTCAAAGGGCAGTAATTTGGGGGAGATTAGCAGTTCTTCACAAAGGACCCACAGCAACCTATTGAACCCACCTCTTTGTTGCGGCCAGACATTACTAATGGAACTCAACCCAATGTGACTGAGAGTCTATGGGGAGCTGGGCTTTATTAGGGAGTCTCACTGGAGTCCACAAGTACCACCCATGTGGGGACATGGCCTCATGGTACAGTGTCTTCTCCATGAAATAAAGGATACTTCTATCCGGTTAACACAGTGCAGAAGATTCATCCTAGTGTTAACCCTAAATTATAAAGCATGCAATGGCTTACTACCTAATAACTTTGAAAGCATTGTAAAGTAGAATTTGTCTTGAGATCAGAACATATCTTTCCACAGACATAGTTTAATGTGCTCTTCACATTGCACCCCTGTTCTTGAAAGAAACAGATACCCATTCACACTCTCTCCGGAGGGGAA
The DNA here is from genome assembly GCF_028878055.3 of Symphalangus syndactylus. Taxonomy (NCBI): domain Eukaryota; kingdom Metazoa; phylum Chordata; class Mammalia; order Primates; family Hylobatidae; genus Symphalangus; species Symphalangus syndactylus. The sequence goes on from NC_072424.2 coordinate 15,151,175, forward strand.
GAGAGAGCTTTACTATAGTCCTCAGGAGGAAGCAGCATGAGGACCTGAGGACTTGGTCTCCACCTGAGTCTGCAGAAAACTCTCACTTTTCTCTGCCTCGAACATCATGTGGCCAAACAGAGACATCCCCCACTACCTGACTCCACACATCTTGAGTTTAAGCAAACAGTGAAGACTGATGCACATCTTGGAATCCCAACCCACATTCTTAGAGAGGATGTGAAGACTCATCTTGGGTCCAGTGTCCACTCTGGCTCAATCCATGCTCAAGGAGACAAATCACATAGAATAATCCTGGCTGCAAGGACACATGGGAGGTGAAGGGCAATTCTCAGAAAAGGGGAAAATGGCTCTGGAACACACCCAAATGCACCTTTTACATAGGAGCAGGAGAGTATCAAAGTAAAGAGAATGGACTCAGATTGCCTAGCTGAGCCTGTGCAAGTGTCTTAACCCATGTGTATCTCTATTTCTTCATCTGCTAATTGAGGTGATAAAAATACCTCCTCCATAGGGAGGGTTGTTGTGACAATTAAATGAGTTAATGCAGGTAACATATTTAGAACAGCATCTGGCATATAGCACAGGGGATGAATCCCCTATAACTGTTGACTATCATCATTATTATTGTTGTTTGCCCCATTTTTTAGATGAGAAAGCTGCACTTCCGAAAGGTCACGTAACTTGCTCACTGTTGTACATGGAATAAGGGGCGGCCTTAGCCATCAACCTTCTTCAAGCTACTGCTCTGCTTATACTCTGTCAGGCTGCATCGAGACACACATGCACCCTGAGAGGCTCCTGTTTTACCCCATTCATTCATTCCTCAACCAATATTCCCTGGGTGACATCACAGCCATATCTCGTTTTACTTAAAGGAGAGGAAAGAGGATAGAGAAAGGGCAGACCTGGGGACACAGGCCTACTCTGCAGTGGAATAGCCCATTCATCAAAGCCACGGCTGTGGGGCTTACTAAACCTACCCTCCCAGAAGGTCCTTTGGCTATGGTCAGTCAGACTTTTCCCCACCTTAAGAGGCTTTCCAGAATGTTCCTTCAGTCGCATTTATGCCTGTGCCTGGGAGCAGCATAAGTATTCTTAATTTCCCTATCATAGGATATTTCTAATGATGTAAAGCCACCACACAGGGTCTGGCACTTAGTAGATGCTCAATAAATGGTAGCCATGACTATCCCAGAGGGAAGAAAAGATAACCATTGAATACCTACAGTCTTCTGTGGAAGCACGTGCATCCATGCTGGGGGCCAGCAGTGGTGGTGTAAGAGCATATCATGGGCTCAGCCTCCAGCAAGAGCCTCTTGATCCCAAGATGACATTGGGATTGGTCAGCCCAACACAATCTTGTTGTCCAGAGAGCCATGGACAGGGGCAGGCTTCCCCCAAGCTTTTCTCTAGAATTCTGGGGCTGTTCTGGGCACTCTGGGGTCTTCAAATATTAAATTCAAATTAATTATTTACTGTACATAATTTTTATAATGATATGCCTTCCAAAATTGAACACAATGGAGACACACCCAGTGCATTAACTGGTATTGCAACTTGTTTTTGAGCACAGTTTTTCTGATCTGTCACAGACCAAAAAAAGAAACAGGAAAAAAAATTTTAAAGAGCACATATCAGAATAATTTTCTCCTTTATTACTGTTTAATTAATGAATATCCTTAAATTTCAAGGTAAGCTACATTTTAAAATTACCATTTGCAAGCATAATTGGTTCACTGCTATAAAAATAATACTCTCACCTGAATTGGATGCTGAGGCTGTTATAGGCTGCAAGTGTAACTCATAAACCCAAATTCAAAACAGTCTTATGGTTCTCGTTGATTGATTTTAAAATATCATTCATCTGAACTTCTAAATTAGATTTAGACTGCCAAAATGTCCTTTTTATCTGTTATGTGTGTTAGAATTCCCAATTAAATTGTCTTTGCAAAAGACTCCTAACACAGTTTATAGGCCATTAAGAGAGCCGGGTGCAATCCCCAATGAGGGCCAAAAAGTGACGACCCTTCCAGATATCCTAGGAGAGGGTGGGGCCAGCTGATAGCACTTCAATATCACTGAGCTCCCACTCGAACTCCAACATTCTCTATGCCTCTGAAAAGGGGGCCACTTTGACCTGGGATTCCAGACTTTATAGTTAGAAGAACAAAAGAAGCATAGGAAAAAAGACTGGAAGGAAATATGCTGAAATGCTAACATACTAACAGTGCTTTTCTCTGGGCGATGGGATTCTGAGTGACTGAATTTTCTTCTTTCTTATTCAGAAGTTTTCCACAGTGATCATTATAAATTGGTATTTTGGCCAGACACCTTCCCTGCCTACTCACATTACTACTTTTTTATTCAGAAAAGAAAGTAGGATTTTGTATGTTCTGTTATTTAAAAGGAAGACCATATAATATCTTGGCTTCTGTTGTAACCAATCCCTCCCACTGCTGGCCCCACCCCCAGAAGAATGAGGAAGCATTAGGCAGCTCCAGAAATGCAAGGCCTCCCACCACCACCCACACCCCACACCGGTGCATCCAAGCAGAGGCGGTCAGGTTCCAGGCCTTCAACCTCGCATTACTCAGTGTACCCAAACCGGATGAAGAGGAATGAGAGCAAAGTTTAAAAACAAAGTGAACTCGGCCAGTCAGCTCGTCTTTCCTCTTTTGGTCCCTCTGACTCTGTCCTCAGTCATAGCAGGCTTTCCCCACTTAGGGCTGTAAGCTCAAGCACATAAAAATACAAGGGTCCCAGATAAGCAATAACAAAAAAATTTTAAGTGTAAGTATGTCCCAAATATTGCCTGGGACTGTTCAAAAGTATTTTTTGCTGTTTTTAGTCATTTTAGTATTGGTTGTTTATCTGAAATTAACTCTAAATGGGCATTCTGTATTTTATCTGGCAGCCCTATCCCCAATCCAAACCAACTGACTCAACATTGGAGATGTTTTTGTCCAGTTTGGTTTGATTTGGTTGGTTCTTGTTGCTCATGGCAGGCAAGCCAATTTAAAAAACAACCACCAAAAAGCAAAACCCCCAACGAAGGTTTTGTTTGTTGCTGTTGTTTTTTAATTGGCTTGCCCGCCAACTCTCTAACACTGGGCAGGCTTCAGTCTCCTCAAATGAACGAGTAAATGTCACTCCACCCACCTTGCACATGGCGAAGACACCATGAGATGACAAAGGGAAAGAATCTAGGAAGTGGGGCTACAAGCAGGTAAGCCACCCAACAAAATCAAAATGGAGAAAGCAATGAGTTGCTTGCCTTTTCCCCTTCTTTGTGGGAAACATTGGGACACTACAGCTTCCACTTAAAACTCTATGGTATACGTACAAAGACAATGAATTAAATACTTAACATGCAGACAATTCCAATAAATTTAAACAACTCCAATAAAATAAAAAGAAAGCTGCCAGCACCTAAGTAGAAAAATGATGAAACAGGCATTCCAGTACAACATGCTTCACCCGAGCACCTCATGGTAGTGTCCTCAACCTCGCCAAGCCTCAGAAGCCCACACTAAATGTAGAGCATAGTGGCTACTCATGGGATGAATGTGAGGTCTAAATGAAATAACGCATCCCATAAAACACTCGGTGCTGGCACTCTTCCCTCAGTTAATGACGGCTGTACTTAAGTCAAAAAATATATATATATATAATATACATATCAAAGAAAATACATATGTGTGTATATATATTAAATATGTTTTTCTTATATATTATATGTAAATAATATATATTATGTGTGTACAGATACACAAATACACATACATATTTAATGTATATATTTCTCATATATAATATACAATATATGAATAATATATATATTTCCTTTGAGATGATTATATATAATACTTATATATGTCATATATAATACTTATATATGACATATATAAGATAATACTTATACTTAAATATGACATATATAAGATAATACTTATATATGACATATATAAGATTATACTCATATATGACATATATAATACGTATATATGACATATATAAGATAGTACTTATATATGACATATATAAGATAATACTTATCTTATATATGTCATATATATAAGATAATACTTATACATGGCATATATAAGATAATGCTTATACATGACATATATAATACTTATATATGAAATATATAATATATATGACATATATAATACTTACATACGACATATATAATATATATGACATATATAATACTTACATATGACATATATAATACATATGACATATATAATAATTATATATGTCATATATAATACTTACATATGACATATAATACTTATATATGACAGATAATATATATACTTATAAGATAATTCTTATATATATGATATATATAAAAGTAAGCAAAAAACAGGGAAAAATTTCTGCTTTATTAGAAATAAAATAAATTGAAATTAAGCTTTACTTATGAAATTGGCAAAGGTTAATAACTTTAATATGACATTATTTAAAAGATCAAAAATGTTCATAAATATTAGATAAATAGAGAACAGTTAAATAGACAATAAGTGAATGATAAACATATAAAGAATGGTTAAACTATGGAATTTTTTAAAATCAGAGAATGAGTGAATTATGGAGTTCTTTACGTTGGACATTCGAGGGAGTCACATTAAGTGATGTATTATGATGAAAAAGAACATTTGATGATATGAAATATGTTCTTAATATAGTGAATGAAAATTTTCAGAATATAATGTACAGTATAATTATATTTGGATTCTTGGATATGGATACAAATAAAACAAAGACAATGAAAGCACATAAATATTAACAGGAGTTATATCTAGGTATGGATGGTTATGGGGAAGATTTATTTTCTTCTTTGTACTTCCATACTTTCCACATTTTCTATAATGACCATATAGTACTTTTGTAATTTAAAAAAAAAGTTGGTTGAAAAATTCAATACGGCCGGGCGTGGTGGCTCACGCCTGTAATCCCAGCACTTTGAGAGGCCAAGGCAGGCGGATCATGAGGTCAGGAGATCGAGACCATCCTGGCTAACACAGTGAAACCCCATCTCTACTAAAAATACAAAAAATTAGCCAGGCGAGGTGGCGGGTGCCTGTAGTCCCAGCTACGCGGGAGGCTGAGGCAGGAGAACAGCGTGAACCCCCGGGAGCGGAGCCTGCAGTGAGCCGAGATTGCGCCACTGCACTCCAGCCTGGGTGAAAGAGCGAGAATCCGTCTCAAAAAAAAAAAAAAAATTCAATACTAAAAAAAAATTCAATACTGAACTATTGGGAAGTGAACTTAGTTTTAGGAGATCACAGAGTGTTCAGTGTATGTGTATACAACAGTCGCCCCCTCCTCCTCCTCCTCCTCCTTTTTCTTCCTCTTCTTCCTCTTCTCTCCCTCTTCTGGCCTCCCCTTCTGCCCCCTCTTCCTCCCTCTCTCTCTTATTCTCAGGAAAACTACAGTAATGAGCTCCAGCTTCCCCCTAGCACACTGCCTTCACTGAGGGTCCTCCCAGAGTCTTGTGTGAAGGGCAGTGCGGCTACAAACTCTATTTTGAGACATCCCACATTGCGCATCTCAGGGCAACTTTCCATTAGAATTGCTCCTTCTCCAGTCCCTAGCAGACAACTCCCTTCCATCCCAAGAGCAGGAGGCTGCCCTTAGGAAAGGTGGGCCTATCCTAGTCTTAGAAATATCTACAGAGTTTAAGTCAAACTCTTCCAGGTCATTTTCTCTGAACTTATACCAACATCCGGTGACTGCATTCATGCACTCATTCTGCAAAACAAGATGTATCAAGCACCAAAATTCAGACACGCTTACAGAGCCCTCAGTCTGAGGAGTGGCTGGTGCTAGATTCTAGAACCCCAAGATGCAGTAAGACTGTTGTAATGGGGATGCACATATAGCACATAGGGAATAAGAAAAGGTGCCCAAGAGTCTGGGAAAGCTTCACATAGGGGAAGCCCAGAACAACTGCAGTTTGCAAGCAGGGAAGAACATTCCAGACCAAGGAAACAGAAGACTCAAAGCTACCAAATTCAAGACCATGGCCTGTCTAGGACCCTATGTTTAATGTGAGTTGTGGAAGGAGAGGTGATTGGGCCAGCTCCTGCAGAGCTCTGAACGACACTCTAAAGAACATCTGCTTGCTCCCAGCAATGCTATGCAGTGGAGGGACACGATGAGATTGTCCCAGGACCAGCCTCCACATGAGCACTCCACCTCAGTGTCCCCTCCCCGCTCCCATGACGCACAAAAGGAAATGTATCCCAAAGCCTCAGTTTCAGTAGGCACTACAGAGGAGTTTATCCGAAAACCAAGCTAGATGAGGCCAGGAGGCTCCCGAGCTTCCAGAGCTCCACAGAAGAGCCATCCCCATTCCTTGCCTTGCTAAGACTGAATCAGTTGTCATCCTCCTCTCGAACTCAGATATAATCATCACCAAACCAGCAGGCACTATCACCAGCCCTGAGAAAGCCTGGAGTCAGCTCAGCATGCATGCAGGAAGGAAAACCATCCTCCCCAGACACTGGTCCTTGAGATTCACACCACCTTTCCTAGGTCCTCCCTGAGTACCCAGCCTCAGCCCACCTAGATGTTTGGAAGTGTCTGAAGGTGATGTCTCTGTTCCCATCAGACCAAACTGGCAGTCTAGGGACTCTGGTCAACCGTGAGTGGCCTCTCTCCAGAATCCTGACATCGGGAGGCAGCTGGGATGGCCTGTACAGACAGTGTCCTCAGCCCGGGACAAAGCATCCCTCTGGCCATGTACAGCAACCCAGAGAAAACAAAACAAAGCACCACCATCCACTCCTTGCCTGCATTGGCGCTGGTTTCTTTAAATTCAATTGCAATCTTAGAAGCCCGTCATCGCCTGAAACAAAAGCCTCACCGATCTCCGGAAGATGACTTTGGTGAAAGTAGAGCTCATTTCAAAAAATCAAAGCAAAGAAAAATATTGAATACAATTCAGAGGCATAATGCATTATTATGGGCTTTTATGGATTTTATGTGAAATTTCATGTAAAGTTAAGAGGCTGAAGCGATCTCTTACATTCAGCTGTATTATCAGCCCAGCACCAAACAGTGTTCCACATCTTATTATGCTCACAGTTGACACACTATTAGAGAAATGTGCAGCTGTCTTACTCTGCTATTCATTTCCTCATTACTATTTTATAAATATATGATTAACAGTTATTGCAGCTGCCTAATTCACATTTATTGCAAATGCAACCCCACAAATGAATGCTCAAAGCAAAGAGATGTGGTTTTAGAGTAATTTAAATTTTACAGTTCCATTTACCCTGCTTTTTAATTTACTGTATAATGACCCTATTAGAATAAAGCACATCTGGAAGTTCTTTGGGGAACATTTAATTTTCTGTGGCTTCAGTACTAACAGAACTTGTACCATAAAGCCCACAGATGCCTAGAAGACTGTACAAATTTCCACATTTTATGCCAAGATGCCAGTTAATTGTACAGATGATACAATTACAGCAAAGAGCAAAAATATGCTTCTCGATGCTAAAAAGTGAAGACACTGACCGACAACCTCGCTCTTTGCAAAGTTTGCACATCAAAAACCTGAAATTAGCTCGCCTGCTTTTTGATTTCCTGTTCAGGAAAGAGGCCACCTCTGCTGTACGTGCTCCTGGATTTTCTTTTGCTTGTTCCACAAGCTTTCTGTCTAACCCCATTTGCCCCTCACCCTGTGTAATGGAAGGCAAGGCAATCTGCAAAGCTCCGGAAGCCAATGAGAGGCAGGTGTATCATCCAGGCTTGGCCTAGTCCTCATCGGCCAGGAGGCTACAGATGCTGCCAGCTTCCAGCATGCCACATTAACGGAATCATCCTGAGCATTCAAAATTGATTTGAATATTAAATACAGATCACTGCAGCGGAACTCATGTATGAGAAATAATGTGAATCCATTGCCATTGATTAGCTAATTTATGTTCTACAACTAATCGAAGCACAAATCTCATTAGCCACAGGTCAGTAAGGCTTGGAGAGAAAAAGACAATCATTTTGGTAGCCTAGTTGGCTGTAAAGAGACAATTAGAAGCCATCCGGATTTCCAGGCTTCTCTGCCTGTTCTCCTGGTCTCAAGTGAGCTGTGAAGGGAAAGAAAAGCCGGTCTTACCCCTCGTTCTGCCGGCCACTAAAAAAGAGGTCTTCATATATAATGATTAAGATGTTTATTTTATTTAATGCAATAATAACATGACTTTATCGCTTCTAGGTGGACACAGAGCCCGTAAGCTACTTAGTGCCACCACCCGCACTGGAAACATAATGTTAATTGTTCCTCTCTCCATATTTTAAGCATTGGGACCGTGTAAGTCTTCATGGGGCAGGGTGGAATGGCCGAGGCTTTCCGTATTCTAATGTTACACACATTTAAAAATCTGTCTTTGTAAGGCACAGGGAAGCCATACGTGATCAAGTAGGCCTTGTGATTAAAATGCACCTGCTATTTGCCAGAGATCCTCTTCATTTCTTGAGCCCTGCTCAGATCAATTTTGGGCAGAGATTTTTTAACCAATCTTGAATATGGAAGAGGATGGGAAAAATCCCTCCCAAAGAGAGGGAGCAGTTCTGTTTTAACTTCACAATCGTAAGTAAAATCCCTACTAGTAATCAAATTAAGATTTCTGGCAATAAGCTCCTCCTGTTGGTGATTTCCACGGGATGGCATTTTTAAAAGTGGTTTAGACACTGTTGCATAAGCAGAAAACCAAGGCTCCCAGCAGATTTGCCTTCGGCTGGTCACGTAAACCCTCGACCTCTTTGTCATAAAAGACAATGGATCAAATTGAGGACCTTTGCTAAATGACCAGGAACAGAACCCAAACTGAGATTTTCCTGCAGAAACAAATAAGAAAATAACACATTGAACTCCAAGTGTTTTCATTGACCCATTATTTCCAGGTCATTGTGATACCATACCGGGTCCAAAAAAGGTATTACTGTTGGCCGGTGACACATTATTTCAGGAGAGTTAATCCATGTTCTATTGAAACAATAGACTATTTGCATTCCTTCAGGTCCATTATACTGAGGAGCAGGGCATTTTTAATGTGCCTGGAAGAAAAAGGTGCAGAAGGGTTGGGTGGGAAGCAGGAGAAACAAACGTCCCACATTTCCCCAGTGGGGCCTGGTCCTAACGCCTCAGAGTGAAGAGTCTTCCCACGTGCTCTAAAATTAAAAGAATACTTATTTTAATTTTTTTATTTTACTTAATTGAAAATGCTCTTAAACTAATGGGCATTTCAGAGGACCAGCTTCCTTCCACCAACATCTTTGCCTATGCCTCAAAACCACTGTCCCCACAACCTTTAGGAAATAGAACATTTCAGCTGTTCTTTCCCACAGCTCTATGTCCTTTCATTAGATAAATGGCCTGGAGACCAAAGCTCACAGCTATGCCCCACCACAGCAGCTTTATTTTTTATGTTAAGAGTTTAATAACAGTGTACACTGCATGACACTAATAACAGACATTAAGTGGGAAGAGAAGTCCCAAGAGAGCTCAGTTGGCAAAATGGGTTCTCTCCGGGACACATTTCCTGGTTCTGTTCTTTTTCATCCACACACTCACTCAAACAGCACCTATTTCCATGTTTGTCAGACCTCTTAGCTTTTGTTAACCTGACAAGTATAAAATGGTAGACCACTGTGGTTTGTTTTGTTTGTTTGCTTGTTTGTTTTTGAGATGGAGTATCACTCTTGCCCAGGCTGGAGTGCAGTGGTGCAATCACGGCTCACTGCAACTTCCGTCTCCCAGGTTCAAGCGATTCTCCTGTCTCACCCTCCTAAGTAGCTGGAATTACAGGCATGTGCCACCACATCCAGCTAATTTTTGTATTTTGTAGAGATGGGGTTTCACCATGTCAGCCAGGCTGTTCTCGAACTCCTGATCTCAAGTGATCCACCCGCCTTGGCCTCCCAAAGTGCTGGGAATACAGGTGTGAGCCACATCGCCCAGCCCATTGTGGTTTTAATTGGCATTTTCCTGATTACAAATGAGGTCGAGCATCTTTTCACATGTTAATTGGGCATTCCAGTTACTCTTCCTATTAAGATGTCTATTCATGTCTTTTGCCCCTGTTTCTACTCGGTTGTTGTTGTTGTTGTTTTTATTATTATTTCCCATTTGTCTATATTCTGAATACTAATTTTTTGTTATATATTGCAAGTATCTTATTCAAGTTTTTGTTGAGATAAATTCTGAATTTTAATTACTCTAACTTATCAACCTTTTGTGTTTTGCTTAAGAAATCCTGTCCTACCCTGAGGTCATGAAGTAGAGTCCTTTATTTTCTTCTTAAAATGTTCCAGTTTTGCCTTTCACATTTAATCCATCTGGGATCCGTTTTGGGTATGGTGTGAGGTAGGGATCCCATTTCATTTCTCCCACATGGTTAACCAATATTCCCAGCAATATTGACTGAGTAATCCATGCTTTTCCCCACTGGACTGCAGTGTGATTAATGCATGGTCTGTTTCTGGGCCCTGTTTGGTTCCATTACACTTTTATCAACTGTTGGGCCAGTACCACACTATCACAATGACTATAGCTTTATACTCCATCCTGACATTTAATACAGCAGGTCCTCCCCCTACCCCTGCCATGCACATGCACACACAACTTATTTGGCTATTTTCATGGTCTGTTTTCCAAGAGGAAAAAGTAGAAGGAGGAAGAAGAAAAGGAAAAGAATAGTAACTGATTTCTTTGTGCCAAGCACTGTGCTAAGGATTTGACACATATTATCTCATTTCAACAACAAGCACCCCACATGGTTTAGATTTATTATTTTTAACCCCTATTTATTTTTCTTTTGAGAAGGAGTCTCACTCTGTCACCCAGGTTGGAGTTCAGTGATGTGATCTTGGCTCACTGCAACCTCCGCCTCCCAGGTTCAAGCAATTCCTGTGCCTCAACCTCCCAAGTAGTTGGAACTACAAGCACAGGCCACCACGCTTGGCTAATTTTTGTATTTTTAGTAGAGACAGGGTTTCACCACATTGACTAGGCTGGTCTCAAACTCCTGACCTCAAGTGACCCACCCACCTCAGCCTCCCTATTTTACACATAAGAAAACTGGGGCTCAGCACAGTTTAATGACTTGCCAAATTCACACATCAAACGAGCAGCAGAGATATAAACCTTCACTCAAGTGTATTGGACTCTCAAGACAGTGCTCTTCCAGCTTCATTGGGGAAGTCTAGATTCCCAGAATCCTGTTTAGCATCAGTGCTTTGTAAGCCACTGGACTTCCACAGACCCCTCTCTGCCCTGCTTGGAAACTGCAGCTGGGTGTGAGGCTGGGCCTTAGCTTCTGGGTTGCAGGATGCTGACGTGGGCCCTCAATCCCCGCCGCTCACACACATTCTCCCCCAGGATGTGCTGTCAGCCTGGCTAACTCCTTTGTTGGGCATTTCTCTCTAATTGTGAAGCATTTTTTTTTGCTCAACCTAGATTGTTGGTGGGGGAGGGGCAAGGAAGTAAAGTGGAAGCTATTCCAGACAAGATTCAACTTCCTGACTATAGCTTTTGCCAAGCAACTCAAGAAAATGCCTGCAAGGGAACCGGCACTGTCCTTTTCAGATGAGAATGGCTGAGCTCTCTATGCACATAATAAACCCAACTGGCCTGGTGGATTCACTGGCTGTAATTATGTGGTTGAGGTTAAATATATTTTACGGACAAAAGCAATGATAGACAGGTTCTTTGTACAAAAGATTTCAGCTCATTTGAGGTTTAACCATTTTTAAATTTAATAATTTTTAAAAAGCCACAATTGCAAAGGTCAGATCTAATTCCACTGCCTATTATGGGCTGCCAACCCGAGGCTGCAGCTTGGAGGCAGCTGAAGATGACTCAGGACTGGGAGAAGGGACAGCTGGACCAGAAAGGGGCGGGGCTCCTCCTGCCACTGTGCGTTCATGCAAAGACCCACTGTATCAATTAGCACTGGGCTCGTTTTCAGGCCAGTTCTAATGGCAAATGTCTAATTCATTTTTCTAGCTTTGTCATGATGTTTTCCCCTTCATTGTACATCTACTGTCCCTATTTCCTTTGTCAGTGCCCTGTCTGTATCTGTGGATTTATTTTTAAACAGTTTTATGAGACCTAACAATTCATTTCAAAACACCAATCAAAGACCAGGTGCAGTGGCTCACGCCTATAATCCCAGCACTTTGAGAGGCCAACGTGGGCAGAACACCTGAGGTCAGGAGTTTGAGACCAGCCTGGCCAACATGGTGAAACTCCATCTCTACTAAAAATACAAAAATTAGCTGGGCCTGGTGGTGCATGCCTGTAATCACAGCTTCTTGGGAGGCTGAGGCAGAAGAATCACTTGAGCCTAGAACGCAAAGGTTGCAGTGAGCCAAGATTGCACCACTGCACTCTAGCTTGGGTGAGAGAGCAAGACTCCATAAAAAAAAAAAAAAAAAAAACACAAATCAAAAATTAAAAAGCCATTTCTGGAATGGCAGGGGCATTGGGCCATTCTTTCCAATGAAGAAATAATAAGCTCACTTATTATTTGGGCTTACAAACTGTGACACTGCAGGTATCACTGAGGCAGGTTTATTTGGATACATATGTTGCCATTGGAGAAAATTAGTCCATGAGTCAGAAACAGATGCCAGGAGTTGTGACTGAAATTCACCCCTGCGGCAAACACTTCATGGCTCCTCATTTCTCTGTTGCCTCCACTTTGAGATAAGAAGAGGGGGCCTAGAGAAATCAAGCAAGTGCCCAGATCACACAGCCAGTTAGGAAAGGTCCATGGCCTGGCCCCTCTCCCAGCACCCCATTGTATATCTAGAGCTTCAGGTCACTGACAAGGTGAGGTTCTGCAGAAGGACCTCTTGGGGAACAGAAGGACTCCCATACCCTAAGACTCTGAATGCAAGCCAGGCCACAACCCTCAATGCCCAAACTCTATGGCACCACTCTCTACTCTTTGCCCAGAGTGCCTAAAAATCCAAAACTCACTAAAAATCCAACCCAGCTTTCTGTTCCCTGGGCTGGGCCAAAGACTCTATCTAATATATAAGGGACATTCTGAAATAATCTAGTCCAAGAATTCAAATTCTCCAAAAGCTGACTTAAACAAAACTGTAAAATATCATCCACGATAAAATAAAGCCCATTACAAAACAACTCTGCTGAGGTGCTCTGCAAATTATTGCCTCCGCCTCTCTGCCCCTGGTCTTGCTCCGAGTGTGGGGGATCCATTCTTCACTCTGTAGCCAGAATCGTGACTCCAAAATGCAAATCTGATCATCTTACTCTCCACTGTCTCCCCTACAGAAAGGCTCCCACAGCTCGGGGGCAAGGTCCAACTTCCATAGCCCGGCACACAGGACGCTCCGGGATTGGGCCTCTGCTGCACACCCCTCCCCTCTGGGCACAGCCACACTTGAGTGTTCTCTCCCAGCCCCAGACCTTAGCCCTCGCCTGAAGACACACATCCTGCACCACTCCTAGTGAAGCCCTGACCTTACCTGTCAAGGCCCCTCCAGGAAGCCTTTATGTCCCCTATACTTAGTGGGCACTTAGGTGACACTAGGATCTCAACCAAGCACATTATTGACTGTCTACTTTCATTCTCAGCAGCCCCGGGTAGATGGACTTAAGAAAGGAGACTCTGGAACCCAGAGATGCTGGGTGATTTATCCACTGCCCACCACCAGCCGAGACCAAGCTGGGATGCCGCAGGGCCTTCCCTACCCACCACCCACCCCAGGGCTGGGTTGGAGCTCTCCCTTCCACCCCTACCGCCTTCTATGCTGCTTTGAGCTCTCTGGTTGACCACCAAAAAGTGAGCCCTTGAAAGCAGGGGTTCAGCTTCACTTGTCTACATCCTCAGTTCCTGGCCAGCCCCTAGCACATTGTAGGTGCTCAATTAATATTTGCAAAAAGAATGAATGAACCATAGGTAAAGATGCCTGTTGGTAAATGGATTTGTTAGACAACAGCCACAGAAAAATATTGCAGAGCCATAACCTGTGCAATTATTGTGGAGAATACCATTTGCACGCTGTATACAGGGGCATGTCCACTTGCCTAGAACCTGCCTAGAACAGGGTCTGGCATATATTTAGTGTCCTGTAAATGGTGGCTATCATTGTGGGTGACGGTAATTGCCAAGTCATTATCTTCTTCATTATTAGACGCAGACTTATTAATATCCTAATGAGTAGGAACATCATTCCAGTGATGGCCTATGAATTAGGGGGATTGTCCTTAGCAAGGTCTGGTCCTTAGCTCTCCCCTCTTACCACGCAGCATGCTTCTTGGTTAGCTCTCAGTGCCGCTAGCTATGTAATCAGGGCCCAAATTTGAGTATTCTATTAAACATATAATTGGAAAGATAAATCGGTTGCTCAATTCAATGTGTTTTGAGGCATATGGATGTAAATTACATTTATCCAGATGTTTAGCAGGTTCGTGCCAAACCATTTAAAACATAAAACAGATAAGTTCCTTAAGCCTAATTTTCAGCTTCTAAAGGATCCATCCTCAGCAGATGGCTGGGAAAATGAATGCTAGAGAAAAATTAAGGGCTGTCTGTATCTTTCATATTGACATGGGGAGCAGTTGGGGTCTGCTAGAAACTGAGAATGACCACAAAATGTAATTATGATTGTAATGAGAATGGGTTAAGCTTAAACTATTTCTCATTTTCATTGCAGTCACTGCCACAAGATGGAGTGGAGATTAATGCCAGGCCATTTCCTGTGCTTGTTATACTCTTTGTCATTAGAATAAAACATCATAATTTGAGCATCTCATGTACACTAAGAAGGATGGCTGGGGAGGAGTGGCCAGAGCACCGGCCAAATCTTCATGCTCTGGGGGGCTCCTCTGCGGTTGGTGACCACCAAGGGAATGGGGCAGACATGCCATAACCCAGACTATCCATCCCGTCTCACCATTCTACATGCTGGACTAGGTCAGAGCCTCATTCTTTTCAGCTGTGGAATGGAGATACCTGCAGAGTCCTCTTTCCACAGCGGCTGCAGCTGCCAACAGAGAAGTGGCTTACAAAAGGGTTTTGCACACCGTAAAGCACTGTTCTAGTGCAAAGGAGGGCACCAGCTTCTGAACTAAGAAGACCTGAGTTCGCTTCATAGATAAACACTCCCAACTCTGTGAACTTGACCAAGATACCTCTGAAAGCCTCAGCTCCTCATCTGTAAAATGAGAGGTCTCATTGCATTAGGGTTTTTGTAAAAAGTAAATGTATATAACATGCCTGGAACAGGGCCTGATGTATATCTGGTGCCCATAAATGGTAGCTATAATCTTGGGTGATGATAGTTGCCAAGGTCATCGTCTTCTTACTAATTGCCGGCTCATTAATATTCTAACAGTACAAGTAACAACACTGAGGATTGTTCATTTGAGTCAGGAGTTTCCCATCACAGAATTCTCTATTTGAACAAAGTCTTACCTAGAGGCCCCACGTGTGAAACAGGTAGGAGCAGAACTGTTTTGGTTCAAGAGACGGCAGGGGCCCGGGGTTGACAATGCCTTCAACCCTCATCCCCAGCAGCCCTGAGGGTGCAGCTCTGGGGAGCCCAAGTGCTAAGCAAATCCCTTTATTGGTCCAGATCTTGCAGCTGTACCTGCTGCCTGCTTGTCTAAGATCCCTGGAACACCTCCTCTTCCTTTAAGGACCTCCTCCAGGGTTGCCTCTATTTGACATCTCCCTTGACCTCCAAGCACAGTTAGAGTTATGATGTCATTCATAAGTAAGTTGAGAAGACACTGGAACAGGATGGGCTTTTAAGACATTGTGACTGGTGTCCTTATAAGAGGAGATGAGACATAAAGAAACCTACACAGAGAGAGAACACCATGCAAAGACAAACACACAGAGGGAAGATGACCATGTGAACACAGAGGCAGAGATTGGAGTTATATGACCAAGGGACTCCAAGGATCGCCAGCAACCATCAGAAGCCAGGAGAGAGAGCTTGGCTGTGCTGACACCTTGATTTCAGACTCCTAGCCTCAACGACTGTGAGACAATAAATGTCTTTGTTTTAAGCCCCCAGGGTGTGATACTTTGTTATGGCAGCCCTAAGACATTAATACAGTCTTACTGGTCTGCCTGAGTTGCTGTAACAAAATAACATAGATTGAGTGGCTTAAACAACAGAAACTTATTTTCTCACTGTTCTGGAGGCTGGAAGTCCAAAGCCAAGACATCAGCAGAGTTGGTGTCTGGTAAGGCCTCTCCCCCTGAGTTGCGGATGGCCACCATCCTGCTATATCTCACATGGCCTTTTCTCTGCATGCACACATAGAGACAGAGAGACACAGAGAGAGAGCTCCCTGCTGTCTTTTCTTTTTTGAGAGAGAGAGAGTCTCGCTTTGTTGCCCAGGCTGGAATGCAGTGGTGCAATCTCGGCTCACCACAACCTCCACCTCCCGGGTTCAAGCGATTCTCAGCCTCAGCCTCCCGAGTAGCTGGGACTACAGGCACACGCCACGATGCCTGGCTAATTTTCTTTTTGTATTTTTAGTAGAGACAGGGTTTCACTATGTTGGCCAGGCTGGTCTTGAACTCCTGACCTCATGATTCACCCACCTCAGCCTCCCAAAGTGCTGTGATTACAGGCGTGAGCCACTGTGCATGGCCTGTCTCTTCTTATTAGGAAGTGAATCCTATGGGGTCACGGCCCCAGCCTTTTGACCTCATTTAACCTTAATTACTTCTTTAAAGGCCTCATCTCCAAATACGGCCACACTGGGGTCCAGGGCTTCAATGAATGAATTTGGGTGGGGACACATTCAGTCCCTAACACAGCCCCCGTATCTCCATTTTCACTCTCATCTCTCTGCAGTTTCCCCTAACTGTGGGTCTGCATTTCCCTCCAGACCAGGAACTCTCTAAGGACAAGGTCTATGTTGGATTCCTCTGAGCCCAGCTCAATGTAGATGCATGCCTGCCAAATATATGGACAAAGATAGGATTGGTAGCAAGTGAAGGAATAAGGGCAATCTCAGACCACATTTCCTATGACTCCTGGGCCTCCAAAGCCAGCTGACCTGAGCCCATTATCTGTCGCCATTCATCTTCTCTCTCCTCTCTCCATATTCCGTGACTCCTCATCATCTTGAATCAGCTCAGTCCTTATATCCAAAGGAGAATTTCAGAAAAAGGTTGGGATTGTTTGCATCCATGGCAAAAATGTGCTAAAGTTTGCTAAATCTCATTTCATTTTTCAATTCCTTGGCAAACAAAAGGACTATATTTCCCAGCCTCCTTTGCAGTTAGGTTAGGATTATGTGACTGCATTCTAACCGATGAGATTTGACAGGAAGTGATGTATGCAAACCCATGCCTGGTTCTGGGTGATCATCTACACCAGTGTTTATCAATGGGAGGTGACTGATTTTGTCCTTCATCAGACACTTGGCCATGTCTGGAGACATTTTGGTTGACACAACGGTCAGGGAAGGAGGGCTGCTACTGGCATCTGATGAGTAGAGGCCACGAATACTGCATCCTACAAAGTACCAGACACCTGCATGACAAAGAATCATCTAGCCCAAAATGTCTGTAGTGCTGAGGCTGGAAATCCAGATCTATACTCTATGTTCCCCATCAGTGATGACCAGACTTTAGGATGGAGCATCACAAGCTGGAATAGCCTGGCCCCTAAGTCACCACTTGAAGGTGTATCACCAAGGATAGGAAATTAATCCACATCACATTGGAACATGGGAGAAAAGCTCATCTTTCCTGTGTTAAGCCACATTTTTTTGTGGCTTAAAGTGCAAGTTTTGTAGCCCATCCCAGTCTCTCCTGACTACTGCAGCACCTCCAACAGCAGCCTGGATGACCAGAGAAAATGTCTGGTGGGGAGTGGGAGAAAGGAGGGCCCTTGTGGTCATGCGGATAACTTGCTACTTGGCCCTACGCAAGTTGCTTTCTTTTTCCTGAGCCGCCATCTCCTCCCTCCAAAATGAGGAGGTCAAAGTAGGTGGCTGCTAAAGTCCTTCTCACCCACAAAGTGTCAAATTTCAAGCTGGACTACGACAAAAATACAGCAAGGCACTGCAAGGAGAAGAAACTAGGCAGATGGCTGGGCCAACTCAAGGGAGAGGGTGTGGCTATGAACTTTGCCATCCTGGAGGGCTTTGGGTGGCCGTGATGGGTGGTGAAGGTTCTACATCAATCCAGTTACCAGGCAGGATGATCTCAGGACCAGCAGAAAGGAACAGAAGTGGGAAGGTCTACAGGAAAAAAGGGTGGCACTGTGGTCCCATCATGAGGGACACTGCAGGACTTGATGCTTGGGGAGCCCGTGGAGAGGAATCAACTGAGACCAGCAAAGCCCAGGGAGGCACTGAAGTTCATTAGGGTCAGGACAGGTCGACACTGTTCTCAGCCCAGTGAATCAGACAGGAAATCAGGCAGGCTGGAGAGATCTAGGGAGTGAACAAACAGAGAGGGTAGCTGCAGCCTGCTCCTCGATCCCGGCCACAATCACCCTGCTGTGACATCTTTACCTGCTTCCATGTCTATTCTCACCTGGACCATAGCTGTCAACCATATTGTCCTTCCTCACAGGGGCAGGGCAGGCACTCAGTAAATGTTTGCCCAGTAAATAGCTAGTATGTTAGCATCAGTTGGCGGGATTACCTTGTTGTGGAACCGACGTTTGTAATGGCGAACTTACTTATATGAACCAGAGCTGATTCACTGTGTTCTCTTTAACAATGGCTTCCTCTCAGCCCTGTATGCATTCTCTAGAGCTGAGAAACTGCAGCCTGAGATGCTGAGGGGATGGGGGTGGGGGGTGGCTCAGGTGTACTGAGCACAGCAAGCAGGAAGAAGGAAAATCTGAGCTGTGAAACTTGGTCCTCCCAGCAACCGCCCTGTCTCTGACCGTCCTTCCTCTCACCTTTTCACAGTGACAGAAACCAAAAGCACTCACAAGTCCTGGCCTCTGGAGCTCCTGGCAGGGCTGGCTGGCAGGCAGGGGACAAAACTTACACATCCTTTTAGGCCCAATTCACAAAACCATCCACTACCTATCATCGAAATGATCTCCCCCGATATCTGATAGTGCATATTTTAAGAATATTTTCATTGAGGTATAGTTCATATACTATAAAATTCACCACTTTAAAGTATGCAGTTCAATGGTTTTTTTTTTATAGATTCGCAAAGTTGAATAACGATCACCACTAATCCCAAAATGTTTTCATCATCCCAAAAATAAACCTTGTGCCCATCAGTAGTCACTCCTCCTCCTCCTCCTCCTTCCCCTCAACCACCCAGCCAGCCCCTGTGCATGGACTTGCCTACTCTTGATAGTTCATATAAATGGAATCATAACAATATGTGGTTTTCATAACAATATGTGGAACTTATGTCACTTAGCAGAATGTTTTCAAGGTTCATCCACATTGAACCATGCATCAGCACTTCCACTTTTTTTGGTCATTATGGCCACTCACGAACGTGTTCTTAGTTGTACATATGCTTTCAGTTCTCTTGGGTATATATCTAAGAGGGAATTGCTGGATCATATGGTAATTCTATGTTTGTCATTTGAGAAACTAACTGTTCTCCGAAGCACCTACACTATTTTATCTTTTGACCAACAGTGCACAAGAGTCCCAATGTCTCCAAGTCCTTGTCCCCACTTGTTGTTTGGGGGGATTTTCTATAGTAGCCATTCTAATGGGTATGGGTGGTATCTTACTGTGGTGTGGGTTTGCATTTCCCTAATGATTAGAGAGATTGAGCATCTTTTTGTGTGCCTTTTGGCCATCATTATATCTTCTTTGGGAAAATGTCTATTCAAATCCTTTGCCCATTTTTTAATCAGGTTGTTTTCTTTTGATTTTGTCATACTGTAAGTTCTAGGGTACATGTGCACAATGTGCAGGTTTGTTACATATGTATATATGTGCCATGTTGGTGTGCTGCACCCATTAATTCGTCATTTACATTAGGTATTTCTCCTAATGCTAATCCTCCCCCATCCCCCCATCCCACGACAGGCCCCAGTGTGTGATGTTCTTCGCCCTGTGTCCAACTGTTCTCATTGTTCAATTCCCACCTATGAGTGAGAATAAGCGGTGTTTGGTTTTCTGTCCTTGCAACACTTGGCTCAGAATGATGTTTCCAGCTTCATCCATGTCCCTACAAAGGACATGAACTCGTCCTTTGTTATGGCAGCATAGTATTCCATGGTGTATATGTGTCACATTTTCTTAATCCAGTCTGTCATTGATGGACATTTGGGTTGGTTCCAAGTCTTTGCTCTTATTGAATTGTAGGGGTTCTTTATATGTTCTGGATACTAGATCCTTATCAGACACATGATTTGCAGACTTTTTCTCCCATTCTATGGATTGTGTTCTCATTTTTTAAATAGTCTTTTGAAGCACAAAAGCTTTTTATCTCAATGGAGTCCAGTTGATTTCTTCTTTGGTTGTTTGTGCTTTTGTTTTCATATCTAAAAAAAAAGATTGCTTAATGCAAAGTCACAAAGATTTATACCTGTTTTCTTCTAAGAGTTTTATAGTTTTCGCTCTTAGCTTTTATATTTATTTTAATCATTTTAAGTTAATTCTGTATATGATATGAGATAAACATCCAACTTCATTTTCTTGCACATAGATATCCAGTTGTCCCAGCACCATATGTTGAAAAGGCTATTCTTTCCCTATTGAATGGTCTTGGCACTCTTGTCAAAAATCAATTAATCATTAATGTATGAGTTTATTACTGGACTCTCAGTTCTATGCCATTGATTACATATCTAGCCATATATCAGTACCTCTCTCAGTTATTTCTGCTTTGTAGTAACTTTTGAAGTTGGGAAGTGTGAGTCCTCCAATTTTTGTCTTCTTTGCCAAGATTGTTTTGGCTATTCTGGGTCACTTGCAATTCTATATGAAATTTAGAATCAGCTCATCATGTGATATGACCAATTGACTTAAAAAAGAATCAGCTCCTCAATTTCTGCCAATAAAAAAACAATCAGCTTGGACTTTGATAAGGATTGTATTGAATCTATAGGTCCATTTGGGGAGTGTTGCCATTTTAATAATATTAAGTCTTCTAACTCAGGAATACAGGATGTCCTTCCATTTATTTAAGTCTTCCTCAATTTCTTACAATGATGTTTTGTAGTTTTCTGTGTACAAGTCTTACAATTCTTTTGCTAAACTTATTCCTAAGTATTTTACTCTTTTTGATGCTATTACAGCTGGAATTTTTTAAATTCATTTTTAATTATTCCTTGCCAATGTACAAAAAGATAATTGATTTTGTATATGAATCTTGCATCCTGCAATGTTACCAAACTCTTTTGTTAGCTCTAAAAGTTTTTTGTGTGTACGTTGATTCCTTATGATTTTCTATATACAAGATTATGTCATCTGCACATCGAGATAATTTTAATTACTTCTTTCTATTTGGATAGTTTATGCTTCTTTTTTTGCCTAAGTGTTCTCACTGCATTATCTTAAAATTTGTCCCCTCCATCTGAACTGTGAAATACTTGAGATAAGGACCTTGTCTTATTTATTCCCTCATCTCCCTGGGCCTGGTCCAAGACCTGATCAGCAATAACTATCTAGTAAATGAATGAAAGGACAAAATGCTAAGAATTTGGCTTTAAAAATTCAAGTTTTTTGAAAATTGCCACACCAAAACCATCAAGTGCATTTTGATGTGATAAAATATGAAATACCAAATACCCCTATGAAGTATTCTTGCCCAAAAATAAGTTAATTAGAGCTAAATTCTAACCTATGAGAAATTGAAGGCATGAAAGTATGAGTGAAATGACACCATAAGAAAACCAACAGGTAATTTCAGAATGTAGACCTCTCTATATGGTCAGTTTCTCCAACAAGTCAATGGCATGTGGGAAAAAAGGTGTGTGGGTGAGACTCTTCTAGAGTAAAAGATACTTAAAAGATTACTGTGGGAGATTGTATTATGTGCTTAAAAATATACAACCAGCCCCCTGTGGCTGACTCCTTTCTATGAGACCCCTCCCTAGTGAAGAACTGCGCTTCCTAGTCCATCAAGAGTGACATGAGCAAATGACAGATAATA
Organism: Symphalangus syndactylus; assembly: GCF_028878055.3. Classification (NCBI taxonomy): domain Eukaryota; kingdom Metazoa; phylum Chordata; class Mammalia; order Primates; family Hylobatidae; genus Symphalangus; species Symphalangus syndactylus. The sequence continues at coordinate 15,173,290 of NC_072424.2, forward strand.
AATGACACGGCCACTACCTAGCTGAAGCTTGAAATACCTTTACATGAAAAGCCTTTTCCAGAAAGGAGCTGTTCCTCCAACCTGGGTCCCAAGATAAAGAGCTGAAACCAACCCATGATGAGCATGGAACATGAGCCAAAAAAGAAACCTTGTTGGTTGGAAGCCACAGAGATTTGGGGGTCATTTGTTACAACAGCATAATGTAGCTTAAGCTGACTAATATAACAACCAATACTGGATATTAAAAGGAAAGTGTAATTATGCAAAAAAATACCCATAATTTGTAGAAGTACATATTTAAGATTGTAGAGGTGAAATGTCTATGGTAGGCAACTTTCAAGATGGCCTCTAAGATTCCCACTCCCTGGCAAACCCACCTTGTATAGTCTCCCCTTGAGTGGAAGAAGATAAGTGAATATGATGGGATACACTCCCAAGATAGGTTACTCATCAGTTGACTTTGAGTTAATCAAAAGGGAGATTACCCTAGGTGGGCCTGACCTAATCAGGTAAGCCCTTAGAAGAGAGGAAAATATAAGAGATTCTCCTGCCGACCTCCAACAAGAAGCGAACGGTCATGGTGGGAACTACCAGCAGAGGGGGACAGCCTCTAGATCAGGGGTGTCCAATCTTTTGTCTTTCCTGGGCCACATTGGCAGCAGAAGAATTGTCTTGGGCCACATGTAAAAAACACACTAACGACAGCTGATAAGCTAAAAATGAGCTAAAAAATGCAAAAACTTCATAATGTCTTAAGAAAGTGTACAAATTTGTGTTGGGCCACATTCAAAGCCCTCCTGGGCTGCATGCAGCCTGCAAGCCACCAGTTAGACAAGCTCGCTCTAGATGCTGAGGGCCTCAACCCTGCAATACCACAACCCCAGGAAACCACACGATCTTGGAAAAGGACTTGGAACCTCAGATGAGGCCCCAGCACAGCCAATACCTTGAGCGTAGCTTCGTGAACCTGAGCGGAGGGTCCAGCTAAGCTGTGCCCAGGCTCTTGGACCACAGAAACTGAAATAACAAGTAAGTGTGGTTCAAGCAGCTAAATTCATAGCAATTTGTTGTATGGGGATAGAAAACTCATGCAATGTCTATGATTTACTTTGAGATAATTCAGCAAAAAGGCATGGCAGATAGATAAAACAAACAGGGCAAAATCTTGTTTATGCTTGAATCTGAATGATCAGTAAATGAAAGTTCATTATAATATTCTGCCCACTTTTGGGAAAGTCTGAAATTTTTCATAATTAAAAAAATGTTTGAAAGATGACTTATCAGATTAGAACTTCCTTTAGGTCAGGGGCCTAATAATTCTGTTCATCAGTGTATCTCCAGCAACTAGCACGGTACCTGGCATATAGTGGGTGCTCTAAAAATTGTTAGATCAATTAACATATTGTGTGTTTACTTGGTGTCTTAAAGTTTATAAATGCACCACTATTCCTTTGCAGTTAGAATCATTTACACCATTTAGAGATGCAAGGACTGAGAACCGAGACTTTTTGACTCAAAGTCATGTGACAAGCCATCATTGAGACTAATAGTCAGGTCTTCCAATTCTTCATTCAACATCCACTGGTCTCACTTTGGAGTATAATCTCTGCCATCCAGATTTTCTTTGGGATTTAAATAATTGCTGCTTCATTCTGGTTTATCAGGAGAATTTACGCCATAGCCACAGTTATATTGAGACATCCGTTAGGAAATCCAGGCAGGCAGGTTAAATGTTAATTTCCTTTCTACTGTACCATTTTCTAACCTCCTTCCATGAATCAAAGTGAGTAAAAGGTTCTTCACTTACTGACATAAAACAAATTGAACAAATTACGTTACTTAACTGAGGAAGAACTAGTCATGCCACTGATTCTGGTCCAGCCTCAGCTGAGCTTTTTCTCCTTATTAACATTCATTTGCAAATGAGTGTGGATTGTTTTAAGGTAGCATTGCATTGATCTCATTAGCATATCTGACTGCATCACATCAGTGGTCCTATCCCTAGGCACTGTGAACCTGCCAGGCGGGGCGCTTTCAGGTAACACACCACTTCTTCACAGGCCATGAATCATAATCATAACCAGACCATGAATCAGAGTCGTAGGTGGAAACCACTTCTAACGATGATATCAGTAACTCCGAGTGCATAGAGGGCTCAAAGTGAGCAAGAGCCTGCCCAGATGTGAAATAACTGGCAATGCCTGCTGCATATTTCTTTTTCATGAAAAATGCTGATCACAGAGAGTGGGAATTTTAAACTCTCATTATCCAGGGCCATTTTGGCTTCTATTGGACTGGCCTTTGGTGGATGTAGGGGGAACCCTGTCTCTGACACTAAGTCCCACATAGACACATATCAGTTGGTTCTTTCTGGGGAGGGTGTGAAGGGAGCCTGGTGGGACAAGAGCCACCCACATGGGGTACATGTAAAAAGCCCAAAGCCCTCCTGGTGAGGCCAGAGGACAGCATGAAGCCTCCCTGGTTCAGAGAAATAGCTGGAGAACCAGGGGCCCAAGAGATGGATGCAATTTGTGTTTCACTGGCTCAGTCATTTGGGACCCTTACTCACCTCTTTAAGCCTTCATCTTCCCAACTTTAAAATCAAGGTGATACTAATCCATATTTGTGGGATTAAATTAGATAATCCTTAAGAAGTTACGCTAAAGGAAAAAACCACACACAAGCACCGCAGGTCCATTAGGGCTAGGCTCCATGCTACACGTGCTCACGCCCCTTACCTTCTCATCTCAGCTACACAGCAGCACTGCCTGTGGCTGGTGCATTGCCGGCTCCATTTCACAGAGGAGGAAATTAAGGCTCACCAAGTAAGCAGTAAGTGATCAGACAAAGCCTGGAGCCCAGATCTGTGTGTTTCCAAGTCCCATGGATTTTTCTCTATGTGACATGAGGTCTCAGGAACATCCTGTCACTGGAGGAATACGTTTCTGCAGAGGAGTCAGGGAGCTAACAAATGACTTTTGCAGTTCCCATCACTAACTTGCTCCCTCAGCCTTTCACAACTCCGCATGACCCAAGGAACAATCAAAGGAGAAGAACTTAAAAGCCACTTTAAATTTCAGACCAATTCAATTTTGGAATATCACTTGTGAGGTGCTTCCAGACGAAATTTCTAAATGACTCATACTCTTCTTTGTCCATTTCAAGGGAAAATGAATGTTGCTGCTAACATTTGACATCAATCGCCCAATCATATGTTGTCACATCATTACTCAGCTCTGTGACAAAGGCAGAGGAAAGAGACCTGGGCTGAAATGGTGCTACTGGGTGAGGAACCAATTCAGGGACTCCAGCGATGATCGAACAGGGAACAACATGAAATTTGGCTAAAGAAGCTCCTTGTGATGGGTCCTGTTGAGGGGGAAATGGAATGAGATGATTCTGCTTTCTCAGGATGGCTGTTCATTTCACATATATTTTTTTAAGTTCCATCTGCATATTAATTTGGCGGTAGTGTGCCATTGGTAAGCCTGTCATCCAAGGCAGCTGGCCATTAGTGCGGAAATGGTGAGTTGTCTGTTACTGCAGTTAAAGAGCAGGCTAGCTCCATCACCGGCAACTTTAAAAATCAGGCCTCTGCTATTTCTTGTTCACATGCCCAGGAAAAAGTATATTTCTACTGCCAAGAGAAAGGAGAGGAATCCGCCACATACTCACCAAGGCCAGCCCTCTAGGTGCATGGAAGTTGGCAACCAGGGCCGAATTAAAACTGCCATGGCTCAGAGATACCACCGAAATCTTGTGCTGAAAGAACAGCCTTCTGAGTCCATAGAATCCATGTGAGAGGTGTGGGATTCAGTGGTCTTTACCCACTGTGTTGCCTGTAAGTAGTTTACATGTGTGGGACCCATTCCTCTATCACAACCCAATTTTGCAATGATATTCTTGGTAGGACATGGGCAACGTTGGCCAGGAAACAACAGATGTATCAAGGATGGTAGTATTCACAGGAGATAGCAGTCAATGCTTCATTCCTTCTTTGCTGTCTGAAGAAGAACACAGAGGACACAGGGCTCCTTAGCCCTCAACCAACTCTTAATTCTTGCCTTTCATCTGGACCTGGGCTTCCAGATGCACGTGTGAAGGTGGCAAAGTGAGTGGGGATAATCCTACCCTCTCCCTGTCACACTACCTCAGGAATACACTTTAATGGCCATACCTTTGGCGAAACAGCTTAGCTTGCCCCATGAATCTTTTGTTTCTGTTACACATGCATGTTATATGTTATGACTAGGACTGAGGTAGGAGCTTGGGCATAAGTTGAGATTTTCCACATTAATTCTCACAGACCTATTTTTCCCTTTCTGAGTCCTTTCTACATAGGTTGCATTTTCCTGGAATGCAACCCCGACAGATGATATGGAGCCCCTGTAATGAGCAGCCTCGGTGAGAAGAGAAGGAGGATGCAAAGGCAGGGCAGAAACGGCAGGGCCCGATGAGGACCAGGCAGGTGTGAGATAAGGAAGGTGTGGGACAAGGGTGTGGGAACATCCGGGAAATAGCTGAAGTCTCAAGTCTGGGGAAAGGTGGTCCCAGGTACAGAACAGGCACCTCCGGAGGAGACAGAGGCTGCAGAAATGGACATGATGCTGGCCGACATCCCAGGACAGACCTGGATGAGAGAGAGAAGCCTGGGCAGGAGAGGTGGATGTGTCGATTACACACGAAGAGGCATCAGTGACGCCCTGTGATCTTACCTCAGGAGACACACATCCCAAATACATATAAAGGACAAGAATTTACCCAAAGAAATAAATGGAAATGTGATCAAGTCCCTTAGGAAAAGGGAACCTTTGCCCTGATGGGTTCTTGTCAAAATACACACGGCCTCTTCTTCGTCGTTTAATTGAGTAGGCTAATCTCCTCTCAGCTATAAAATATTGGCATGGGTTGCTTATTTTCCTAAAAGCCCTAAATTCAAATATGTAGGTTTGTGTTTGCCTGTAATTAGCATGATGTATCTATTCAGAATAACTACAACATCCCTTCCTGGTAATGAAAAGTGATTAATTACCAATTACAGCAAGTATCCAATTTCATGCAGTTCACCACTGGTCTGTACCATTGAATTGCTAGCGTTCTAATTGCAGACATTAAAAGTTCTAGGTAATTATTGTTGAAAGATCAGTAATATTAAAAATATTGGTTGCAGCTATTATTACATTTGCTCTAAATGCAGCCAAGACTTAAATTTATGCCTGAGCTGCCACCCATCTCGTCAGGCTATTTCTGTGACTGGTTTGGAACAACTGGTTTTTATTCCCCTTTCTCAGAGACTATTACAACATGTCTATTAACAGCTCTGGGCTTCCCATTTTGAAAAGCTTTCATTAAGTGAAACAAGCTAAAAAATCACTAGTAGGTGCCTTTAGCAAAGTAGGGAGGTAATTATCTCATTTACAGATAACTACGTGCATTTCATTTTTCAAAGCACAAAGAGAAAACTAGCTCTAAATGACACTTTTTCCAACTCATTAAATTCACAAGAGAAATATCAAATTAGGAATTTTCAGTGCAAATGCCGTCATGAACTCTGACAACAGCTATCAACAACAGGGACATTTGGAGGAAATGTACTCACACCCCAAGTGGAAATCACAGAAGAACCCTGGGAGCTTGAAAAGTTTTTTAGTGTTGTTTTATTTCAGTCTCCCAAACACCTGAACTATACCTCTAAATGGCTGGTTTATCTGTTACCATGGCAGGCACAGTTAAGAAAACTGGAGGTTCCATGCACACCGGGCTGCCCTGGGCAGCTCAGGATGGCCAGTCATCAACACAGATGACTGCAGTTCAGACTTGGATATGCATGGTGCATCTAAGGACCAGCAGAGGGAGATGAGAGAGACTGCTAAATGCCATTCAGTGATCCTAACATAGGTGAGCTAACATGGATGTCAGCACAAAGAAGAGTAGGGCCAACTCCATTGAGGATAGAATTCAGAATTCATGGAGGATGGGCTTGTTTCAACTGGGTCTTGAAGGATGAGTAGGAGTTTATTGGCAACATACAGAAGGTTAGGAAAAGGCACCCTACAGAGGGTTAATACCCTTGCAGAAAGCATAGGGGCTTCATGGTGTTCTTTGGAATGAGAGGAGATATTTTGGAGACTAGGAAGTGTTCAATTCAGCAGGTCACTAAATTGGAGGCTGTTTCAGACAGTCTGTCAGCCTAACTAAACTATGGTACATACCAAACAACAGGACTTTACCACAAAAATGTTAAAAGCTTAGAGAAATGTTTTTAAAGCAGGAAACAAAATTGTATAGACAGATTATCTCAAATATGTAAAATCATATACACAGAAGGCAGAAAATATTCCAAATGTTAGCAGAGGTTGGCCCTGGATAGAGGAGAACAGATTTTGCTGTTCTCCATACTTCTCCATATTTTCCAAGTTTTTCATAATTAACTTATGTTTGTGATCAGAAAAATAAAAGGGAAAACTCTGAATAATGAAAAACCCTGAGCCTAGAGACTAGAATCCAGAAGAACATAAAAAATATATGTGAAAAGCCCCTATATTATCAAGTGGTCCACCTCAGGCAAATGGACCCAGGAAAGTCAGCCAGCACGTGAAAGCAAAATTCAAATCTGCAGACAGGTTTTTTGAGTTACTGAGAATCTATTTAGATGATGATGATGATGATATTATTATTATTATTATTATTATTATTATAGATGAAGTGGCCCAGGCTGGAGTGCAGTGGTGTGATCTTGGCTCACTTAAACCTCTGCCTCCCAGGCTCAACCAATCCCAAGTAGCTGGGATTGCAGGTGCGTGTGCCACCACACCTGGCTAATTTTTCTATTTTTAGTAGAGATGGGGTTTCACCATGTTGGCCAGGCTGGTCTTGAATGCCTGACCTCAAGTGATCCACCCGCCTCAGCCTCCCAAAGTGCTGGGATTACAGGCGTGAGCCACCATGCCCAGCCTCTATTTAGATTCTATAATCACAAAGATTAAGGAAAATTTTTGTCTCATTGGAGGGGTATTTTGCCCCAACCCAGTCCAGCTTCCATTGTTCATCACCGCATGCTTGTCCGAAGGCCTCTGATGGTGCCATCTTGAGACCATCGAGTTCCAATCATGGAGGTGGGACACTTGAAATAGTGGGATGCTCTGGCAGGGGGACACCCCCACAACAGGTTCAACAGCTTGCGGCTGTCATCACAAGGGCCCCAGAGGTGGAGCACTGATGGCGCATTAGGCATCCTGGAGCCATACGTGAAGGGATGCATTGTTTGGTATTATATACTCATTTTGGGCACATCTATGGTATAGCAGTTTTCTTTTTAACGTGCTGTATACAGAAGGCAGGCCTGCTGCGAGGGAAACCGGGGCTATAAAACCTGATTGATTGATACGACCCATCACCGTTTTTAGGGTCCATTGCACAAACTATTTTGACAGTTGAGGCTCATAAATTAACAAGGAAGCCCAAAGTGACACAATGAAGAAGACGTTGCGGCTGCTTCCATTTAACCGCTGGGTGATTACTCAGAAACTCGGGGTGCAGAAGGCTGCCTCCCTCTTTTGTTCCTGCTTAGCTGGAAGATAAATGTCAGAAACTAAGGACCCCGGGCACTCAATAATAAAAACCTTTTAGAGAGGAGAGCCTTGCACTAGTTAAAGGAAACCTGTTTCATTTTTCTGGGGGAAAAAATGAAAGTAAGGTTTTCCAATGGCAGACATCAAGTCCTTTTATTGAGATTAAAAAGTGCAAATCCACGAAGGAAAAAAGAAAGAAGGGAAAAGAGAGAGATAAGAAAGGGAGGGAAGGAAGGAACCAAATAAAGCTGGCAGAACCGTGACTGGAGCAGCAGGATAAATGTTGAGGAATTAAAGCAAATGAGCATAAAGCTCACGCATTCGGGAGGTGCCCATACCTTCTTAGGTGTTAGCAAGATTAATAAGAAAATCTGTGGCTTAGAATCCCCAACGAGCTATTACAGGACTTCACAGTACTGTGTTTGCTCAAAACAAATGGTGGCTGCAGTATTTTAATCTCCGAAGAGAAAGAAACTCATATGTGAGTGAGAGGCTTAGATTCTAAAAGGATTTTATATAGAGACATATATGTCACAGAACACAACCCCCAAAATGGACTTGCTGTTCTCATCCAAAAGTAATTATTGCCAAAGAACAAGTGATGGTTGAAGAGATTGCCCCTCCCAGAGGCGCAGTGAAAGGCAGAACCGATTAGAAATAGAGTCACAAGTTGGATCAGAACACCCATTTCATAATTGAGTAAAATGTACTCCTCCTTTTCCTTATGAAAGTAATTCCCTGAAAAAAAAATCAAGTGAATTGAATTACCCAGGTACAAATGGCACCCTTTCAGCTGAGCAGACATCACCCCATATTTCAGTCTGAGCAACTTTTAAATTACTTGGAGAATTCATGGAATGTTTCTCAGTTTGACAGCTGTCAAGCCAAAAAGCATGCTGCTTTGTAGGAAGCAACCCCTCCAAAGATTTATTTTTATAATGGATTGGAAATTAAAAGGGTGTCAAAATACCCTTTAGAGACGCAGCTGGGGGAATTGGGCAGAGTTACAAAGAGACTTTTCCTTACAAGTGCTGAGAATTGGGACTGAAAGGGCAGGTCAGAGGCATTTGGATTGTGTCTACATGAAGCCAAAACAAGCATTTGAAAAGTTAAAGATGCAATCAAGCCAGTGGGTCATTTTGTCTACACAATACCAAGATGCCAGATTGGCCAGATGTCTTCCACCAACTCTGAAGTGAGAGAAAGGGAAACAGAAAGGACCTCTGAGCAATAAGCCAGTACAGAGGAAGAAACTGAAGCACAGGACAGAAGGAAGAGAGAACTCTCCCAGGGTCCCGTGACCAAGGAAAAGGTGGCACAAAGTCAGAATCTGGGTAACAGCGATCTCAGAGGGACTCCCGAAACCAACGGACAGAGACCTCAAGTTGGGCATTTTTACATAGGAAGAGGGGCCATTGGGATGCCAGATTTCGCAAATAAAAATTCAGGACAGTGAGTCAAATTTTAATCCACATACAAAGTAAATAATTTTTAGTTTAAGTATGTCCCATACAGTATTTGGATACTAATTACCAAAAATTATTCATCGAGTATCTGAAATTCAAATTTAATCAGGCATGCAGTTAAGTCTGTCAGCACTACATGGGGACATTTCTTGGGGACAGGAACAGAGTCTGACACATCTCAATTCCCTGCCCTACAGCAGCCAGAACCACATGACACACAGAGCAGTCCGGAGTCGGCGACTAACCAGGTAGATGACACCAATGGGCTTCAGTGGCACCTAAAGATCTAGGAGTTATAGGAGCCTGGTGCTTTCCCACAAAGTGTCCTAGTTAATCTTCCTAATCGCCCCCCGGGCTAGGCCTCATTACCTTCCACAGTTCACAGATGAGGAGACCAAGGCTCAGGGAAGGCCTCACTGAGTGGCAACGACATTGTTTCCCAGATGCGTGGACTCCTCGAGCACCACTTTTTCCACAACATTAAGAGGAGCAGGCCAGGCACGGTGGCTCATGCCTGTAATCCCAGCACTTTGGGAGGCCAAGGCGGGCAGATTATCTGAGGTCAGGAGTTCAAGACCAGCCTGGCCAACATGGTGAAAGCCCATGTCTACTGAAAATACAAAAATTAGCCAGGCGTGGTGGCACACGTCTGTAATCCCAGCTACTCAAGAGGCTGAGGCAGGAGAATTGCTTGAGCCCAGGAGGCAGAGGTTGCAGTGAGCTGAGATCATGCCACTGCACTCCAGTCTGGCCGACAGAGCGACACTCTGTCTCACAAAAAAAAAAAGGGGATGAGCAGCCATGCCTCTTGAATAGCACCCCCAAGGCCAGACTCCACTCCAGACACTGCATGTTTCATCCTAGTTAACCTCCTCAACAACCCTGTAAAATAGATAGGCGATTTTCCTCATTTTCTAATGTAGAAGCTGCAGCACAGAGCAGTGAAGACACCCACCCTGGCTCACACAGCCAGGACCTACCCAGCTGTCTGACTCGTGCCCTCCCTGCTACACCGCCCTCCACCACAGGGCCCTATGGCCTCCATCGTACCTCACCACACCAAGACCTGGTCAGGATTCACAGTTCCTACAAACACAGCCATACTCCATCTAGTGCTCTAAGAAGAATGCAAAACCCAGTATGCTCTGTTGGGAGCTGCTCTGGCTTACAGGCCCAACCTGCTGCTGCGACATACACTTGCAGGGCAACAGTAACTCTCCCTGATCAGGAGCTGGCTGTGGAGCGAAGGCACTGGGGCAGAGGCTGGGGCATGGTGTGTTATGGCTGTGATACAGTTTGGCTGTATCCCCACCCAAATCTTGAATTGTAGCTCCCATAATTCCCATGTATTGTGGGAGGGACTCACTGGGAGATAATTGAATCACGGGGTGGTTTCCCCCATACTCTTCTCCTGGTAGCAAATAAGTCTCACAAGAACTGATGGTTTTATAACGGGTTTCCCTTTTGTCTTGGCTCTCTCATTCTCTCTTGTCTGCCGCCATGTAAGACATGCCTTTCACCTTCCACCATGATTGTGAGGTCTCCCCAGCCACGTGGAACTGTGAGTCCATTAAACCTCTTTTTCTTTATAAATTACCCAGTCTTGGGTATGCCTTTATCAGCAGCATGAGAATGGACTAATACAGGCCTTAAGGCCCAGCTGTAGCAGGCTTCCTCCAAACAACAGGACATAATCTCTCTACTCTGAAAATGCAGCTTGGGGTTTGCTATGGATTTTGACATAACTACTGCAAACCAATATGACCACTTGATGGACGTTGCCCTTTAATTGCTGTGCTTCTAGAACAAATTAACATTCTCCTTATAGGAGCTAAAAGAACGTGCTTTGTGCCTGGGATGTCTGTGAATCACTTCTGCCAAACTTGATTTCTGCTTATACTTAGAGATGCCTTTCAAAGGGATCCCATTTAGCACGAATGCTCCAAGGCCTCTTCAACTCCCAGTAGCAATTCAAGAAAACAGTGGACACTCCCCAAGAGAGCAGGTGCCACACCCGCTGTACAGAAGGAAGATGTGGTTGGGCCTGGGGTGAGGCCCTGTGGGGGTAGGGAGTGCCATCTGCAGCGGGCACAACTAAATCTCCCAATAAAACACCGCAGAACCAGACGCAGGTCTCATTCTTGGCTTCCAAAGCATGGGCGTAGGCCAGGTGCGGTGGCTCACGTCTGTATTCCTAGCACTTTGGGAGGCTGAGGCAGGCGGATCACCTGAGGTCAGGAGTTTAAGATGAGCCTGGCTAACATGGCGAAACCCTGTCTCTACTAAAAATACAAAAATTCACCGGACATGGTGGTGCATGTCTGTAATCCTAGCTACTAAGGAGTCTGAGGCATGAGAATCGCTTGAACCCAGGAGGTGGAGGTTGCAGTGAGCCAAGATCATGCCACTGCACTCCAGCCTGGGCCACAATCTCTCATTTCATCCTCATAACACATATCGAGCACTCAATAGATATTAACAAAAAATCAATCAAGAAATACATCCTATTCTGAACTCTAAACTCTATTGTGCTATGAATTAGAATTACTATCCAAATATGAAAAAGTAGCACTTACAACTAACACAATGGAAACAACCTACCTCTTAACCGAAAAATTTATTCCTAAGTATTAAGGCTATTGTGTAAAAGAATAAGATTTATAAAAATAGTAGCAAACAGATCTTTGAGAAAATTTCTATGACGGGAAAATATAATCCTTTCTGCATAAGAAGTTGCTTGCTGAGAGAGAGTTATATATTTTTGTGGTTTTTTAATATGTTCTTTTCACCCAGTGGGGTGAGAGGGAGTCACCCCGTCTGTCCAGTTCCGCCAGCTGTGGGGACCTGCCTTGTGCTGAGCCACTGTTAGACTCCTACTTGAGCTCCGGAGTCATTTTGGTGATCCCCTCCCTGGGCACCCACATCTGGGTGACACCCCCGTCCTCAAGGACTGGAATGCAGCATACCCCACAGCCAATGCTCCAAGTAACACCACCGCAAAATTCCACGTGTATCAGGACGCCTGCTGCACACCAGGACTCCAGGCCCCCTTGCCCTCCTGGCCAGGAGGCACAACTGCAGAACCTCCTGTCTGTCCTCAAGTGCTCGCTTGCCCCACTTATGGAAGAGGACCTTCCCCTGAGGCATCTGCGCTGGTGTCCTGTGGCTGCTGTAATAAATTACCACAAACTGAGTGGCTTAAAACAAGGGAAATGTATCATCTCGGAGTACTGGAGGACAGAAGGCCAAAATCAAGGTGTGGACACGGCTGTGCCCCACCAAAGGCTTTAGAGAATCCATTTATTGCTTCTTCCAGATTCTGGTGGCTGCCAGCATGTTTTGGCTTTTGGCCACATCATCCCAATCTCTGTTTCCATCTCTTCCATTACCTTCCCCTCTCTGTGTCACATCTCCCTCTGCTTCTCTCCTATGAGGACACTTGTGATTGCATTTAAGGCCCACCTGGATAATTTCCCATCTCAAGATCCTTAACTTAAATCACATCTGGGAAGACCTTTTTTACTTATAAAGGTAACAACATTCACAGGTTCTAGGGCTTAGGACCTGATATCTTCAGAGGGGGTACAGTCAGCCTGCTAGAGCCATTCTTACCTGCATTCTACAGATTAGAAAACCAGTTATCAAGCTGAATTAGAGTGAGAGTGCCCCAGAGTTGGGACCTGAACCCTAATGAATGTGGGATATGGACCAAAGGGATCCTTTTCTGACTGATACCTTTGAAGAAGGGATGCATAGAAGCTCTAAAGAGATGCTTCTCCCTCCCTTCCCCCCACCCCTCACCCCAGAGCTGCTCTCTGGGAAGGAAGGCACCTCTGGAACATCTTCCGAACTTCGGCTTGACAGATATTTCCAAAAAAAGAGTCTCATTTTCAGAAGACAAGAATGGGACAGACAAGGAAACAGGACAGGACAGGTGACTTCCATGGCCCTCCCTGTCCCAGTTCTGCCCTCCCTGGCCCGGTTCTGCCCTCCTGGGCTTGTGAGTCTCTGTTGAGCCAGGAGCCATCCTAGAGGCCCTGAAGTTCCCAGCCTTGCCCCTGCCATTCCTTTGAGGGACCCAAAAGCTGTGTGCACACTCATCCACAGGGGATGGAATCTGCCCCCTCCTCTTTCCGTTTTATTTCCAAACCTGCATCAGAGCCAACCCACCCAGCCTGGAAGGCAGATGTGAAACCCTCAAAGCTCAATTTACAGGAAGATCTCACCCATCAGCCCAGTTTGGACATGGGTTGGGGGAGAAAGGTGTAGGTTTTGCCTCAAACTTAATTTCAATCTTTTTTAATTAGCCAAATTCAGGTGCATTGTTAATAGTGGTCAAATGGCTTCTTGGCTTCCCGCTTGCAGGTTTGGGCATTTAAAACTGACCCCCAGCCCTTCCGTAACAAGAAGCCCCTCGTGATGTCCCCACGCTCCGAGCCTGGCGTCAGATCCACATAATCCACACACTCGCAGCTCCCGGCTCCCTTCCCGCTCGCCACCCCCCTTCCCGCTGGCCACCCCCCTTCCTTCCCAGCCCGGCAGCGGCTACCAGGCACATAATTGCAAAAGGAAAGGGCCGCTTGTTTGCCGGCTCCTCCGAGAATGATTAAAGGTAGAAGTTTTTCAGACATTAGCGACAGAAAGAGTATAGTTAAAGCTGCTTTAAAAAGGGAGAGGCATATAAAGAGATGGTACTCAAAGCACTATTAAAAGCATCATGCTTGTTAAAACCAGTAAAAAGGCAGGGAATCGGCGAGGGAAAGGCAGCTTCCTCTCCAATTATGGCGAGGGGCACACACCTTGACGGTGTCTTTGAATTGTGGCCGCCAGCCCCTGCCCCCTCCCCTTCCCCGCCGCCCCCTCCGCCGGGCCATTCATCCGTACATTAGGGAGGAGGTGGGAGGGTGGCAAGGCTCCCCCAAGCTCACTTCTTGCTTGTTACAGGCGACCCATTTAGAGCTGAATGACTATGTTCAGAGACAGCGCTAAATGACACCCTCCACCTCTTCATGAAGCCACTTGGTTTTGTCATTTTTTTTTTTTTTTTGTATCCTGGAGAAATAATTGATAAACCCAACGGCCGTCCACCTTAAAGGAGGGCGCCTCCCTCGCCACCTGGTTAAAATTCCTCCTCCTCTCCCCACCTCGCTCCATCCATTTTGCTCCGTGCTGTTTAAACAATACTTCATCAAATGCAGCCTGGAGCAAATAAGAAAGCTCAGTAGAGTAAATAAAAAGTCAAAAAAAAATCACCGGCTGGAGGGTAAGTACTTTTATTCCTGTACTTTCATTGCCTGGGGAATTATTATTCCATTGCCCAATCTGGGCGGGAGGGAGGGCCGTGTTATTCACAAAATGGATTGCTTCTCTCCCTTTTACTCCTCTGGCTCTCGAGAGCCCACTGATTACAACCAAGTGTGGCCATCCATTCCGTCTTATTGACAAAGGTCCTTAATTACCGCGGCAGCAGTAATACCTGCTATTAAATTCTGCTAAACAGAGGCCGCAAATTAGCTGTGGATCTCAGGCACCTTTTGTGTGTAATTATGGGGAGTGGGATTAACGGGGAGGCCGGATAACTGACCCCAGCCAGAGCAGCGGGGAAACCTTTGTTTATCACCTGCGGTGGGGGCCAAAATGTGAAATTAAAAGCTCTCCATCAGCTGAAGGCCTTCGGAAGGCCCAGGGGAAGAAGAAGGAAAAAAAGCAACAGGCCAAAGCAAACTGTGCTTACTGGTATTTATAAGCATTTCGCTTGACTGCAATTTACATTGACAGTTGATTAACCGAAAGCTCAACTAATTCCGTAGGTAAGTAATGCAAAGTCCAAAATGGCAAAAAATTTAGGCCATGTTTTAAGGTATATTCTATATTTCACAGAGGCCTTTAACCTGCATTTAAAAGCCTGTTTAATGCAATTGCGAGCCATAAACACCTGTCACTTACAGTCTGCGCTTTTCACATCGCTCCTTCTGGAGACCCTGGATTAATGAGAACCGTTCCAAATATGGTAGCTCTCATCTGCAGCCGGCCCAATTTATAAATTCAATCCTGATGCCTACTTGGTGTTTCATTGAAGGCAATTACTTTGGGGGAAATTTCATTTAAATATATTCAACTTTCCTTTCCATTAAGGTAGAGGTAGGGTTAGCGGCCCTGAGCTTGCAGGGAACAATGAGTGGTCAGAATGCAATAACTTAACACAAAACGCTTAACATCAAGATAATTAAATTTCATTAAGGTTTTAATCACTCTGAATGGAGGCTATTAAAATTCATGGGGTTCCTGTCACACTGTAGACAATGGGCCTGGGCCCTGAACAATCCTGGAAAGCCCACTTCTAGCCTTGTCCCAGGAAACAAGCTACTGAGGGCAGTGGAGCTTTTCCTCCAACTACCCAAGGGCTAGAGCGTGTTCTCACACATGGTATGCGGGTCCCTCAAAGGTGGTATGTCCCAAGCCCAGCCTAGTATTTAACTAGCTCTGTCTCCTCAGTAGCCCTCCATAGGTCTTGTTGGTGCCCAGTATAAAATCTGTATCTGCCACTCATGAAATCATGGAAATCTTTGGATGGATGTTATTTGGCCCCATGTCCGCTGTGCGCAGGTAAAACAGAACTTGAGGACCAAGGTAATGAAGATCCTCCTCACTCAGGTCTGGGCACAAACAGCACAACCTCTGGGAAGCCTTTCCTGACTCTAGGCAAATGTTAAGTGCTCTCACGCACAGCACAGTGGACAAAGTGCTTATCTGGAGTCATTTTCTTATTACATAGTAATTGTATGAAAATCTTCCCTTGACACACTGAGTTCCATGGAGGTAGAGACTGTGTCTTTGTCATATTTGGATTTCTAATCCCTAGTATACTGTGGGTGTTTGGTAAGGATGGATGGATGAACAGGTGTTTGGATGGAATGGATGCGTGGAGAGGCAGATGAGCAGACAGACGAATGGACAGACGGACAGGTGGATAGATGGATGAACAGACAGATGGATAGCTGTTTGGACGGATGGATGGACGATTGGGCAGATAGATAAATGTTTGGGTAGATGGATGGGCAGACAGACGGTCAGCTATGCAGTTCGACACAGATGACCTAAGGTCACAATGTAGCAGAGCCCAGACCCCTTAACTCCATTTCTCTTTTCACTCAGCCTACAGTTGTCTCTTCTGCACACATGGCTCAGCTCGACCTCTTTCCTAATAATGAAATAATCTTGCATTGCCCATCATGTTCATACAGGTCCTTTAATCCTTTCCAGAAATTTCCATAGAATTTTTTTTTTTTTTTTTTTTGGCACTCATCACACACACATTTTTATTCCAGAGTATAGTCTCAGAAAATCCTGCTGAAGGTTCAAGCCAAGAAGACAGTTCTATGCCAATTAATCCTAAAACCACCCTTGCATAATTATAAATAATGAGAGAACTCTAACATGACCAACTCCATCTTGCTTTTAACCTTAACTGCTAACTTGTTTTTGTTTTGCTTATTATAGTAGAGAGGCCAGTAAAACTATGAGAGGAATGTAGTCATAGTTAAACTTGAAGTTAAGGGAAACTGATCCCCCTTCTTGTCTGGAGATTAAAGGTACATTCATACAAAAACAATAAACATTTTCTAAAAATACATACAAACAAAAAGATGCGTATCAAACATATTAGGAAGGTTGCAAATGGGAAGTCGGGGAATAGAAATGGGGGTGGGAGTTAAAATAAATGAGAGAGGGACTTTATATGGATCAGTGATAATAACTCAATCCTCTATTTGGCAAAGAAGAGGGAGAAGGAAGAGGAAGAAAAAGAAAGTGGGATAAAGGATCAGAAAGGGAGGAAAATAGAAAAAATTAGAGTATGACTCCAGGGTAGACCTGTTTTGTTGTCATTGAGTTGGCTGGTTGGTTTGTCTGTTGTATTCTTCATGTTTTGCAAGTTGGCCAGACTGGTCTCGAACTCCTAGCCCGAAGTGATCAACCCGCCTCGCCCCCCAGAGTGCCGGGACCACAGGCGTGAGCCACCACGTCCAGCCCCCACATTGCTTCTGGCCTCCGTGGTAGACCTCCCAGACGGAGCGGCCAGGCATAGGAGCTCCTCACTTCTACCCAGACACAGGGCGGCCGGGCAGAGGGGCTCCTCACTTCCCAGACGGGGCGGCCAGGCAGAGACGCTCCTCACTTCTTCCCAGACGATAGGTGGCCGGGCAGAGGCGCTCCTCACTTCCCAGACGATGGGTGGTCGGGCAGAGGCGCTCCCCACTTCCCAGACGATGGGTGGCCAGGCAGAGGCGCTCCTCACTTCCCAGACGAGGGGCGGCCGGGCAGAGGCGCTCCTCACCTCCCAGACGATGGGTGGCCGGGCAGAGGCACTCCTCACTTCCCAGATGGGGCAGCCGGGCAGAGGCGCTCCTCACTTTCCAGACGGTGGGTTGCCGGGCAGAGGCGCTCCTCACCTCCCAGACGATGGGTGGCCGGGCAGAGGCGCTCCTCACCTCCCAGACGGGGCGGCCGGGCAGAGGCGCTCCTCACTTCTTCCCGGACAGGGCGGCCGGGCAGAGGCGCTCCTCACTTCTTCCCGGACGGGGCGGCTGGGCAGAGGCGCTCCTCACTTCCCAGACGGGGCGGCCGGGCAGAGGCGCTCCTCACTTCTTCCCGGACGGGGCGGCCGGGCAGAGGCGCTCCTCACTTCTTCCCGGACGGGGCGGCCGGGCAGAGGCGCTCCTCACTTCCTCCCGGACGGGGCGGCCGGGCAGAGGCGTTCCTCACCTCCCAGACGATGGGAGGCCGGGCAGAGGCGCTCCTCACTTCCCAGACGGGGTGGCCGGGAAGAGGCGCTCCTCACTTCCCAGACGGGGCGGCCGGGCAGAGGCGCTCCTCACTTCCCAGACGGTGGGTGGCCGGGCAGAGGCGCTTCTCACTTCCCAGACGGGGCGGCCGGGCAGAGGCGCTCCTCACTTCCCAGACGGTGGGTGGCCGGGCAGAGGCGCTCCTCACTTCCCAGACGATGGGTGGCCGGGCAGAGGCGCTCCTCACTTCTTCCCGGATGGGGCGGCCGGGTAGAGGCACTCCTCACTTCTTCCCGGATGGGGTGCCCGGGCAGAGGCGCTCCTCATTTCTTCCCGGACGGGGCGGCCGGGCAGAGGCGCTCCTCACTTCCCAGACGGGGCGGCTGGGCAGAGGCGCTCCTCACTTCTTCCCGGACGGGGCGGCCGGGCAGAGGCGCTCCTCATTTCTTCCCGGATGGGGCAGCCGGGCAGAGGCGCTCCTCACTTCCCAGACGGGGCGGCCGGGCAGAGGCGCTCCTCACTTCTTCCCGGACGGGGCGGCCGGGCAGAGGCGCTCCTCACTTCTTCCCGGACGGGGCGGCCGGGCAGAGGCGCTCCTCACTTCTTCCCGGACGGGGCGCCCGGGCAGAGGCGCTCCTCACTTCTTCCCGGACGGGGCGGCCGGGCAGAGGCGCTCCTCACTTCCTCCCAGACGGGGCGGCCGGGCAGAGGCGCTCCTCACCTCCCAGACGATGGGAGGCCGGGCAGAGGAGCTGCTCACTTCCCAGACGGGGCGGCCGGGCAGAGGCGCTCCTCACTTCTTCCCGGACGGGGCGGCCGGGCAGAGGCGCTCCTCACTTCTTCCCGGACGGGGCGGCCGGGCAGAGGCGCTCCTCACTTCTTCCCGGACGGGGCGGCCGGGCAGAGGCGCTCCTCACTTCTTCCCGGACGGGGCGCCCGGGCAGAGGCGCTCCTCACCTCCCGGACGATGGGAGGCCGGGCAGAGGCGCTGCTCACTTCCCAGACAGGGCGGCCGGGCAGAGGCACTCCTCACTTCCCAGACGGGGCGGCCGGGAAGAGGCGCTCCTCACTTCCCAGACGGGGCGGCCGGGCAGAGGCGCTCCTCACTTCCCAGACGGTGGGTGGCCGGGCAGAGGCGCTCCTCACTTCCCAGACGATGGGTGGCCGGGCAGAGGCGCTCCTCACTTCTTCCCGGACGGGGCGGCCGGGCAGAGGCGCTCCTCACTTCCCAGATGGTGGGTGGCCGGGCAGAGGCGCTCCTCACTTCTTCCCGGACGGGGCGGCCGGGCAGAGGCGCTCCTCACTTCTTCCCGGACGGGGCGCCCGGGCAGAGGCGCTCCTCACTTCTTCCCGGACGGGGCGGCCGGGCAGAGGCGCTCCTCACTTCCCCGACGGTGGGTGGCCGGGCAGAGGCGCTCCTCACTTCCCAGACGGGGCGGCCGGGCAGAGGCGCTCCTCACTTCCCAGACGGTGGGTGGCCGGGCAGAGGCGCTCCTCACTTCCCAGACGGGGCGGCCAGGCAGAGGTGCTCCTCACCTCCCAGACGGGGCGGCCGGGCAGAGGCGCTCCCCACCTTCCAGATGGGGCGGCGGCCGGGCAGGGGCTGCAATCCCAGCACCCTGGCAGGCCAAGGCAGGCGGCCGGGGGGTAGAGGCTGCTGCGAGGCCAGACCACGCCACCGCACTCCAGCCCGGGCAACACCGAGCACTGGATGAGCGAGACTCCTCTGTAGTCCCAGCACCTCGGGAGGCTGAGGCGGGCAGAGCAGTCGGCGTCAGGAGCTGGCGAGCAGCGTGGCCAAGATGGCGAACGCGTGCCTGCATCCAAAGGAGAAAACGCAGGCAGCTGTGGCGTGCGCCGGCAGACCCAGGCAGTCCGCGGCGCGGGCAGCGGAAAGCCGAGTCGATTGTAGCCTGGGCCAGAGAGGGAAAGAAAGAAAGAAAGAAAGAAAGAAAGAAAGAAAGAAAGAAAGAAAGAAAGAAAGAAAGAAAGAAAGAAAGAAAGAAAGAAAGAAAGAAAGGAAGGAAGGAAGGAAGGAAGGAAGGAAGGAAGGAAGGAAGGAAGGAAGGAAGGAAGGAAGGAAGGAAGGAAGGAAGGAAGGAAGGAAAGAAAGGAAGGCCATAGAATTTTTTTTTATCATGGCAATGAATCTTCCTTTGTGCCTTCACATATTCTCATTGATTTATTCATCAACTCAGTATCTTCTCTAACAGGAACAATGCCCCTTGTGGAATACTGAGAGGTTCCAGTCTCTGGCCCTCTGATACTTTTAGTCTAGGAGACTAGCCTAACTTTTGTAGCAGAGTGTGCATAATAAACTGGCCGATAGGGTAAAATCTGCCTCCTTCCATCACACAGCTAGAGGGGGCTCCAGAGATCCTCTGGTCCAACTTCTTCCAGGCAAAATGGTACCTAACTGAAAACATCCTGTCTGAATTTATTCTTTCATTGGTTCTTGTCACCAATCAATTTGCTCTTATCAGGAAGAATGCCTCCTTTGAAATGTATGCCAGGCAGAAATTAGAGAATGTTCACAATTCCATGTGGCAAATGCTTGGAGATAAGCGAATTGGAGGACGTGCTCTGGGAGCCAGAGCAGCAAAAGGCAGGTAGGAATTTTCAAGGAGATGTATTAGTCAGGATTATCCAGAGAAACAGAACCAGCAGGATGTACAGTTGTCCCTCAGTATCCTCAAGGATTGGTTTCAGGACTCCCCTCAGACTCCAAAATCTACAGATGCTCAAGTCCCATAGTGTATTAGTTCGTTTTCACACTGCTATAAACATACTACCTGACACTGGGTAATATATATATATATATATATATACATATATATATATATATATATATGAAGGATAAAGAGGTTTAATTGCCTCACAGTTCCACATAGCTGGGGAGGCTTCAGGACACTCAATCGTGGCAGAAGGCAAAGGGGAAGCAAGAACCTTCTTCACCAGGTGGCAGGAGAGAGAGTGCATGCAGGGGAAACTGCCACTTTTAAACCACTGGATCTCGAGAGAACTCCCTTACTATCGCAAGAACAGCATGGAAGAAACCGCCCTCCTATTCTCCCTATCCTCGGCTTCCCCATCCCACAAATATATTTTTGGTTGGATGGTTGGTTGAATCTATGAATGTGGAACCCATGGATACACAAAGCCAACTGTATAGAGCTATGTAGAAAGGGATTTATTATGAAGATTGGCTCCTAGAGACTGTCCCACAACTGCAAGTTGGAGACCCAGATAAGCCAGTAATGTAGTTCATTCCGCGACCAAAGACCTGAGAACCAGAGGAGTTGATGGTGTAAATCCTATTCTGAAGGTGAAAGACCAAGGCCTCCACTCAAACAGGAAGAAAGGACAAATTCTCCCTTCACCTTTTGTTTATTCAGGCCCTCAATGGATTGGAGGATGCCCCCCACATTGAGGAGGGTCATCTCCTTTACCGAGTCCTCCAGTGTAAATGCTGATCTCACCCAGAAACAATGTTTAGCCAAATATCAGGGAACCCCATATTCAGTCAAGTTAACACATAAACTTAACCATAACAGCAAAGGGAAGAAAGGTCCAATCCCAGCAGAGGGTCAAGTCAAGCTAGAAAAACTAAGCAAGTCTGTACAAATGGGATGTAAAGTCACAGAGTCATCACAGAGCAAAGTTCAAAACCAGTAAACCAAGAGTCCTGGCACAACTGTTCTTGGTCCCCGTGTGGTCTCACATGTCAAGGCTTAATTACATGGCCTCTGATGGGAAGGTTGTCACAGGCCCAGAGAAGAGCCATAAACCAAGGCTGGGAGGAATGAAAGAATGTGGGCTGCCAGCTAGGGTTGGGGAGTGGGAGATGGAAGAGGAGACAGTGGTCAGGCCCCATTCAGAGGCCTTGAATGCCAGGTTAGGCGATTCAACTTGACTCTTTAGGGGACTCACCAAAGGGTTTTATGCAGGAAAGTGATGTAACAGACAGGCCTTTGTTTAGAAAAGGTAGAGTTTTCCTTTTGGCCTGTTCATTTATGATGTTGTAAAAATGGGAGAAATCAGAGGAGGGAAGACCAATTAGGAATTGTCCAGGCTAGAGGTGATTTTCAAAAACCCTTCTTCTAAAGCCAGGTTTAAAAGTTCCACACCTAAAAAGGGTACAAGCTGGTAGTTGAGGGGGACGAAGCAGCAAATAACACCAAAATTTGTTCCCTATTTATAAAATGAATCATCAGTGAGCTGCCATTCTCATTGTCTCAGCTGAGCTAATCTCATACCATAGCAAACCTCAACATTATATTCCATTCTCTACTATTTCGGCTGATTCCAGTCTAAAGTGATTTCTGACAGAAAACCACAGCCAACAGAGTCCAACACTTAGAATAGCTGGGGTTTTAGAAGATAAAACTGAGAAAACCACACAAACTTAACCACAACAGCAAAGAAAGGGAAAATGTCCAATCCCAGCAGAGGGTCAAATCGAACTGGAAAAGCTAGGCAAATTTGTAGACTTGTTATTCTTTTTTTTTTTTTTTTTTTGGAGCGATGAGGTCTCACTGAGTCGCCCAACCTGGTCTCGAACTCCTGGCCTCAAGTGATCCGCCTATCTCAGCCTCACAAAGTGTTGGGATTGCTGGCATGAGCCACCATGCTCAGCCCTGTACACATTTGAAAGGGGAAAGGTCAACTCTAGGTCGTGTTAGAAATTATCAGAAGGCACTGATTATATTGTTAATAAGGCAACTAGGAATTTTAAAGGAAATTAAGCAGTATTGACTAAAGGATTTTCTTTCCTAATTATCCCATTAGGGATAATCCTGGTTTCTTTTCTTTTCATGATCTAGTCCTCCCAGAGGACTATCTTGTACAATATGTTTTGTGGTGTGTTTGGAGTTTGGACTTTGGAATAAGGCCAAAAGGATAATTTAGTGATTGACTTTCCTCTCCTCAGGCTGCAATGCAGAAATTTGTGAGCCCATGGCCCAGACTCCTCACAGCCAGGTCCGAGACAGCTCCTTCACAAACAGTCACACCCCATTCTGTGCAATATTTATAGACTCAATTTTGGTTAAAGGTAAAAGTTTTGTTTGGACACTCTTGAAGTCCTTCCTTAAAGGAAATTTTGCATACCAAATAATCACTCACAATTCCCATTTTACTTCCCCCTGTTGGTATAATTTTTGTAAATCTGGATCACATTTCTTCCAGCAACAAGAAGACAAGAAGATTCTGAAGAACTCTCTCCCACTCGTTATACTTAGAAATGCCGGGTAAAATGCAGCCTCCCGAAAAATGTAATACACAGATACACTCTAAAGAAAGAAAAGGAAATCTCGAGGTGCTGAAGAGGTCACTTAAAACCAGAATGGCAAACACAGAAGCAGACAGCTTGGGGCCCAAGAGGGTACTGGATCCAGACATAAGCTCCACAGCTCAGGGCTGAGGGCAGAATACCCGGATGAGGGCGGGGGTCTGGGCCTTGGCCCACACCGAAAAGGAATCTTGGACTAAAACACAGCATAATATGGCCAGGCGCAGTGGCTCACGCCTGTAATTCTAGCACTTTGGGAGGCCGAGGTGGGCAGATCGCTTGGGCTCAGGAGTTCAAGACCAGCCTGGGCAACGTGGTAAAACCCCATCTCTACAAAAAATATACAAATTAGCTGGGTGCAGTGGTGCATGCCTGTAGTCCCAGCTACTCAGGAGACTGAGGAAGGAGAATCGCTTGAGCCCAGGAGGTAGAGGTTGCAGTGAGCTGAGATCCTGCTATTGCACTCTAGCCTGGGCAATAAGAGTGAAACCCAGTCTCAAAAGAAGAAAAGACACAATACAATAGAGGAGCCCTAATAAGGCTGCCCGTCCACCCAAATGGGACTAGAAAATTCCCACCTTAGGAAGAAACAACGAAATAATGCTATTTGATGAGACTCTGGGTAGTGGGGAAATTTCCTCCAACCTCTGAGAAATCAAAAGCCCAAGCATGCGTAAGTGAGGTGTTCAAATCTGTACTATCCACATGGCATGGGAATCTTAAAAGAAAACAATATCGTAACTGTTCCAGTAGCTAAGGCGGTGCCACAGTACACTCTGTTGATGATGCTGTGGACAAACAGGCAGCTCAGACATTGATGTGGTGGGGGGTGTGAAATGAGACAATCCTTGTGGAGGGGGACTGGCGCTATCTAACAAATTCACTCTGCAGTTACCATTTATCCAGCAATCCCATTTCTCAGAATCTATGCCAAAGATACACAAGAAAAAAATACAAAGCCATGTAAGCACAAAACTATTGATTTCAGCATTTATTCTAATAGATAAATGATACAAATGACTCAAATGCCCAACACTTAGAGTGATATCACAATGCAGTATCATGCACATTAAAAAGTATGCTATCTTTTGACTAAGAAAAGACTGCGTGTGTGTGTGTGTGTGTGTGTGCACGTGCTTGCTTGCTTATATTTCCAAAAAGAAATAATGGGAGGGTAAACCAAAAACTAATGAAAATGATTACGAATAGAAGGAAGTAAGAAATGCAATAGAGAGAAAAAAAAGATGGAAGCAAGATTTATGTAGAGGGACCCTATTATATGGTTTGAGGTTTTTAGTTTTATTTTTCAGTTTAGAATTATTAGCAATGTTTTCATGCTTAAAAAAATCTTTTTAAGAAATCCTAAAAATTGAAAAAACACTGAAACAAATGAACCTAACTACCTATCAGATTGGTGGTGTAGACACACAAAGCAATTTAACTGACTTTAAAGCACTGTGTTTTGACTGTGTATCCATAATGAGGTATAATTTGAGGACAAAAAGAACTGAAAAGAAGTCTTAAACTGTTTCAATAGCTTATTTATCACATAAATATTGCTAAGGTTATTTTGAAGCCACTAGTAATACAGTCTAGGATAAAATAAATAATTATGTTAATCTAAAAGAAGATTTTCATCATAAAAGAGATACAATATAGAATCAAAGAAGTAAAAACGCTGTGACTCTAAATTTGAATTTAAAATATCAGTATGACTTCATAATTTATCTTTTAAAAAATACATATTTTAGCTCTGTTTACTGAAAAACCTGGAAACAATGACAATCCCCTAGTAATGAGCACACCAAGTGCCCAGATACAGTCTCTAAATACCATCCCAAAGGAACCAGGTCTTACTGGGGAAGTGATGGATTTGAGGGATGGGTAGAAAATGTACAATATTAGCTTGGTACATCTTCTTCTGCCAGGAAACAAAGTAGTGATAAAAGGCTACTGGAATTGTGTCTAAGGATACAGAAGCCAACCCGGAGAGCTATTTAAAAAAAAAAAAAAAAAGTTGGTTTAAAAAAAAATGGGTCACCTTTGTGGAATACTGATCTATCACTTCATTATCCTGAAAATTGGTAAAGAGAAAATATTAGAAAATCACCATTTTGTAACCCATAATGAATTAATGGATCTAAACAAATATCATAAGTGAATGACAAAAGCAGTAAGTGAGTACACCCATGTTGATAGCAGCAGTAATCACAATAGCCAAATGGTAGAAGCAAGCCAAGTGCCCATCAATGGATAAAATGTGGTACATACATATAATGGAATGTGATTCAACTTTAAAGAATGAGGAAATTCTGTCATATGCAACAACATGGATAAGCCTTACAGACATTATGCTAAGTGAAATAAGCCAACAGAAAAAGGACAAATGCTGTATGATTCCACTCATATGAGGTACCTGGAGTCGTCACATTTATAGAGAGAGAATAGTGGTTGCCAGGGGCTGGGGGGAGGAGGGAATAATGAGTTGTTTAATGGGTACAGAGTTTCATTTGGGGATTGCCTTAGTCCATTATGCTATAGCAAAATACTTGAGAGTGGGTAATTTATAAAGAACAGAAATTTATTCTCTCATAGTCCTAGAGATTGGGAAACCAAGATCAAGGCACAAGCAGGTTTGGTTGTCTGATGAGGGCTGCTCTCTGCTTCCAAGATGGTCCCCTGTTGCCACATCCTCCAAAGGGCAGGGACACTGTGCCCTCATACTGTCACATTGGCAGTATTAAGAGGTGGAGCCTGAATCTTGAAGGGGACACATTGAAACCACAGCAGGAATAATGAAAAAGTTCCGGAGATGGATGGTGGTGACGGTTGCAACATTGTGAGTATGCTTAAAACCACTTAAAAATGGTTAAAATGGTAAGTTTTATGTAATGTATGTTTTCCGTGCATTTTGAGGTAAACAAGCATTAAACGAAAGTTTTGACTTCCTAAATGAGAGATTCAGCTGATACCACCTGAATGTTGATCAATGAATAAAGTAGGACAGCAGACATTTCTGTGCTTCTCAATGTGATGCATTCAGTAAATGGCAGTATCTCCAAAGTGTTATAACCCAGAAAGTCCTGAATTTAAAATAATTACTGAATTTAAATGCTGGTTCACAGTACCTCAGGAAATAGAAGAATAAGCTATAGGACACCAAATAGAAGCAACTGGCAAAATGTGCACCATTGTGCATTTCACATTTTCTTCAAAATACAAATGGCTAAAAAAAAAATTAATTAATTAATTAATTAAAATGGGGGAAGGGTGGACTTTAGTTAAGAAAATATCAAATGTGATATGTGAAACTTATTTGGTACTTATTCAAACAGAACATCTGTAAAAAGAAATTTTGAGACAACTAGGAAAATTTAAATATGCAGGGGACAGGAGATCCTATTAAAATATTATTATTAATTTTGTTTACTGTGATAACGGTATAGTGATTATATTAACAGGGAAAAAATTCTTGTTAGCCAAGTCTTTATAGGTGAAATGACATGATCTCTGAGATTTGCTATAAAATATCCCATAATAATAACAGCAACAGAAACAACAGTAGCAATGACAGGGGTAGATGAAATAACATTACCAAATGTTAATTGTTACTGCTGGTTGATAGGTAATGTTCTAATGACCTCCCATTATTTAGAAGAAGGATAAAGAAACTTCATTTGTTAATATAAGTATGCACATTAAAATGTTGAGTAGCCACTAAACAAACAGAAATAATATATATCACTTTAATTCAATATAGAGATTAATTAGAAAAAAATTTCAGAAGTAAACCCATGTAGACCAAAATCTCAAGTAAGGGAACTATGAAATTATTCCACATACGAACTTTTATACAACAATCAACCTGACTTTGAATTTGAAACATTCTGCAAGCCCAGCAATCATTCATGAAGAAGTGAGTTGACCCTTTCTCTGGCCATGGGCCATGAGTTTCCCATGGAAATCATGGAAAGAGTCTGTGCTTACACTAGAATCAGCATGTTCAGATCAGTAGCTGATGGGCCCCTGCCAATCCACACCACTCACAGCACCCAGGCCGACTTGGCCAGGTCAGTGCCAGCAGGCATGCTCTCAAACACCAAAGCACTTAACCCTTATGGGTTGTACCTGTCTATTTGCCATCCATATGGCAACCCTACAGCGTCAGTCTTACCATCTCCACTTCACAGGTGAGAAAAGTGAGGCCTAACACGGGGCAGCATTTACCCTCTGAGACACAGTTAGGAGGTGGTGGAGTCAGGATTCATCTCATTGACCAGTCAAAAGAGTAAGAATGGTTGTGTAAAAGCCCATGTCTATCTGCAAAAAAACCCAAGAAAAGCCCATGTCTGTCTGAACAGTGGTGGAGGCAAAAGCTTAATCAAGAGAAAGAAACCAAAGTGACAAGACTGGAACTGTCTTGATCTGGAGCCACCTAAGCCTGTGCAGGACAGGAATGGTGGATTGCTGGTGGAAATTACAAAAATAAAACAGGCATGGTATGGGGGTGCAGTTTGAATTTATAATGTTAAGAAATTAAAAATTAAGATCTCACTGACAATATAGAGATGGGGAAACCTCAAATGCCCAGGCATATACTGGAATCCCAAAGAGATACTTCAGTTCATCCTCAGAAGAAGATGGCATAAAAATTATGAACAAGGAAATGTATAATAATTCTGGATATTATTATGGGTATTATATAAATCTGCTTAATAAGTTGTAAGCAAAATTCTGGCATTGGGAGGGAGAATGATTTCAGGCACTGAGGCTGGGAAATATCTTGGCATGGGACTTTTCTTAGGCCACCATCCCAATTTCCCTGAGATTCAGTGGGCTCCCAGGATGCAGGACTTTCAGTGCTAAACAGGGAAAGCCCTGGACAATCCAGGTCAAGTTGGTCACCCTACTGATGGCCATGAACCCAAATGCATAATACGCTGACTCTGCCAGACAATTCAGAGTATTTGATGTGGGTACAACCCAAATGAAACAAGTACCTACTTCCACAAAACACCCATAGCTGCCTCTGCAGAGAGCATTCTGCGATAGATAAAATTTTTAAAGTACAATGACAAGGTCACTCTTGAAATTGAAGTCTTTCCTAAAAACAAGGAGCCAGAGCCCCCATCCGCCCCGCCCCAGCCTCCCTGGGGTCTATTTGTAATGAAAGAACACTCCTGGAATTAAAGTCAGGGTTAATGTACGGACGTTCGCTTGGCTTCCCAGATCATGCCCATTATAAACAGAAATCTTTTACAGAAAGACTGGCAACTTAAATCCCTCTAATCATTGGTCCATCCTATGAATTAAGACCAAGGCCTGGCAAATGTGCTGAGTGAGGAAGAACAATTACCAGGTTCATGGCTCCAGGTTCAGTTTACCCTGATATTGTCCAGGATCATCATTTATTTCCTGCTGCCTTCTAAGTTTTATTAAGCTGTTCAGAAAAGTTTCAGCCATGCTTTATGGCTATGTGAACTGCCCGTGTATCCATTTCACAATTTGATTCATTCTGATTAAATTGTTCAACTGTTAATGAGTTTTAGATTGCAAAATGGAGAGGCAAACAATTCAGAACATTAAGGCAGTAAAATATCTTAATATTTCACAAGTTCTTGCTGAAAACATAAAACAAAAGGCTCATTTCTGGGAGGAGAGACTGTAATAATTACCCTCTGTAAAAATAAATGTGTGCGGCCACCTATACATTCTCCAGGCACCTGTGTAGTCACGCTCGTGTGTAGAGAGCCAGGAGATTCATGGAAATCTCATAAATATCTAAAGAAATTCTGATCTTTTCAAGCCAATTTCAACAGAGAAGATAACCATCTTGACATATTATTCCAAATAATTTCTGAGGCTAGACAAAAAATTGATTCTTACTCGCCTTACTTCACAGTCTAATGAGTTTCGCCTGGATGAGGTGCTGAAGCATCTCACGTCCTGAGGCTTGGGAGAGGGATTGGAATTATGGACCAGGTGACTAAATACTGCTCTTCAAGCAATTCGACACTTCTCCCACTCCCTCTCCCTCTCCCTCTTCTCCTCCCCCTCCAGCTCCTCCTCCTCCTTCCCACCTCCTGTATGTTCTTGGCTCATCATCTGTTTCTCCAGTGATGCAGCGTTTGTTATAACAGTAATTGAGTAAAGATTCACTGGCCTTACCCTTTAAACATTTTTCCTTGGGCCTCCCTCCTTCTTGTGAACCCTCTTGGAGTATAAACTATAGCCGATAGAGGCCATCAAAATACTCAGGGTCATGAGGCCTTGCATTGGTCACAAACTCTGGGGAAAAAAAAATCCAACTTTTCATTTATAAAGTGGGAACATTTTCAGCCTAAAAGCAAAATGCTCAAATTGATGATTTCTTCTGCTTTGTCTATAGTATAGGCATGACTTCATTTCAAAGCAACTTTTCATTTGAGCAGCTCTTCAAATCCAAGAAAAGAAGAGGCATTTTAATCATGAAGAGTGAAGAGTTCTCTGCACACATTCCATAAGGGAAAGCATTGAGGGGCCTGGAAAAGCACGTGCCATATGATCGCAGAATGTGAGGAGCAGCAGGGGCCTCTGAGGCTGGCAGGGCCAATGATACCACTTTGCAGATGAGAAAGCTGAGGCCAGATAAATCAAATGACTCACCCACAGCCAGGAATAGCCAAAGCAGGAGTAAGGATTAAAGAACAGCTGTGGAGAGGTGGAGCTCCCCAGATATGTCACCCAAGTGTTCTGCGCTCGACTTAATCCAGCCCCAGCTGACCAAGGGGGTATTACTAGGGGCATTTCCCAAATGGGAAATATTAATGGATTGCTTCCCTTAGGCCACAATCCTAGGAAATGGCAGAATTGGGACTAGAACTCAGGTTTTCCAGCTCCAAAGCAATGCTTGCTCCTCTATTCCACGATGCATTATAAACAGAGAACCGCATAGGGATGTGTGCTAAGAAAAGTGTGTGCAGAAGCAAGACATCGCAGTGCGTTCAGTCTTTGTTTCCATGACTCCCATGACTTAGGCATGGTGAACCCTACCTCTCCATTCCATTTCTTAAGAATCCCCTTTTCCATCTCAAATGCCAGAAAGCCTGACTGATATACAATTTTTGTTTGCCTTTTAGAATTTATTTTGACATACATTTTTAAATTAAATTAATATACATCAGTTTTGCTTTAAGAATTTGAATGCGGCCGGGTGCGGTGGCTCACGCTTGTAATCCCAGCACTTTGGGAGGCCGAGGCGGGCGGATCACGAGGTCAGGAGATCGAGACCACGGTGAAACCCTGTCTCTACTAAAAATACAAAAAATTAGCCGGGCGTGGTGGTGGGCGCCTGTAGTCCCAGCTACTTGGAGAGGCTGAGGCAGGAGAATGGCGTGAACCCGGGAGGCGGAGCTTGCAGTGAGCCGAGATTGCGCCACTGCACTCCAGCCTGGGTGATAGAGCGAGACTCCGTCCCAAAAAAAAAAAAAAAAAAAAAGAATTTGAATGCACTGGAAGCACCCTCAGATTTCCCAACCTAGCTTTGCAATGGGTGCTCTATAGCTGTGAAAAGTCAGAGCAACTCCTGGGTGAACTGCAATCAAATTAGCTCTCAGGTCTCTAAACCCAAATTGGGACCTGAGTTATCTGAGTCCACCAGCCAAGCACCCGCAGCAAAACGGCACCTCCCCACTCCCCTGTGTTCCCCACTGCCTCTCCATCCGCTGCAGCTTACATGTGAGACAACTGCATTCCAGCACAAGCCCCCTTTGAAACATCTTAACTATCTCCAGAAAGAACTTCAAACATGTTTCAAAATTCTGTTAACTACCAAACACATCATAAATGCATAAAATTGCAACCTCTGACCGCATCTGTTCTGCCCTGAATCCTCTAGCATTCTTGGTCTTTAGGTCTGGCTTCAACAGACTCATGTTGGTCTACACCTCACAGCATGTCATGTGGAATCCCAGAATTCTCCTGGAAACCATCCAAGATGGCGGCCAGGGTGCCCTCAGCTGTGCCACAGGGACAGGGCTTTTAAAGGGACATCTCAGTTAGGAAAAACATTAATAACAGCAGCAAGCCAACCCATGAGCTGTACTTAATTGTGGATACTCATTTTATTATAAATAAACACCAAAATGGGAGAAGTAAAAATGTTTATGAGAAAGGTTCCCTACATGTAGTGTTGGCATGCTTCTGGAAGTCTTTTTTTCCCCTTATTTTGGTAAAGTACAAGATATCTCAATAGCAACATAAACACCATATTGTCTACTAGTTACTATAGCAACTACTATCCATATGATTTGCTCATGCCTAAATTAAAGCTACCTAGGGTAGCTTTACTTGCATCTCTCACATATTACTTTTTGATGGTGTTTTTTTTTAATGAGAATTCTGTCTCTTAAGTTGTAGGCAGGATGCTTACCACTCTGCCTTACTTGGAGTTGACTTCCACCTTTGCCTGACTTTGTTTCCCTTACTACTTTTAGGTATTCACCAAAAAGAGAACTTAACTGTATATATATATATATACACACACATATTTATATATATACACATATATTTGTATATATATATGTATATATATACATACAAATATATGTGTATATATAAAAATATATATGTGTGTGTATATATACATTTTTATATATATATATATTCCGTGAGGGTGGAGGTGGAGGATGAAAAAGAAACAAGCTTTCCATCTAAAAACACCATAAGCATCTGCCCAGCACTGAACTTCACTGCTCTTGAACGCAACAATTCTTTTCTACTTCTTCATTTGACACAATGCAAAAGGCATAACCTGAAAAAGGATGTAATGGGAAGAGGTACTGAGAGCCACTAAAGAAAAAGGCACAATAGTTAATCGTCTCTTCTCCAACATTCTTCCTTCCACCCCACAAATAAACAAGTTGAGAAGTTCTTCAACGTTTGTGACTGTCAGCAATGTGGTGAGTTAATGCTCCTAAATGCTAGCACTGGAAAAATGAGTTCATTGTTGAGAAAGTTCTGGATAAGCCAGTAGCCAAGTATTATTAATTCTATTATGTACCCCTGTTTGTGTCTGCTTAATGGTAGAGTTGGAAGAAGAACATTGCTATGAAGAAATCCACTCAATAGACATGGCTTTGTGAAACACTGCATTTCAGACTGAAGATTTACTATGCTTTCCTTAAAGGATTCAAAGTCCTCAGTGGCCCTATTAAGATATGCAACAAAGTTCTCAAAAATTGCATTGGCAGGCAGGTGCTTACAACGACTTGATGCATTTTCACCGATTAAATATCCACCTGGAATTAAACCAGCACAGATTCATGAGAAAAAGCCATGAGGATCACTGTCCAACATGGTAACCGTCAGGATAGACAGTGGACAAAGCCCCTAAATGCCCCTTTGCAGGGCTTTTGCAGGGCTCTGGATTCAGGTGCAGGAAATCTGTCTTTATCATTTTCATTACTGCTCCCAACACATTTCCAGTGTCATTAATTCCTGGGAAGCATTTCATTATATTAGGTCCTCTTTGCAAACCCTCTCTTTTTGTCTTTCTTCTTTCCTTCCCTCCTTCTTTCTTTCCTTTCTTCCTTCTTTTCTCTTTTCTTGTAAATCTTTATCTAAACCAAGTGCATTTTGTGCTGGCTGCTCACAGCAGCGTGGGCGCTTAGAAACAGTCATACAAGTGCCGCCTGCCTCTGGACTGCAGCAAGGCTTTCTATTTGCCGGTATAATCCTGCAGACTTCAGCCGTTTCCCATTTGGTCCTTCATATCATCTCAGGCTAATCCGTCAAACATTTCAGACAGCCAAGCCAATCTCCAATTGCTGAGGACTTTGCCACAAGCACCATGTCTGTTAATAAGATTTTCATTTGGAAAGATGCCAGGGCTTCCATGTTTTCTATTGTATATAAATACTAAGATTTAATGGCTTCAGGTTTTGTTTAATGTTAACATCAACTATTTAAAAAAAAAGAAAAAGCGTTCTCAAATGCCTAGCCCGACAGTGAAATACCCCACTGACAGCTATTTGCAAGGGTAATGTTGTGGAAAACAACATCCATCTTGGAAACAGTTTCATTAGCCCCATCTAGCTGACCTCTCCACATAATGTTGTCAAATGTGACGGGCATCAGATTATTGGGAATATGAAGATCAATAAATATGCAACACCAGCTCTTAGAATGCTTCTGGCACCAGAGCCATACAAATGCCATCTAGCATGGCTCAGAGTAGCTGTCATCTGTCACACCAGCTAGTAAATAGACAAGCTTAGGGGGAAGGCTATCTGTAATGGTAAAACATATGGGTGAAGATGAATTAGACAGAGAGTGTGTAGTCAAGGTTCTGATGCATGGAAGTTCCAAACGAAAAACACCAGGCAAACACTCTGGAGCAACAGCCTACCTTCTTTGGGGAATGGATATAAATTCTTGCAACCTAGTCAAAAGCTGCTCCATAGTCCTGCCTCTGTGTTTGCAATGTTGGCTGCCAAGGTGGTTATGTCTGCTTCTGGGAGGCTTGCTAGCAGCTTGGAGTCTCTTGAATATATTTCTGTATAACATAAGGGAGACACACATTTCCCCAAATTCCTACCCACAATCCAACCACACAATGTGTCTTTCCATATGATTGCTGCCCAGGGCCGAAAACAGTGCCTGTACTGTCCAAAAGGGCCTCCACCTTTGGGCCCACAAAAAAACAAGCTGGTTGAGCTGCTAAAGAAAACTCCGACCTGACCTAATGTCTGTCAAATTGCCCAGATAATCAGAGCTTTGGGGACCACTCTTCATGCCAGCTTCTGTATCAGGCCTCCCCTTTCTAAGACCTCTGCCTGCTGGATGGAGAACATTGCACCTACTCTTTGCCCACACCACCCTAAAGCTGTGGGCCCTTGCTCTGCCCCCAACGGTGCTCTTCGAATTCTCCAGAACAAGCACCACTGCCTGAATTACACTTTTTCATAAACCCTCTTTCCCATCCAAAAAGTGCCTGAATCCGACCTAGTCCACCTTTAGGTTAAAGGAACATAAAGAAAAGCAAATTCTCACAACAGCAAGCACAGGAGATGTAAGCCACGTTCGTGCATCTACTCAGACACCCTGTGCCAGAACAAACACGTTCCTCAAACTCAATTAATGTCGATGACCAACAATGACCAACACACTTCCACCCCTCTGTGTTTTAAGAAATGTTATTCATCTCTATGGAAAAGAGAACAAACAAGAAGCATAAAGGTATTTTTGAAGTATACTGTTATGAGGTACTTGGCTAGTAATTTGCAGCCTAGGTACACAGCATACCTTTTAGCACGGCTATTTATCTCTCAGGGAGAATGCTGCCGTACTTACGATAAAGGCTCTGTTGGACCTCTTCATCAATAGCAAACCTTTAAGCACAGCACATCTCATAAATAGGAGTTCCAGTAACACAGACTTCAAAAGGATAGAACTTGATAATTCAAAAATAGAGCTATATTAAGTGTTCCAGCAGTCCATCCATAAAAGCCGTCGTATATTCCAAATGCCAGAGTCCTCTGAGCAACATGACAGGTCTATTAGAATAATAGCAGGGGAAAGCATAATTACAAGTAATCATTGGCTGGAAAGGAGCTAGTTGTTTTTGTAGAGCAAAATGCTGCGCTGAGCCCCGCGGAAGATGCAGCCGGAGCAGCAGCGGCGAGGGCAGATAACCATCGAAAATCACGATGGCGCAAACCCTGCACTATTTATTTCTATTTATTAAGAATTCTTTGTATACCTTAATGTTTTCCCGGTGAAATCATCTTAATTTGAGCCCACATTTTCTTTGGATAAGATTATTACATAATTGCTACTTACTGGCCACTATTTTCTATACATTTGTTGGTCAAACAGTTAGAGTGTCTGTCTCTTCCAGCCTGGCACACAGATCATTCCACCAGGCAGAGGCTCCTGGTTGGCTCCATGGAGCCATATTGTATATACCCTATGTGCCAAAAAGGATGAATAAACCTAGACTAAGCATTAGCTTTTTACTGCAGAGATGAACGACTCCACCTATCAGAGGACTAGATTGTTTCCTCCTTAGGGACGGCAAACGATGGGGCACCCTTGGGCTGTTTTCCTATGGACTGGATTAAATCGGATACCAGAAACCTGATTCCTCTGGTGGCTTTTTTTCTCCTCCTCCTTAATTAGATGGATTCCCTACCTTTTCCAAGCACTTTAAAGATTCCGAAATGCAAGAAGCCTTATCAACAAGCCCAGGAGGAAGTCAGGACAAGGATCATTAGCTCCACTTTGCAGACTTGCAAACTGAGGTTCCGGAAGTGAAGGCCCTTCCCAGGGGCACACAGTTGATGTGTTGGTGGGTCTTGAGCCCTTCTTCCCACCCCATCATCCTGCTCTGGCCAAATGCTTGCTATGCACCCAGTCATCTCTCTCACTTACTCTCTGGCAGGTGCTTGAAGGTAGAAGTCACATGCGTGTGCTCGCATGCACGTGAGACCAACATGGTCTCCACACTCTGGGATGGGCCTGTGTAGAAGCTTCTGGCCACGCGCCTCAGCCTTCAGACCCCAGGGAGAGTGCAGGAGCTCACACCTGACACAGAAGGCAGTGTGCTCTCTGTGCAAAGAGAGACATAACCAAGTCACTTTCAACTGCATCTTGACATTATTCACTTACCCACCATTGGGTTTATGAGCAGGATACCAGGGGTGGAGGGAGGAAGGGGAAAACAGACAGAAATCTAGTCAGTTCCTTCACTGACTTTCTAGCCATCTCTGTCTGGACTATTGACCTCATTGAGCCTCAGTGTTCACATCTAGAAAATGAGAATAACAATACTGCCTGGCTCAAAGAGTTGTAAAAGTAGGAGACTTTTACAACTTGTGCTGCACCTAGCATAGTGCATGGTATATCGGAAGTGCTGAGTAAGTGTCCCTCATTTGATGTGCCATAGGAAACCAGAGGAGGGAGTGATTCATGGGCCCTGTGTTCTTACAAAAGGTTTCCTGGAGGTGGTAGGAGCCCAGCTGGCACCTGAAGAGTAGGGGGACCGTCCTCTGAAAAGCTAGCACCCTAGGCCTGGTCATCATGGTTCAGAAACTCAACTAGTCTCCTGCCAGGAGCTAATTTTTAATGAAACCATGATGAAAGACCCTGTTGGAGCTCAGGTTTGTAGATATGCCTGCTTCTCACATAGACCCCTACCAATATTGTGTCAGTTAGAACTTTAAAACCTTCTGGGCCTGGGCACAGTGACTCATCCCTATAATCCCAGCACTTTGGGAGGCCAAGGTGAGAGGATCACTTGAAGCCAGGAGTTCAAGACCAGCCTGGGCAACATAGCAAGACCCCATCTCTACAAAATAAAAAATAGAAAAATTAGCTGGACACAGTGGCACACCTCTGTAGTCCCAGCTACTTGGGAAGCTGAGGCAGGAGAATCACTTGAGCCCAGGAGTTGGAGCCTGCAGTGAGCTGTGGTCCTGCCACTGCACTCCAGCCTGGGTGACACAGCAAGACCCTGTCTCTAGAAAAAATAAAAAGAAATAAAATGTCCTTTTGGAATTCAACAGCATATCAATGTTGGTTATAATAATATACAATCCCACTCCTTCTCCCAACTCTAAATACTCAAGTCCAAAATTAATTTGGTTCCGAGACAGTGACACTAGGATATCATCAAAGCAAGGTTAGAAACCCCCGGTACAATGAATATTGTATTTAGAATGTAGGCTATTAAGGGATTTTCAACTTATCAAGAGCTAGTTTGCATTCCTTCTACAGGGATAAAGCTCCCGTAGTACCCAGCAAGACTATATTCTACATCCAGTGTACTCGCCATGGAGATAAGACATCAAGGAAGAGGATGTGATGATGATGGTGGTGGTATGATGTTGATGATGGTGATGATAATGGTGGTGATGTGATAATGGTGGTGGTAATTATAGCGATGGTGTGATGGTGGTGGTGATGTGATGATGGTGATTGTAATGGTGGGGGTGGTGTAATGATGGTAGTGGTGTGATGATGGTGATGGTAATGATGTGGGGGTGGTGTAATGATGGTGGTGGTGTAATGATGGTGATGGTAATGATGGTGGGGGTGGTGTAATGATGGTGGTGGTATGATGATGGTGATGGTGATGGTAATGGTGGTGGTGGTGTGAGGATGGTGATGGTAATGGTGGTGGTGTGATGATGGTGATGATGGTGGTATGATGATTGTGGTGGTGATGGTGATGGTGGTGGTGTGATGATGGTGATGATGAGGATGGCGATGTGGTGATGGTGATGATGATTATGGTGGTGTGGTGTAACGGTGGTGGTGGTGTGATGATGGTGGTGGTGGTGGTGTGATGATGATGGTGATGGTGATGATGGTGGTGGTGTGATGATGATGATGGTGATGATGATGGTAGTGGCATGATGATGATGATGGTGATGATGATGCTGGTGGTGTGATGATGATGGTGGTGGTGGTGTGATGATTGTGGTGGTGATGATGATGGTGATGACAATGATGATGGTGGTGTGATGATTGTGATGGTGATGGTGATAATGATGGTGGTGTGATGAGAGTGATGGTGATGATGCTGGTGGTGTGTGATGGTGATGGTGATGATGTGGTGATATAATGGTGATGGTGATGATGATGATGGTGGTGTGTTGTGATGATGGTGGTGGTGTGATAATGGTGATGGTGATGACAATGGTGGTGGTGTGATAATGATGGTGGTGTGATGATAGTGATGGTGATGATGATGGTGTGTGATGATGGTGGTGGTGTGTGATGGTGGTGTGTGATGATGGTGGTGGTGTGATGATGATGGTGGTTTGTGATGATGGTGATGGTGATGGTGGCCATGATGATAATGGTGGTGGTGGTGTGATGATGGTGGTGGTGGTGATGGTGGTGATGGTGGTGGTGTGACAATGGTGATGATGATGGTGGTAATCATGATAATGGTGGTGGTGGTGTAATGGTGGTGGTGGTGGTGGTGTGATGGTGGTGGTGATTGTGGTGGAGTGATGATGGTGGTGACGATGATGGTAGTGGTGTGATGATGGTGCTGATGGTGGTGGTGTGATGATGGTGATGATGATGGTGGTAGTGATGATAATGGTGATGGTGGTGGTGGTGATGGTGGCAGTGATGATGGTGGTGGTGGTGTGATGATGATTGTGGTGATGGTGGTGGTGTGATGATGGTGGTGGTGGTGGTGTGATGATGATTGTGGTGATGGTGGTGGTGTGATGGTGGTGGTGGTGGTGGTGTGATGGTGGTGGCGGTGGTGGTGGTGGTGGTGGTGGCGGTGGTGGTGGCGGTGGTGGCGGTGGTGGTGTGATGGTGGTGGTGGTGGTGGTGTGATGGTGGTGGTGGTGGTGGTGGTGTGGTGGTGGTGGTGGTGTGATGGTGGCGGTGGTGGTGGTGGTGGTGGTGGTGTGATGGTGGTGGTGGTGGCGGTGGTGGTGGTGTGATGGTGGCGGTGGTGGTGGTGTGATGGTGGCGGTGGTGGTGGTGGTGGTGGTGTGATGGTGGTGGTGGTGGTGTGATGGTGGTGGTGGCGGTGGTGTGATGGTGGTGGTGGTGGTGTGATGGTGGTGGTGGTGGCGGTGGTGGTGGTGTGATGGTGGTGGTGGTGGTGTGATGGTGGTGGTGGTGGTGGTGTGATGGTGGTGATGGTGGTGGTGGTGGTGTGATGGTGGTGGTGGTGGTGGTGGTGGTGTGATGGTGGCGGTGGTGGTGGTGTGATGGTGGTGGTGGTGGTGGTGGTGTGATGGTGGCGGTGGTGGTGGTGATGATGGTGGCGGTGGTGGTGGTGATGATGGTGGCGGTGGTGGTGGTGGTGGTGTGATGGTGGCGGTGGTGGTGGTGGTGGTGTGATGGTGGTGGTGGTGGTGGTGGTGGTGTGATGGTGGTGGTGGTGTGATGATGATAGTGATGGTGGTGGTGGTGGTGTGATGATGATAGTGATGGTGGTGGTGGTGGTGGTGTGATGGTGGCGGTGGTGGTGGTGTGATGGTGATGGTGGTGGTGTGATGGTGGTGGTGGTGGTGTGGTGGTGGTGGTGGTGGTGTGATGGTGGTGGTGGTGGTGGTGGTGTGATGGTGGTGGTGGTGGTGGTGGTGTGATGGTGGTGGTGGTGGTGGTGGTGGTGTGATGGTGGTGGTGGTGATGGTGGTGGTGGTGTGATGATGATAGTGATGGTGATGGTGGTGGTGGTGTGATGGTGGTGATGGTGGTGGTGGTGATGGTGGTGGTGGTGGTGTGATGGTGGTGATGATGGTGGTGGTGGTGTGATGATGATAGTGATGGTGGTGGTGGTGGTGGTGGTGTGATGATGGTGATGGTGGTGGTGTGATGGTGATGGTGGTGGTGGTGTGATGGTGGTGGTGATGGTGGTGGTGTGATGATGATAGTGATGATGATGGTGGTGGTGGTGGTGGTGTGATAATGATAGTGATGATGATGGTGGTGGTGGTGGTGGTGTGACGATGGTGGTAGTGATGATGATAGTAGTGGTGCGATGATGACAATGGCTGTGTAAGTGGGGAAAGAAGGTTAGGCTCAAGGTCAGTTTTGAGCAAGAGATCCAGTTAGACAGAGAATGCAAATCCACCTAACATCAGCATGAATCATGACAGGGGACCTAGAGTTGACTGGCTGACTCCAAGTCCTGAGATCTGAGGTGACGCACTTTCCCTCAGCTGCTTCAAAATAAGGGGGTCAGGCTAGACTGGCTGGGGATCCCAAAACTCAGAAGTCTATCAACAAGTTTTACTGTGGAGAAGATCATCAACTCCAAAATAACCATTTTAGGCACATCTTGGACTGGGAAAAGATATAAACAGAAGTTAAGCCAAGTAAAAAAGAATCTCTAAGGACTATATAAATCCACACAGCTCCTGTTTACCAAAGGCCACAGATGCCCTGCCACTGGCTCTGTGGAAACTGGCTTGTGTCCTGGCCCTCCCTTCCATGGCTCCACCACTGGGTTTGTAAAATGATTTCTGAAATCACCTCTTAAAGAAAGCCTCATTACCCAGTGACATGTTGTAAGCCCAGCCAATGCTTCCAGAAAAGTTTCAATGTCCATTACATTAGCTAGCCTTAAAATTGAATACAAATCCATTTAAATCAATATGTTGTAATAAATAGATATTAAGGCACCATGGCACTAATGTACAGGTAACTAATTAAAGCGCCAGCATCTGCAGCACTCACATACCTCAATTTTCTCTACAAAATCCTTATTGAACCACTACTTTAAAAAAAAATAATTGCATTTGCAATTAGAAACACTGAAGTTACATTATCGATTTTCTGCTAAAAACCTTTTTAGTAAACAAGCACAAACTACATTCATTAAATGTAAGTGCTTGGAGCTATGGTGTGAAATTCAATTCAGCCATTATCATGAATTACACTGATTATTGCTGTAATTATTTTCTCTTGGATACAACTGCATTTCTGTCCCTTGCTAGTTCTGTTGGACATATAACCATGTTCATTTTATAGCTAATAATACTCAACTGTAGTCCCAGCAATTACTATCACTTATACAAATCATTAAGTTAAGCTACGGGTACCTAGTAAGATTCAGAAAAATTAAGTAAAACATCCTTTTTTACCCTTGAAATAACTAATAGCATTGGAGAACAAGGAAAATTACAGATGTTAACTGATTTACATTGCAAGCTTTAATCATTTGTACTTGACTCGTCAGAAATTTCTGCTGTCCTGACCGCACTACACATTTTGAGAAAAAATCCACCAATGGCTTTTTTTTTTTTTTTTTTTTTTTTAGAAATGAACAGTCAGTGGACGGTATTACACATCTGCAGCATCCTCAGGGAGGAGAAAAAACCATGATCATTTGGTATGTTGCAAGAGAATAGATTTCATGTTTAATCAGAGCAAATAATGGCCTTGCATTTTACGTGTGTTTGTTTGCTTAGGAATCTTATTAACTAAACAGATTTTCAGAGCAAAAACTCTCCTTTACTTTTCTTTCAGAAGCAACTGTGGGTTTATACAGTTCTTAAAGTGAATCCTCTAGGGAAAATAGATATTTTTCAAATGAGACCGCCCTTATCCCCTGGGGTGAGGGCATTGCACGGACCAGGCAAGGGTAGTAGACAATTCGAGATTCAGCAACCTTCCCTCCAAGTGGATGCAGTCTCCAGAGAGAACTGCCTTACAAGGAGAATGGATAGGAAAGAAGGAGGGAAGGAAAGAGGGAGGAGAAAGGATGTTTATAAATTTGTGTGTGCGTAGTTTGCCACAGGAAGGTCTGCAGACTCTGGTCCTTGAGCTGGTGCAGAACCCCCACCTGCCAGCCAGAAAGGTCCTTCTCATTTGCCAAGGCCCTGTTCCACAGCCGGGACACTCACAAGACCTCATTCACAGAGAGGAGAATTGCTTCCTCCCGGCACAATTAAGAGTCCTTTGGAAAGTGAGCTTCCTGGGCCTCCTTGCTAAGCACTCCTCAGACACCTTATCATCCCTCTCTTTTTTACCACTCTCCCCACTGGGCACTGGAGGGCTCAGCTCTGGGTGAGGTCCTGGAGTGGGCTGTAAATGAAGCAGAGATGCTTGGGTGGGAGACCTCAACTCCAGCAGAAAAATGGGGCCTTATTAAGGGGCTGGGAAGTCCTTCGCCATTTTATCAGTAGACGATTTTTTAGTATCACACTCTATATACTTCACCTTATCTTCTTAAAAGGTGGAGGAGGGAGGGAGGTGGCTTATAGAAATCCATAAACAAAACCATTAACAAATAGAAAAGAATAGGGTCAGCAGGGGTGGCATAGAGGGTCTAGGCACCTGGTTCTGTACCACAGGATCCAAATTGCTAGAAGCCAGCCACAATTTGGGCTCAGAGCTCACTCATGGCAAAAGCAAAATGGGAAATACAATTGTATGGTCATAAAACTCATTGTTTCCAAATGATTAAATGTAAATTTTAAAATTTTGAAAAAAATGGTTTTATTTGAAAAGAAAAATGTAAACAAAATCTTATACATTAAAATTCAGAAATCAAGAAATAAAGGCATCGTCTTAAAAAGTCAGATAGTACTTCTTTCCTAGATTTTGTTTTTTCATGTAATGTAAATCTCTGAAGATCATCAGTTGAAACTCCAATGCTATTTTTAACTATAAGAAATATAAAAAGAAAACAAAAAAGATAAAATAGTATTGTCAGCACCTTTTAAAAGCTGAACAGCTGGGAGATAGTATGTGTTCACTATGCTGAACCACATTTAAATGACTCTAAATGGTCTGCTTTATGTTTTTGGAGTCATTAGAATTTTTCCAAAGC
This sequence comes from Symphalangus syndactylus, assembly GCF_028878055.3. NCBI lineage: Eukaryota > Metazoa > Chordata > Mammalia > Primates > Hylobatidae > Symphalangus > Symphalangus syndactylus. Next base: position 15,215,694 of record NC_072424.2, read on the forward strand.
AGCTAAATGAATTTTCTGACCTCGTTGGGCCATTTAAAGTATTAATTGATGTCATGCATTCAGTATGAAAAAGTCACATTTTGCTATTTTCAAAAAAAAGTTTAAGATTTTTTAAAAGGATATTTCTTGCTGCTTCTGCTATCTGGGAAATTACCTGCAATAATTGCATATAGTTTTGAAATGATCCGAAATCAGAATTCTCAGTGCCCTCCTTGAATCTATTTTAAATTAGTGAGCATTTTTTTCCTATGGAAGCAATTTATAGTAATTACATATATATCAAATTATATATATATATATATATATTATATATATATATATATCAAAGGAACCAGTAAAATGAAGAGACAGCCACTCTAAGACAAGCAGAGCATGTACTCTGGTCTTGCATCCCCAGAGAAGGAAACATTTTAAAATACTGCATTTTGATTTGACTATATCCTGTTGCCTGTCTGGCTCTGGGTGCTTCCTAAGGAATCACATTAAAGAATTCAAAAGGTGGGCTTGGAAACTCGGAAAAGGGAAAATTAAATTCCTAGAGAGGGTCAAGAATATCTTATTCATAAACAGCCTCTTCCGCAGGACCTTGGAAACATGTAATATAACCTTCAAAGTAAAAACGGTTGTTGCATTAGTTCTGCTTAGCTGACCATGAATACTAATTGCAGGAAGAATTAACTGTGCCCAATACCTGGGGGCAGAAGCACACAAAAGTAACTGGGGAAGGCAAACAATGAATAAAGTAAAAATGAGCATCCACACCCCTATTCAACTCAACATGATCTGCAACAAAACCCTAAATTACAAAGAAATCAGTAGCTGCCCCTCGCCCCCAGAGATTAAAAGAAAGAAGAGAAGCAACTGCAGCAAGATTGGAGTTTTTCAGTAAAAATAATACATGCTTTTGCTCTCATTCCTCTTATTCATATTCTGGTGTTTTTTTGTTGTGTGTGTGTGTGTGTGTGTGTGTGTGTGTGTGTGTGTGTGTGTGTGTTTCCTCCTTATTCTCTATTCCAGTTGTTGCTGTTCCTCTACAGGTTCAGGAACGTTATTACTCATGCTCAGGCCTCCCATTTTGCATGGTATCTCTGCATGAGAGGTAACCTGGTTGGTGGAAAGAGGGCTTTGGGGTAAAATGGGGCCTGGATGTAAATTTCAGCTCTGCAATTTACTGGCCATGTGACCTTAGGTAAGTTACTAAAGGTCTCTGGCCCTCTGCTTCCTCAGCTGTAAAATAGGGACAATAGCGTCCAGATCGCAGAAGTCTGCAAGGAAAAAATGAGAAAATATCTTTGAATTGCCTGGCACGTAACAAATCCTGAACAAGCACTACTCTTTGACGTGGAAGCTGCTGGAAATTCCTTTAATACATTCATCATCCCCTGCCCCTTCCAGGGAAGACCTGCTTCCAACACACTCCTAGCCAGAGCTGATTGGCCAAACAAGAACACCTGACCCAGACTCAACCAACCACGTTCTCTCTCCCTATAATGCGGAATTGGGCCATATTCCAATGTGGAATCCCTCTGGGAGAGACAGCTGTGTGGCAGCCGTGTGCTGCCTTGTGTTGTACACTGAAGTAGGGAAGAAATATGGTATGCTAGAATCAGCTCATAAGTACCAGCTCCCAAGGACTGATTTCTTAAATTAGCAGGAATTCTGCAAGCCAAATTGTGAACACAACCATTATTAAAAATTAAATTATATAAATTTAAATTATATTTAAAACAAAGGTAATAAGTACTGAAATGCGCCACTTCCTAATTATTTTATTATAGTTTATTATAATCTATGCTCCTGAGATTCTTTACAGCCATATATCTGTAAGGTGGGAATACTATATTATCATGAGCTATTGCACATCTCTTCCCAACTCTGCCTCCACATTGGTAGCTTTGAATCAGCCATGGTGGACGTATTTACACCATGGAAATTGGCAACCACTGCAAATCGGGGCATCTCTTTCATCAGAGAATTGAGTATTAGACATTTACTACAACACCAGTGGAGAAAATTTCCAGGGAGAGGGAAAAAATGAGGTAGTGGCTCTTTGGAGCACAGAGGCAGGAGAGATAGAGACAACACATCCAGCTTCCCTATATTAAGACCATTCCTTTCCAGAAGCCTAGCTGTACTTCTGCTCTTGGGTTCCAGCAAAAACCTCTGCATCCTTACAGTGAATTCCTTTGTTGGGCTTAAACTAGCTCAAGTTGGTTTCTGCATCCCAATCTCAACCAATGAACAAAACATAAAATCAATGAGAACACTGAGCTCTCTCTTTGGGGTCATTTTAATCTATTCTTAGCTAAACAAAATAATAAAGCTCTAATCACTAGTCAGCCATTGTTGAGATTTTTTTTAATCTTTGAATAATACACCTTGTATCCTGGAGATATTCCTGCTATTTCTTCCTCATCACCAAGAACAACCGAGCACCAGGCTCACTGGCTGGTCCCACAGGACCCTCTGATTTCTCAGCAGTACTTGGTATTGCTCAGACCGACATTTGTGTAACTACTCCAGGCTGTGCGTTAATTACTGTGACACCACACCAATGATCCAATTAGGCCTTAAATGTTTACTTAAGAGAAAGCTCTGTTCATCAAAGGAAGACGGTGTGGCTGGTGGGAAACCAGAACACATTCGGCGTGAATCCCGAGCTTGCTTTTCACATATCAGGTGGGCTCCCAGTCAATTCAGTTTCCCAGGAAAATCAAAATGATTTTAATTTTCAATTATTTCCTTCAACAAAAGCTGAAATTCAAGCTGCTTGTTTCCCCTCTTCTCCTACCCCCCTGCTCCAACTTCCTCTATGCTTTGCTAAGCTTATTTTCCTTCTGCTAATGGCTTCCTGTACAGTGCAGTCTGCAGCCTCTTCAAGTCTGTTGGTTTTCGGGATATTAAGATGGCAGATTCTCTCTAAATAGAAGAGAAATGGCAATCATGGAAACCCCATTCAGAGTGGTCCTCCCAATTGAGGGCAACAGGTGAGATGGCTTAGTGTCTGCACAGAAAGCTAAACTTGAAGACGAACAGTACAGGAAGGCATGCGGTGACAAACATTTACCACCAGCTCTCACACATCCCACAAGCACTGGCTATCAGCTCCTGCTCCTGCTTCTGAGGCAGGCAGAGCTAAGATCAAGGCAATTGGGAAAATGTGTGTCTCAGATTCAAGTTCACTTTTCTTTCTTTTTTAATCTATTTTTTTTTTAATTTTTTTGAGACAGTCTTACTCTTGTTCCCCAGGCTGGAGAGTTTCCAGGGCAGAAATGTGCAGGAGATCCAGATGAGCACAAAAACAGAAGACCACTCCAAATATGTGCCCTGACAACCCACTTTAGGACAGCTTTGATATGGAAAACAAGAATCTTTCAAGGGATACTCTTCAATAAGTTTTCTCTGTGTCATCATCTGTAAAAGGGAGATCATAATATTTAGCTTATGGACTGTGAGTCATACTCAATGATAAAATGAAATCTTAAATGAGCATAGAGCTTTCCTAGATGGAATCCAACCAGGACCAGCATCCTGCTGTCTAGTCTCTGCCCATTCTGAGCACTGAAAATGGACTGCAATGGTGAGGTAAGAGCTGGTGTGAAACATTCTCATTATAGCTGCACTGGAGAGAGTCCTTAACTCCAGGATTTATGAAGACAGTGAACTTGCTTGGTTGAGAATTCCTGAATCCTCCTGGTGGGGTAAGAATCTTAGGTAGTGTGCTACACAGTGGATTTACAAGTAATAATATTCCCCAGACAAACGCCCTACAATGAGGTTCCAAGATTACTTTCTAGCTCATTCTGTCCCCCGAACACTTGGAAACCCTAAGTCAGGTGTGGCTTGTAGAAGGTTCTCTGCCGGGGTCCCTTCTGATTTATTTTCTTCTAGATGCTTGCCAGCCATGAGATCACTCGCCTGCCCCTTTCTTTTAGCACATATCTGTAGATTGAATGTGACTGTAGTCAGCACTCAGTCTCCTAGAGCCATGCTAGGGAGCACCCCTACCTCCACTGTCCACTTTCCCTTCTTAAACTAAATCGTGGCTACACTGACAGAGCAGTCCCATGGCTTGGCAGCCCCGAGTGCGTCATGCAGGGATGTGATCATCGGCCTGCTGGAGAAGCCAATGAATTATTATCCTTGGCATCTGAAGGGTGGCATAAATGTTGTTTCTGATGCTCACATCCATTTCTTGAGACAATGATATTTTGTTGGCAGTTTTAGGGTCATGCTAAAATAAAAACAGAATCCAAATGAGGAGACCCAGCCATGCCACTGTCAAGAAGAATGAAATTGGAAATTGGAAGCACCAACTACTGTATGATGGGGGACTGTGGCGACTTTTCTTCCAAGATCAGGACTGTGCCCTTGGTCCTAGGTCTCAAGAATGAGGTGCCTTTTCCCTAACTCCTGCCCTTCCCCACCTCACCCACAGACCTTTTCCTCACTTCTCCCTCTCCCTAAATCATTACCCTCCAGCTCCACGGGAGAAAGCTCACTGTCGTTTCTGAATGCAAACTCACCAACCAACTTGATATTTAAATTCAACAGTATTGTTGAATTAGCATTAATTGGTGCTAACTTTTTGGAGGGAAATTTGATAACATTAAACAAAATTTGAAATAAACAAATCTTTCAATCCAGGAATTACACTTCTAGAAATTTATCTTACAAAAAACTTACAAGAGTGTACAGAAAAGTTCATTGAAGCATTTGTTGTTACAGTAAAAAAAAGAAAAAAGAAACTGTCAACAACCTCAAATATCTATCAATAAAAAAGTAGGTAAAGTACAATGAATTTCCATAGAATCACTATGGAATGTATATGTAGCACACTCACAGTTTAAAATAGGTAAATACATTTTAAAATAGCATCTGTAAACACATCTATGATATGGATGCACGTGCCCACCTGTAACGCACAGAAAAAAATCTCTAAGGTACAGACCACATTATTCCACTGGTTATCACTGAGTAGTAAGAAAGCCAGGAGGAGATAAGAGAGCTCATTTTTTACATCACTTGCTGCTGTATTGGTTTATTCTTTACAGTGAGCACACATTCTTTTGGTAACAGGAAATTATTACGAATGTTTCAAAATACAGTTGTTCTGGCTAAGTGTTGCTGTTGCCCGAGCCACAGGATCTGAGGAACAGAACCCAGGGCAGGAAGGAGGTGCAGGCTAGAGCAAGCTCCTCAGACTCCCTGGGTGTAAAATGGGGATCACTGTGGTATCCACATCCTAGGGTTTCTGTGCAGATAAAATGAAGTCATGCCTATGAAGCCCCCAGGACAGTGCCTGGCACGCAGTAAGCACATAATATAGTAAGTAGTAGCTGTTATAGCTGGAGCCGTTGGTGGTAACACTGCTGCCCAGAGACAGCCACAGCAGTCATGAGCCTGCATTACAGCGGTCTGTTGTCAAGTCTGGGTCTTGTACTAAACATAAGAAGATCAAAGGTGAAACAAAGTTCATCTTAACATCCCCAGTGCCTGGGACACTGAAGGACACACTGACATTTGATGAACAAATGTATGGCCTGTCAGGAAATAAGTGTCAATAGTAACTGAATTGGAATAAATTAGTCTCCACCAATAAGCAAACAGGCAGTTCCTACGACCTACCTGTGCCCAAGCAGAAAAGCAGAGAGCACAGCCCCACCCTCAAGGTGCAGAGATCAACACATCTGAAAAAAAGCTAATGAGGAGTCAATGACATACAGAATTACTTAACCACTTCCTCCTCATAGCCCTTCAGCTTCTTATATACACCACTGTCACAGCTGTTATGACTCCCAGGGGCTTCTATTTCTTCAGGCAGAAATAACGTTAGACCCTTAGTGAGCACTAGCTACAAAACAGGCCCTGTGCCAAGCTGTTCATACACATTAGTTCATGTAATCCTCATAGCAAACCTACCATCATTGTCCCTGCTTTGCAGCTGAAGAAACTGGAACACAGAAAGGTTCAGTAATTTGCCTAAGATCACACAGTAAATGACAGGGCCAGGATTTGAACTTGGAAGAGCATGGTTGCAGAGTCCAGGACCTCCAATATTACATATTATTGTAGCCATTAAATAGCAAATGTCTTGGGGGCTGGGTCATGTCTTAGTGACCTTTGTATCATCAGAACCTGGATCAGAACTTGGCATGTAGTAGGTTCTGAATAAATATTTGTTGATTAAACAGGCTCGGGCTATACTCACCTTTGGCTTAAAATGGAGTCAGTTTTCTCAACCGCCCTGTCCATCTACTGCCCAGAGCACCAGCCTTGGGTTCATGTGAGCAAGCTAGCCTCCCAGGCCCCAAAGCTGCCCTTGTACCCTCCGATATCTCAGCAAGTTTCTCCAAAAACAATTCAGCCCAATAGCCAACCAGCCCACATTGGTGAGAGATTCTAGGCATAGCTGTCACTGATGAAAAGATTGTATTTATGTCCTGAACAAAATCCATTCATTCGTTTAAGTACCCAGAGTCCTCCAGAGAGTGTCACGAATCCACCCAACATGCCCTGGCTCTCGACTTTCTATCTGCATCTTTGCTTTAACTGACGGATGTGTAAAATCACACGTGATACACACAGCCAGACAAATCCCGGATGGCCCATCCAAAGAACCAAGAGCAAAAGTTATTCCAGTTGAGATCAGTGGAACTTGGATTCACAAAATCCCCCTGGAGATCCTCTCTCTGGCCTTTGATGACGATGATGATGAGGAGGAGGAGGAGGAGGCAGAAACATGGGGGCTTCCAAGGCTGTACCTCCTGGGCATCTTGGGGAAAGGAGCCCATCAGAACTTCTTCTAGGCAGCTTAGCCACTGCCCCTGAGGCCAGCACAGTTCCAACATTACACATGTAGTCTTCCCTCCATACTCTGGGTCTGCTGCTCACTTACTTAGAAGGTTCTTTCTTCTCTCCTCTCTCTTTTCTGTGGTTGTTTTATGGTAGCACCTTTCCTAGACATCTATTCAGACCAGAAGTCTAAGGTCACCTCTGTGAGAGGCCTTCCTTGATTTCCAGGAAGCTTACTATAGTTACTTCTCAGAGCACTGAATCTGTACCTCTATTATAGTATTGATCAGTCTGTTCTGTAATTATTTACTTCCCTGTCTCTTCTCTCAGCTGTGAGTCCAGCACCAGATCCCTGGAGCCCAGCATTGAGCATGGTACATGAGGGGCATTCAACAAATATGTGCTGAGTGAATTAACATCCACAGCCTCCCTGAACTTCATTTACAGGGAGCTCCTTTGTAAGCACTTGCCACTCTCTTAAATAGCAGATGCTTATGTGTGTTGCCTCTCGGACTAGACCACAAGTTCCCTTGAGAAAAGATTATGTCTTATTAAATTAAATCTGCTGCCCCTAATACTATGTGGCACATAGTATGTGCTCAATAAATAGGTAACTATCCAATTTATAGTCTTGAGAGTCCTTTTTTTTTTTTTAATGGAGTTTCGCTTTTGTCTTCCAGGCTGGGATCTCGGCTCACTGCAATCTCCGCCTCAAGGGTTCAAGTGATTCTCCTGCCTCAGCCTCCCGAGTAACTGGGATTGCAAGTGCCTGCCACCATGCCCATCTAATTTTTTGTATATTTAGTAGAGACAGGGTTTCGCCATGTTGGGCAGGCTGGTCTCGAACTCCTGACCTCAGGTGATCCACCCATCTCAGCCTCCCAAGGGAGTCTTGAGAGTCTTTAGACCAAGATTTCAAATTATTTTAGCAAATAAGCTGAATTTATTATTTAAGCATGTTTTAGGTGGTAAGTTTGCCCCTTAAAGTGTCATTGGAGTCACAGGAGGACGGATGTTATTCCTGAGAAGCAAGAGAGTCCACACCACTCAGATGGTCACTCAAGTCAGTGGTGGGGCCTGGCCATAAAAAAAGAAACAAACCGATTTTCCAAGGTTATGTTCTAACCATAAGATTACGCTGCCTCGGTGCTGGAGAGGATGTGGAGAAATAGGAACACTTTTACACTGTTGGTGGGACTGTAAACTAGTTCAACCATTGTGGAAGTCAGTGTGGCGATTCCTCAGGGATCTCGAACTAGAACTACCATTTGACCCAGCCATCCCATTACTGGGTATATACCCAAAGGACTATAAATCATGCTGCTATAAAGACACATGCACACGTATGTTTATCGCGGCACTATTCACAATAGCAAAGAGTTGGAACCAACCCAAATGTCCAACAACAATAGACTGGATTAAGAAAATGTGGCACATATACACCATGGAATACTATGCAGCCATAAAAAATGATGAGTTCGTGTCCTTTGTAGGGACATGGATGAAACTGGAAAACATCATTCTCAGTAAACTATCGCAAGGACAAAAAACCAAACACCGCATGTTCTCACTCATAGGTGGGAATTGAACAATGAGAACTCATGGACACAGGAAGGGGAACATCACACTCCGGGGACTGTTGTGGGGTGGGGGGAGGGGGGAGGGACAGCATTAGGAGATACACCTAATGCTAAATGACGAGTTAATGGGTGCAGGAAATCAACATGGCACATGGATACATATGTAACAAACCTGCATATTGTGCACATGTACCCTAAAACCCTAAAGTATAATTAAAAAAAAAAAAAAAAAAAAAGATTATGCTGCCTCTTGAGAAAACATCAATCCTGGGTAGATGTTTAATTAATATCCTTTCTGTTAACTCCCTTTGTTTCTGCTCAAGTTGCACATCCCTGAGGATGGTAAAGTGTTTACTCTAAATTAAAATGAATGGAAATATATCTCCTTTGGAAAACTGGACCATGCTAATGTCAATTGGAATGGAGTGCACCAACAGATAAAATTCCACCACAGGGAACACCCAAGGACTCCAGACTGTTAGAATATAATATTTTCTCAGAAATAACTTCCAGGTCTTCAGAATCTGGAGGCAGAAAATGCCAGCTTTTAGCTTCTGTGTGGTAAACTAGTAAGGAAAGAGGAGGGTGGCATGCCCACATCATCCTCAACTCCTGCATCATATTGTAGGTCAAGCACTGTACAGAGACTGCGGGCAGAGGGTGGATGGGCTGCTGAGGCTGCCCCCGAAGGGTCTTACCAGTTAAAGAGGGAAGTGGGAAAATCAACAGGCAAATATGCCCACCGGTGTGCTGGTAAACTGCCTCTCTGGGAAAAACCAAATCAACAAACAAAAACACGCTGATTTGTAGCATTTGCAGATTTTGGTGGTGTAAATACTTCCATCGTTCTGATTTTAAGCTATCAAGGTGAGATCACTGAACTTGGAGCTGGAAAGAGATGCCCAATATTGGCTCTCACATACCATTATAAGCCAGTCTGAGCTGATATCATCTGGTATGAGTTTGGAGCAGGGATGTGTAGATGCCTCCAGAAGAAAGTAGCCCCCTAAGCTGAGTCCTGAAGGTCAAACAGAAGACAGCCAAGAAGATAAAAGGAAAGGAGGTGAGGGAGGACATTTCAGAAAACGGGCACAGTACATGCAAAGACCCACCAGGTGCAGATGTCGTGGAGAGCAGGGATGGCTTATAACACCGTGAATTGTAAATAAAGCTGGGATATGGGAGGAAAAGTGGGAAAGAAACCCTGAGCTGGGTCTGGGCCACATTATGAGAAGCATTGCTGATTCTCTGGATGATAAAGAGTCACTAAAGGTTTTAAGCAAAGGAGGGACCTTATTTTGGAAGAATCCCTCTGGCTCTTGAGTGGATGGGCAAAATTAGAGATAGGGGTATTGAGAGGGTTCATATTGGTATGGTGGTGCTATGACTAGAGCAATAGCAGTGACCATAGATAATGGCAGATCCTTTTGAGAGTTAACTAGGGGGAAAGTATTAACCAGAATGTATGAATAAGTTCATGGGCAGGGGGAGAAGTGAGAGAGAAAGAGAGGACAAGAACTTGCCCGGGCTTTAGCTAGAGAAACCAGGATGATGGCAATGCCAATCAACAAACAAAAGAGAGAAGACAAGAGGAAAAGCAGCTTACAAGGTGAAGATGAGTTCTGCTCATCTTGGGACATATCAGGATTGTGGTGCTACCCAGACATCCAAGTGGAAATGTCCAGCAGGCATCTGGTTCTACAGATAGAGAATGCAAGAGAGATGCGTGAGCTGGAGACAACAAAGGAAAGTTAAGTCATAGAAGAAAACCAAAGTGCCCAGGGCAAGTGTGGAAGTGAGAAGAAAAGAGCCAAAGATAACCCTCTGCAGAGCAGCAACCCCCAAGGGATGGGAAGAAAACATGTGTCAGTAAGGATGCTTTTGGCTGCAAGTAACACAATAGTTACTTGTTACCAAACAATAAAATAAATTTATGACATTGGAAAGTCTGGAGATAATCTCTTACTGGGCCAGGAATTGATCAAGGATGTAGCCATGTCTGCAGGAACCCATTTTCTTTCCATTTCTCTGCTTAGCTTTCCTGAGTGTAGTCTTCATCTTTTTCTCTTTTTCTTTGAGACAAAGTCTCACTATGTTGCCCAGGCTGGTCTCAAACAAGTGGCCTCAAGCAATCCTCCCACCTCAGCCTCTCAAGTGTCTGGGATTACAAGCACACACCACCCTGCCCATGTAGTCTTCATCTTAAACATGGCTCCCAGAGCTACACCCTTCCTCAAAAAAAGGAGGATCTCTGACCCAGCACAAGTCCAGTGCTTCCTTTCATTTGAATTGGCTCAATGGATGCCCACCTATGAAGCAGCTACCCTGGCCAGGGGCATGAAATGTGCTGATTGGCCTAACCCAGGCCACAGGCTTTACCCTCAGAACATGGGGTGGTATCAGCTTCTCCTGAACCACAAGAATCCTTCCAGGAAATTAAAGCTGATGAGAGGAGAAAGGATAATTGATGTTTAGGAGACCACCAACAAATGCCAATTGACAGTGGACACTCTTCCTGAGAGAAGGAGGCTGAGATGGACGACCAAAGAGCTAGGAAGAAAACCAGCAGAGAACAATGGTTCAGAAACAAGAGAGGAGCAAGATGGCTGATTAGAGATGCCTGGTGCTTGTCCCACCCCTGAAATATCCACAAGAAAAAACCAAGGCAATGAATAAAAGCTAAGATTTGACTGGAGTGTCAAAGGGAGAGTACTGAAGTGCAGTGGGGAAGTAAAGAGACTCTGTGGTGATTGAAACCCAGGAGGGCAGCATGGAGGCACCTGGCCTCTGCACTCTATCTTCACTGCACCTCCCACCCCCAAGAGGGCAGCATGAAAGAACCTAGCCTGTGCAGCCCCGTCTTCCCAACAGCACGTGGATCAGATCAGCCTGGAGACAGGAGGGACTTCCTTTGCAGGGAAAAGGTAAGTAGAAGAACCCCACCAGCCCCCATTGCCACCATAAATACCTGCAGTCCTTACTATAGGAGAATCCCACAGTCCTTGCAAGCCCTGAGTACAGTTTGGAGCATTGCCAAGAATTAATGCAGCTGCATTACTCCAGATTAGGAGCATAAAGTGTGCACTCCCCACCTCCCACTCACCCACTGTGAGCCAAGCTGCTGCAGTATAGCACTTTCTTAAGTCCAGAGCCACTCTGAAGTGTGCCCTCCCCTGGGGATAAGTAGCCACTGCACCTATTCAGCACTGGGGCTCCATCTTCATTCACAGAAGCCCACACGAGTGGCTGAATGCCACTACCTCAACTGCATGGAGCCTGAGCCCAGGATCGGCTATGACTCTGGTATTGTTCAGCAGGGAAACCAACACCCCACTGCCTGGACTTATAGCTGGAGGAAGTCTGGCAGTCCTGGCCAGGGTGAACCCATCCTCGAGCCAGCCAAACTCTCCCCTGAGAGGGAGAGGTCCTTGAGCCACCAAAAAGCTAACATGCCACCAGGCTGGCAAAGCAGCTACATACCCATACTCAGAGCCTGAGAAACAGCCCCATAGGCCACCCCCCATCAAACACACCCCAGGCTGGCCTAGCAACTACACACCCACCCATGTCCCCAACCAGAGTAACAGTTCCATGTCCCCAGTCTCAGCAAGCCAGACCCCTAATTGGCCTACCCACTGTGTGCATGCACATGCCCTCAGTCTGAGCAACAGCCTGGTGAGTCCACCCCCAGAAAAGCAGCACCATGATCACCATAAACTCTCTCAGCCTAGGCCCCTGAGATACTCACAAATGTCACTAGCATGGATCACAGCTTAAGAAACCATATGGAGACTACACTACTGCATCCACCTAGAACCAAGGCCTATGAATAACCAACACACCCCACCATACTGACATCCCAAGGCCTATGAATAAGTCTTCCCCTACCCTATAAAATTAGAAGAGGTGACTGTCCCACCAGATATGTAGAAATCAATGTAAGAACACATCAAACAGGAAAAAGCAAGAAAATATGACACCTCCAAAATAACACAATAACTCTCCAGTAACAGACCCCAATCATGAGGAAATATACAAATGCCAGAAAAGGAACTCAAAATAATAATCTTAAGGAAACTCAGTGAGATACAAGAGAATACAGATAGACAATTCAACAAAATCAGGAAAACAATTCATGATTTGAATGAGAAATTCAACAAAGAGACAGATATCATTTAAAAAACCCTGAAATCCTAGAGCTGAAGAATTTAATGAACAAAATGAAAAACACAGTTGAGGGCTCCAACAACAGACTAGATCAAGCAAAAGAAACAATTTCCGAACTTGGGCCGAGCACGGTGGCTCATGCCCATAATCCCAGCACTTTGGGAGGCCGAGGCAGGCGGATCATGAGGTCAGGAGACCGAGACCATCCTGGCTAACAGGGTGAAACCCTGTCTCTACTAAAAAATACAAAAAATTAGCTGGGTGTGGTGGCGGGCGCCTGTAGTCCCAGCTACTTGGGAGGCTGAAGCAGCAGAATGGCGTGAATCCAGGAGGCGGAGCTTGCAGTGAGCCAAGATTGCGCCACTGCACTCCAGCCTGGGTGACAGAGCAAGATTCCATCTCAAAAGAAAAAGAATTTCTGAACTTGAAGACAGGTCTTTTGAAACAACACCAGCAGACATTTAGCAGAGACACTTAACACAGACCTGAGGGCTCAGGGGAAGTTTGCCAGAGAAAGTAACAAGTAACCTGACATTTGAAGGACAATCAGGAGTTGGACAAGTGCACATAGATGAGTGGGATGCAAGTCATGGTACGGGCAGGAGAAAGAATGTGTGCAAAACTCTGAGATGAGAGGAGCTTTGTATCCTCAAGGAGCTGTGTGAAGCTAGGTATGACTAGGGCACATTGCTCTTATCCAATACACCTCCAGAGGCCTCACCCACCCAGTCCATGAATCATCTCTCCTCCAGTATGATCATAAATCAACTTGTGGTGTCTCCATCTTGTTCCAGGGATTCCAAAGGAGGCCTGGTCTAACACCTTATTGAAGTGAGTTATGCAATACTTAAGTCCTTCGTTTGACTGCAACCTCCCAAAGGACATAGGGTGTTACTTGTTTTGTTTACTGCCATATCTCTGGCACCTAGTACAGTGCCTGGCATTAGTAGGCACTCAATAAATAATTGTCGAAAAAATTTAAAAAGCAAGCAAGGAAAGAAGGATACAATTAACCTCCCTGCCTGATTCACCTCTGTAGCCACCCTATCAAAAACAACAACAAATGCAGTAACCTGTGCACATGCCTGTGCCTGGTGGTCACATGACTACTAAAAGCTCACAAGTGATCCTTGAAACCATTTATTGAGAATGAATATCAAATCTTTAGATGTCTCCTTCATTTTGTTGAAATTGTGAGCTTCATTTCCCTGTCTCCATTCATTCTGACACCTCAGAGAAGGCAGATTAATGGGGGGTATGGGAGGTCAGAGATCTCATCTCTAAATTCTATCTGATTCCTACTCTTTCCACGTGCTTTTTTTCTACCTTATAGGTATATTGTATCTTGAAATGGAGCTGATCAGGATTTTCTACCTCCCATTTTATTTATTTTTTTTGTTTTTATTTTTTTGAGACGGAGTCTTGCTCTGTCACCCAGGCTGGAGTGCAGTGTTACAATCTCGGCTCACTGCAAGCTCCGCCTCCCAGGTTCATGCCATTCTCCTGCCTCAGCCTCCCGAGTAGCTGGGACTACAGGTGCCTGCCACCACGCCCGGCTAATTTTGTTTTTGTATTTTTAGTAGAGACGGGTTTCACCCTGTTAGCCAGGATGGTCTTGATCTCCTGACCTCGTGATCCGCCCACCTCGGCCTCCCAAAGTCTACCTCCCATTTTAATAAGGCCATAGTTTAATTAAAGTAGAATAACACTTATGTACATAATCATCACACCTCAACAAGAGGCAACTAAGAGCCTCTTATGAATGCACATCCTGCCATCTTGGCATGGGTTTTATGAAACATACCTGAAGGGCTAGTGTGGGGCTCACACCTGGAATCCTAGCACTTTGGGAGTACAAGGTGGGAGGATTGCTTGAGGCAAGCAGTTTTGAGACCAGACTAGGCAACATAGACAGACACTGTCCAAAAAAAAAAGAGAGAGACAGACAGAAAGAGAGAGAAAGAAAGAAGGAAGGAAGGAAGGAGGGAGGGAGGGAGGGAGGGAGGGAGGGAGGGAGGAAGGAAGGAAGGAAGGAAGGAAGGAAGGAAGGAAGGAAGAAAGAAAGAAAGAAAGAAAGAAAGAAAGAAAGAAAGAAAGAAAGAAAGAAAGAAAGAGAAAGAAAGGGAGGGAGGGAGGGAGAGAAGGGGAGGGGAGGAGAGGGAAGGGAAGGGAAAGGAAGGGAAGAGAAGGGAAGGGAAGGGAAGGGAAGGGAAGGGAAGGGAAGGGAAGGGAAGGGAAGAGAAGAGAAGAGAAGAGAAGAGAAGAGAAGAGAAGAGAAGAGAAGAGAAGAGAAGAGAAGATCCACTAATTTTCTGTTTGGGTGATAGTGACAGGCTATTATCAATGAAAACCTTTATTGAATTAAAGTATGTATGTGAGGCTTAAAAGAGGCCCTTTAAGTGTCAGGTTCTCCAATATCACATCCTTTGCAGGGACATGGATAGAGCTGGAGGCCATCAATCTTGACAAACTAACACAGGAACAGAAAACCAAATACCATATGTTCTCACTTATAAGTGGGAGCTAAATAATGAGAACACATGGACACATAGAGGGGAACAACAGACACTGGGCCTATCCAAGGGTGGAGGGTGGGAGGAAGGAGATGATTCAAAAAAATAACTAATGGGTACTAGACTTAATACCTGGGTAATGAAATAATCTGTACAACAAACCCCCATGGCACAAGTTTACCTATGTAACTAACCTGCACTTGTACCCCTGAACTTAAAATAAATTTAAACACACACACACACACACACACACACATATGTATGTATGTATGTATATGTATATGTTTAACTTTTAAGTTCAGGGGTACAAGTATATATTATATATATAGACAGAGAGAGACAGTATATATACATATACATAGAGAGAGAGAATCTAGAGAGAGAAAAAAAGAAAGAAAATTTAACAAATTTAACGAATTCAAAAAAAGCGTTATTTTCTCATATTTGGAACAAAATAGATCACAATCCTATGTATAGTGATAATAATTTATGTGCTCATAAACGTTTAGTGATTTTCAGGCTCTTAAAACAGCACTGTCTTGCTTGACCCCTAGAACCACACAGCCAGGTATGTAAAGGGAGTCATCACCCTTCATTTGCCAGTGAGGAAAACAGAGGCTCTGAGAGGTAAGAAACATGTCCAAGGTTAACAAGGGACAAAGTCTTAGTTCTTAATCCAGTGCCCTTACTACCACTTCACACCATAAGATGATACATTCTATGGTTTTCTGGAATTATTGTTTGCCAAAAGTTAGTATCACTTAGGTACAGAGTGACATTCTTAGTGAAGAAACCACAAGATATACATGTAAGATATTTATTACAAGACTTTCAGAGTTGGAGAATCTAGAAGGACCACAGGTCAGAGAAAGGGCTCTTGAATAAGACTACCTGGGTTCAAATTCAGGCTCTGTCACTAATTACCTGTGTGAATCACAGACCAGTTACTTAATGTCCCTGTCCCCGGTGAACATCTGGGGTTGTCCCCAGCTACCATTCCCTGGGCTTCCATCACTATATTAGTACGTTCTCACACTGCTTAAATAAACTACCCAAGACTTGGTAATTTATAAAGAAAGGAGATGTAATTGACTCACAGTTCCACATGGCTGGGGAGGCCTCAGGAAACTTACAATCATGGAGGAAAGCAAAGGGGAAGCAAGGCGTGTCTTACATGGCAGCAGGAAAGAGCAAGAGAGGGGACGTGCCACACTTTTAAGACCACCAGATCCTTTGAGAACAGCATGGGGGAAACCATCACCATGATCCAATCACCAACCATCAGGTTTCTCCCTCAACACGTGGGGTTTACAATTTGAGATGAGATTTAGGTGGGAACACAGCCAAATCCTATCAAATACTGACTCTAACAATCAGCTGCAGGGGTAGCACAAGTGATCTAAACTAAGTCAATCAACTCATTCCATCACCCAGACCATGTCACTGATTCCACCATAACCATGTGACCTAAGCTAATCCAATCAGAAGGACTCAAAGAAAATGTCGGGACAAAGACATCTCACTGGATGTAAGCAAGGAAGCATGGTGTCCTGGGAGCTTCTGGCAGCCATCTTAGAACCATGAAAGGGTGAAGTGGCACTTCTAGAAAGCAGAGACATAAAAAGAAACTGAGTCTGTGATATCACTGTTGAATTTCTGACCCAAGCCTACCATTCACTTTGGATCTTTGAGTTACTTGAAACAATACATTCTTGTTTAAGCCAATTGGAGTTGTTTCCTGTTATCTACAACCAAAAACATTCTGATTATCACAGACTCCTCAACTGTAGAATAGCAATAAATAGCAATAGTCACCTTTATTAGTTTACTGTAAGACTCAAATAACACGTGAATACTTGGCACAGTGCTGTACATGACATGGACACTTGGAAACATGTCATCTTTTTTCTCATTATAATATCTGGTTCTTTATGCCAAAAAAGCCAAGTCTTTCAAAGATAAATATCACATTTAGCCTGGGGGTCCCAGATAAACTGCATTTACCCATGCTTTTATGCATGGGCTCATTGAGGATGTGCTATTTTTAAATTGTGTTATATTAGAAACTGCTGTAGCAGGAGGGCAGAGCTATTTTGTCATAATCATATTGCTCGTCATTTCCAGAGGTTTGGTGATTTTACTACCTTTTTCCCAGTATCCCCTGGGTTGGTGTCCTTAACCTATTATGTAATGATGTTTCAGGGTCTGGGAGATGAATTACTCTCTACGTAAAATATGGCAGCAGATCTATACCCCTAAGCTCTGATAATTACTTTTTAATGCAACTACAATTCTTTCGAGGAGATGTTTTCGTGCTCTAAAATCTTCTTAAAAGCATCCCTTAGGCTGAAATTAAGTTGGAAGGAATGTCATGGAGGTCTGTGGCAAGGGGTGAGATGGGCTCAGGTTACCAACCCGTCTGACATGATTCATGAGCCTTGAGCAATGAGAAGCCCAGCCTCCCTCTCACCTCTGTGGCCATGACTGTTCCTGCACACAGCTGCCAAGGCAAAGGGCGAGAATGCACTTCATCACCGAACATGACACCCACATAATGGTGACAAATGAGTCTTCGAGGAGGGGGAGAGTGAACAGGGGCTCACAAGAGGCTGGGACTGAGCTGGATGGAGGGCACCTACCAAGGCTACCCTTTGCACTGCATCAAAGAGTTTTTCTCTATCAAAATAATTGTGGATTTCTGATATGGTTTGGCTGTGTCCTCACCCAAATCTCATCTTGAATTGTAATGCCCACAATTCCCACATCCCAGTGGGAGGTAATTATATTATGGGGGTGGGTGTTTCCCATCCTGTTCTCGTGATAGTGAATAAGTCTTATGAGATCTGATGGTTTTAAAAACGGAAGTTTCCCACACAAGCTGTGTGCCTCCATCTATGTAAGATGTGACTTTCTCCTCCTTGCCTTCTGCCATGATTGTGAGGCCTCCCCAGCCATGTGGAACTGTAAGTCCATTAAACCTCCTTATTTTGTAAATTGCCCAGTCTCAGGTATGTCTTTATCACAGCCTGAAAATGGACTAATACTTCTTTTCTATAATATTAACAAATGTTTCAGTTAAGGCATTTAGAATTCCTAAGGGACCACAGCCAGTGGGTTCCTTAGGAAGAAATGTCAGAGTCCTTCTGGAAATCCTTTAGCTACTGGACTTGGCTGTGGATTGCCAGCGTCTTCCACTCTTTCCTCACTGTGTGTGCAAAAGTGTCTTCCATTTCATTTTGGTATTCTCAAAATTAAGATTGTTTGGTCTCTGCAAAAACAAACAGGCCATCTTGTCTACAGGGAGCTCTATATACAGGTGTCATAGCTGCGACATCATCTGTCGTAATTTTGTTATTAACGTCTATGCAATTAATGCATGAAGTGCTTAATTAGCTACACAGAGGAAAGCAAATGGGAACCGGCATAACATAAGATACCCAAAGGGGATGGGATACCACAAAATGCTAAGGTCTCTGAATTCCAAAGAAATTCAAAATCCCCAAATGCCCAGCAGATCTATGAAAACATTTCCTTTCCCTCTGCCTGAAGCTACCCCTAGAAAAACTTTAAAGAGTTTAAAAACTAAGACAAACTAGAGTTCTTTACTTTGATCATCGGACACACAGAGAAGGATGGGCAGCCCCTAACACCTCTCTGTCAAGGTGCTCTCTAATGGTCAGGTGAGGGAGCCTAACTGGTGCATGGGCCAAGGGGGCATAGTCCCTTCTCATAGTGTGAGGTCTCCGTAGTCACAGACAGATTCCCAGGGGAACTGTAGGGACAAAAAGAAGAGAGAGTTGGCACAAATGACTTTATAAAAAGCAAATAGGATTTGATAGCACTGCTTTCATATGAAAAGAATGAGAAATGGATTTTCAACATAACTCAGAAAAACATCCTATAAGAGCATATGCTCACGTGATTTGGGCATGTTGCTCTCTGATGACCTGTAAAACATGATAGAAAAAGTAGAATTTAGAATTCCCAGAGGATTAGATGGGCTGTGTGTCCATTACATGGCATTCTAAAATTGACACTTTGTCCTTTTTTGGTACGGAGAGATTCTGGTCATCAAGGAGTACCTGGTGTGCTGATGCGTTCTATTGGCAGCTGAAAATAGATCAATGAGTTTTAAATTCCAAAGGAATGAGTGGCAGGGTATTGTTCTGACCAATGTTTTACTCAAACCAAAGACCAAGGCTCTCAAAACCATGCATTTGAGGAATGATGGCAGGAAACAGAGAGTTATACCTAGAGAAGAGATTTCATGGGGACATAGTAGCCACCTGTCTTAGTCTGTTCAGGCTGCTATAACAAAAATACCATAAACTTGGTGGTTTATAAATAACACACATTTATTTCTCACAGTTCTGGAGGATGGGAAGTCTAAGATTAAGGAGCTAGCAGATTCCGTGTTACGTGAGGGCCTATTTCTTACAGATGGCACCTTCTCACTGTGTCTTTACCATGGTAGAATGGGGTAAAGAAGCTCCCCTAGGTCTTGTTTATAAGGGCATTAAGTCCTTGCATGACCTAGTCACCTCGCAAAGGCCCCTCCTCTTAATACAAGCACAATGGATATTAGGTTTCAGCATATAAATTTTAGGGGGACACAAACATTTATACCATAGCACCACCTTCAATATTTGAGAAACCATCTTACAGAGAAGAGATTTTCCTGATTCTTGTGTCATTTCAGAGGACATAACAAGGACCAACGACTTTGAGGTAGAAATAGACAAATTGTGGCTCCATAAATGAAGAACTTTCTAAGACTTCAGGCTACCAAACTAAGGAATGAGCATCTGGGAAAACTGAGATAGCCATCTCTCAAGCAGAGGCTGGAGGTAGGTGACAATGGGATGAACACAGTGACCTGCCCTCAAGTGTTTACTTTTTTCCAAGCTCTTTGCTACCTGCTTGACAAGTGTACTCATTTCATCTTCTAAGTATGTACTGATATCATCACCAATTTCAGAAGAGGAAAACCAAGGCTAATGACTAATAACTGACAAAGCTAAGACTCAACCCTACTAGTTCAACTCTGCAACTCACAAGTTTAACAACTAGATAACCCATCCACTTCTGTCACAGAAGAGATTCCTACAGACTCAAGTATCCCTGCTAAATTCCTTTGAACTCCCAAAGTGAATATATAGTCATGATTTGCTTAACCATGGAGATACATTCTGAGAAATACGTCACCGTGCAAACATCATAGAGTGAACTTACACAAACCTAGATGGGATAGACCAGTGCTTAGTGATCCTACACTACAAACCTGTACAGCATGTTACTGTACTGAATACTGTGGGCAATTATAGCACAATGGTAAGTATTTGTGCATATAAATATATTCAAACATAGAAAAGGTGCAGTAAAAATACCATATAAAAGATATTTAAAAGGTACACATGTATAGATTGCTGACCCAGATTGGAGCTTGCAGAACTGGAAGTTCCTCTGAGTGAGTGTCAGTGAGTGAGTGGAGAGTGAATGTGAAGGCCTAGGACATTACGGTACACTACTGTAGATGTTTAAACATCATACACTTAGGCTACACCAAATTTATAAAAATGTATTTTTATTTTATTTCTTTAATAATAAATTAATCTTAGCTTATGTAAACTTTTTACTTTATAAACGTTTTATTCTATTTTAAGAACTTTGACACTTTTGTAATACCATAGCTTTAAACACAAGCATATTGTACAGCTGTAGAAAAACATTTCCTTTCTTTATATCATTACTTTATAAGCTTTTTTCTACTTTAATTTTTTTTCTTTTTTTCTTGTTTTTGTTTTTGTTTTGAGACAGGATCTCACCTTGTCACCCAGGCTGGAATTCAGTGGCACAATCACAGCTCACTGCAGCTTCGACCTCACAGGCTCAGTTAATCCTCATTACCTCAGCCTCCCGAATAGCTGGGAATACAAGTGTGCACCACCATGCCTCGCTAATTTTTCGTATTTTTGGTAGAGGCAGAGTTTTATCATGTTGCCCAGGCTGGTCTCAAACTCCAGGACTCAAGCAATCTACCTGCCTTGGTCTCCAAAAGTGCTGGGATTACAGGTATGAGCCACCACATCTGGCTTTTTTTTTTCTTTTTAAAATATATTGTGAAAAACTAAGACAGAGCAGGGTGCAGTGGCTCACATCTGTAATCCCAATTACTTGGGAGGCTGAGGTGGAAGGATTACTTGAGGCCATTTCAAGATCAGCCTGGGCAACAAGACCTCCATCTCTAAAAAAATTTTGTTTTAATTAGTTGGGCTTAGTGGCATAGGCCTCTAGTCCCAGCTACTCAGGAGGCTGAGGCAGAAGGATCCCTTGAGCCCAGGAGTTCATGGCTGCAGTGAGCTATGATCATGCTGCTGCACTCCAGCCTGGGTGACAGAGAGAACTGTCTCATTCTCTCTTGTCTGCCGCCATGTAAGACGTGCCTTTTGCCTTCCACCATGATTGTGAGGCCTCCCCAGTCAAGTGGAACTTTGAGTCCATTAAACTTCTTTTTCTTTATAAATTATCCATTTTCGGGTATATCTTTATCAGCAGTGTGAAAACAGACTAATACAGTAAATTGGTACTGGTAAGGTGGGTGCTGCTGTAAAGATACCCAAAAAAGTGGAAGCGACTTTGGAACTGGGTAACAGGCAGAGGTTGGAATGGTTTGGAGGGCTCAGAAGAAGACAAGAAAATGTGGGAAGGTTTGGAACTTCCTAGAGACTTAAAAGGCTTTGACCAAAATGCTGATAATGATACGGACAATGAAATCCAGGCTGAGGTGGTCTCAGATGGAGATGTGGAACTTGTGAACTGCAGTAAAGGTGACTCTTGCTGTGTTTTAGCAAAGAGACAGGTGGCATTTTGCCTCTGCCCTAGAGATTTGTAGAACTTTGAACTTGAGGGAGATGATTTAGGGAATCTGGTGGAAGAAATTTCTAAGCAGCAAGGCATTCAAGAAGTGATTTGGGTAATGTCAAAAACATCAGTTTTAAAGGAAAACACAGCATAAAATTTGAAAAATGTGCAGCCTGATGATGAAATAGAAAAGAAAAAAACACTTTCTGAGGAGATATTCAAGCTGGCTGCAGAAATTTGCATAAGTAACTAGGAGCCAAATGTTAATCACCAAAATAATGCGGAAAATGTCTCCAGGGCATGTCAGAGTCCTTTGTGGCAGCCCCTCCCATCACAGGCCTGGAGGCCTAGGAGGAAAATACGGTTTCATGGGCCAGGCCCAAGGCTCCCCTGTTGTGTGCAGCCTAGGGACTTGGTGTCATGCATCCCAGCCACTCTAGCCATGGCTAAAAGGGGCCAAGATACAGCTCGAGCCACAGCTTCAGTGGATGCACGCCCCCAAGCCTTGGCAGCTTCCACATGGTGTTGAGCCTGCAGGTGCACAGAAGTCAAGAATTGAGGTTAGGGAACCTCTGCCTAGATTTCAGAGAATGTATGGAAACAGACGGATGTCCTGGAAGTGCAGGCAGAAGTTTGCTGCAGGGGCAGGGCTCTCATGGAGAACCTCTGCTAGGGCAGTGCAGAAGGGAAATGTGGGGTTAGAGCCCCCACACAGAGTCCCTACTGGGGCACCGCCTAGTGGAGCTGTGAGAAGAGGGCCACAGTCCTCCAGACCCCAGAATGGTAGATCCACCAACAGCTTGCACTATGCACCTGGAAAAGCCGCAGACACTCAATGGCAGCCTGTGAAAGCAGCCAGGAGAGAGGCTGTACCCTGAAAAGCCACAGAGGCAGAGCTGTCCAAGACTGTGGGAGCCCATCTCTTGCATCAGCATGATATGGATATGAGACATGGAGTCAAAGGAGATCATTTTGGAGCTTTAAGATTTGACTGCCCTGCTGGATTTCAGACTTGCATGGGGCCAGTAGCCCCTTTGTCTTGGCCAATTTCTCCCATTTGGAGGAGCTGTATTTACCCAATGCTTGTACCCCCATTGTATCTAGG
This sequence comes from Symphalangus syndactylus, assembly GCF_028878055.3. Classification (NCBI taxonomy): domain Eukaryota; kingdom Metazoa; phylum Chordata; class Mammalia; order Primates; family Hylobatidae; genus Symphalangus; species Symphalangus syndactylus. Next base: position 15,238,715 of record NC_072424.2, read on the forward strand.
AAGTAACTAACTTGCTTTTGATTTTACAGGCTCATAGGCGGAAAGGACTTGCATTGTCTCAAATGACACTTTGGACTATGGACTTCTGAGTCAATGCTGAAATGAGTTAAGACTTTGGGGGACTGTTGGGAAGGCATGATTGGTTTTGAAATGTGAAGACATGTGATTTGGGAGGGGCCAGGGATGGAATGATATGGTTTGGCTGTGTCCCCACCCAAATCTCATCTGGAATTGTAGCTCCCATAATTCCCATGTGTTGTGAGAGGGACCTGGTGGAGATAATTAGATCATGGGAGTGGTTTTCCCCATACTGTTCTTGTGGTAGTAAACAAGTCTCATGGGATCTGATGGTTTTATAAGGAGAAACCCCTTTGACTTGGATCTCATTCTCTCTTGTCTGCCACCATGTAAGATGTACCTTTTGCCTTCCGCCATGATTTTGAGGCCTCCCAACCACGTGGAACTGTGAGTCCACTAAAATTCTTTTTCTTTATAAATTGCCCAGTCTTGGGTATGTCTTTGTCAGTTGTGAGAAAACGGACTAATACACCATCTCTTAAAAAATCTAAGACACTAACACACATCAGCCTAGGCCAACACAGCATCAGGATCATCAATATCATTGTCTTCCACCTCCACATCTTGTCCCACTTGAAGGTTTTCAGGTGCAATAACATGCATGGAGCTGTCATCTCTATGATGACAATGCCTTTTTTTGAAATACCTTCTGAAAGACTTGCCTGAGGCAGTTTTACAGTTAACTCCTTTTTTTATAAGTAGAAGGAATACACTGTAAAATAACAATAAAAAGTATAATATGGTAAATAAATAAACCAGTAACAATGCCATTTATTATCAAGTACTATGTACTATACATAATTGTGTATGTTAGACTTTCATATAACTGGCAGTGCAGTAGGTTTGTTTATTCCAGCATGACCATAAACACCTTAGTAATGCGTTGTGCTAGACATTTACAACAACTACAATGTCACTAGGTCATAGCTGAATTTTTCAGCTCCATTAAAATCATCTTATGAGAAGCTGGTCAGTCATGGATGCATGACTGTAATTATGCTAAAATCCAGGGTTCTGTTGAGGGGATTGTAAAAGGTGAGATCTTTGTGGCCAGGAGTGGCAGGGAAAACAAGGATGTGCAAAGCCTTGTGAGAGGGGCCAATAAGAGTGCAGCTGAGAGAGGAAGGACATTCCAGGTAAGGCAACCAGGGAGAGCAAAGGGGTAGAGGCAGAATGAGGACCAGAGAGAAAACTGAAGTGGCTGGAAGACTGATTTTGGGTCTAAGCACAGTGGGCCATAACTTTGGAATGGTTGGCTGGAGCCAGACTACAGAAAGAATAGAAAGCCAGGTTAAGATTTTAGATTTCAGCCCGGCACGGTGGCTTGTGCCTGTAATCCCAGCACTTTGGGAGGCCAAGGTGAGCAGATCACGAGGTCAGGAGATCGAGACCATCCTGGCTAACACAGTGAAACCCCATCTCTAGTAAAAATACAAAAATTAGCTGGGCGTGGTGGTGGGCACCTGTAGTCCCAGCTACTCGGGAGGCTGAGGCAGGAGAATGGCACGAACCTGGGAGGCGGAGCTTGCAGTGAGCCAAGATCATGCCACTGCACTCCAGCCTGGGCAACAGAGTGAGACTCAGTCTCAAAAAAAAAAAAAGAAAAAAAAAAGATTTTAGATTTCATTGGTAGATACAAGGAAATCATCGAAAGTTTTAGGGCAGGAGAATGACACAATAAAAGTACCATTCTAGAAAGATTAGCCTGGAAGCAGGGTAGAGGACAGATTACAACAAAGAAATGCTGGAAGGGGGCAGGCCACTTAGGAAGTAATGGAAACAATCCATCAACAAGGTGTGAAGGCTTAACCGAGACAAGGGAGGAATCAATGTTCAGTAACTCAGTGTCATTTCACAGGTTTATTTCGAGATGGGGATTTGCCTTCTGGACTAAGGATAAGGCTGAAGATTAGTGCTTTTCTCCATGGTCAGTGAAGTTAGCTGTATTTAATATGTGTACATCTTACACCTTCAGCTAGTTAATTAAATAAAGTCAACCTGATCATTTGCTGTAGTGGAAGCTCTTGAGTTATACGGGTAATCTACTACCTTAGTGGTCCCCAATGAACCACACCTCCTCGTATTCAGGCCTTTGTGTAGTTCCCTCCCCTTGAATCTGGACTGAGACTGCAACCTCCTTTAACCAATAAAATGCAGGGAAAGTGATACCATGCCAATTCTGGGCCTCAGCTTCCAGAAGGTTTTAAAGCTGCTGCTTTTAACCTCTTGGGAGCCTAGTGCCACCATATAAGAAGTCGAGCTACCCTGCCAGAGACTCCAGATGGAGAGGTTATTATGAAGAGAGATGCCTTGAGACAACGAGCCCCATACCCAGGACCTATTGCAGCCCTGGGTACCTTCTAGCTGAGCTACCAGACAGTGAGTGAAAAAGACATCCTGGCTGTTCCAGCCCCCATGGACATCAAGTGGAACAGAGGCAAACCAATCCCACTATGCTCTGTGCAAATTCTCAACTCACTGAATCATAAGAAATAACAAAGTTGGCAGTGATTTTAAGCTACTAAGTTTTGGGTTAGTTTCCTAGACAATAATACATAACTGAAACACTAAACTCACTAAAAGCCCCTTTCTGTGAGAGCTACTTCTCCCAACCCAAGGGGAAAGACCCTGACAGCGTTGTTAGTCATACTTAACTCCACCCCTGACCACATTGTTGGCCTTGGGATGGAGGTTAGAATGGAAGCTGGAGTATATTTGTCTTGGTCCCTGAAACAGGCTAGAAGGGAGACATGTAAACTCTCCAGGTTATAGGAGAGCCATCTTCAGCCATGAGGTATGACTGGGAGAAAAGTGAAAAAGATGGCAGCCTCTGGACATGGCTCTTTCCAATCCTGCTTCCTCTCCCACATGAGGGCCCACAGTAACTGAGTATCCTTGAATTACTTACAATTCCTTTGTGTTGTTATAACATAATCTCATTTTAAAACATCTTTTATTTTTATGGATTTGGAGGTACAAGTGCACTTGTGTTACATGGAAACACTGCATAGTGATGAAGTCTGGGCTTTTAGTGTACCCATCACCCATATGGTGTACCCAATAGGTAGTATTTCATCTCTTACCCTCTTCCCACCCTCCTAACTTTTGGAGTCTCCATGTCTCCTATTTCCCTCTATATGTCTGTGTGTGGCCATTATTTAAGTCCCACCTATCAGTGAGAACATGTGGTTTTTGACTTTCTGGTTCTGAGTCAATTCACTAAGGATAATGGCCTCCAGTTCCATCCATGTTGCTGCAAAAGACATGCATAATCCCAGTAAATTTTTATTTACTGCAATGTGCATTGGGTTTTTCTTACTAGCAACAAAAAAAAATTATTGGAATAAGAATTTTTCAATCTACCCCTCCCCCTGCCCCCCTCCACAGACAAACAAATTGTTCTCCTGAATTGAATGAACCCCTATTCAAGCTGAATGCATTAAATTGGCTTGTAAGGGTAAATGTGGCCTCAGAGTGTCAACCCAGAGAGAGGGACCAATCCACAGGCCATGTGACTAAGGAGACCATCTCACTACATTAGTTCTCCAATCAATGCCAGGATAAGACCACCCCAATCTGAGAATAGCCATTTCTTGGTCACCTCTGAGAATTCAGGAGCTCAAAGAAGGCAGAGACTTGACTCTGCAGTTTAAAGCTTCTCCAGGAACATGCAGGCAGACAGAATAGAAGATTGTCAAGACAGATATGGTAATAAAGTTCCCACCAAGTGTAACTTCAAGCAAATTGAACTTCTTCAATCTATCACCAGACGTGGGACGTTGAGACCCATTCTTCTGTGCCAAGTGTAGTCATTGGCGGGTTAATGGAAGCAACCTGTAAATTTCAGCTGGCAGCTGCTTCTCCTAGCTTGTTCTGAAGCAACTGAGCTATGGCCACAGGGTCTGCGGAATTGGGTTAAAGTGACACTGTGTCTCGCTTAGACATTGAGAAGTATCTCCTGAGGTGTGACGGACATTGGGGAGATGGGGGCTCAGATCTATGCAGGGCAGGTATCAAGTTTGGACATCCTCATTATAAATGTTTTCCATCTTCAAGGATGCCCTTCCTTCTCTGAATGCCTTACCCTTCTGAAGAAATGACTGAAAATTTATTTAAGAACACACTTCATGTTCCCTTCAGCCCATTCTCCTCCAAGGAAGTATGTTGTTAGCAAAGTAGATGATACTGTCTTTCCTTTCTCCCTGCCTGTCCTATGCCTTGGTAGTCCTAAGACTGTCATGTGACAGTTTCTAAGGCTGGGAACATGCATGATTGGTTACTAAATGACATGCACAGCATTAAGACACCCTGAGTCTCTCAACAGAACACCTCCTTTCTACAACTACCATATGTATAGAGCCCCACAATCCACCAAGTACTTTCACATATGATTGTTTTCGATGATGATGATGATGATGATGATGATGATAGCTAATATTTATGTAGCAGACACTCTGTTAAATGCTTTATATCCATCAGGTCATTTTAGCCTCACTGCAGCCTTATTAGGCAGGGATGTAATCATCCCAGTTTACAGATGAGGAAACTGAGGCCCAGAGGAGAAGTTACTTGCCCTTGAGGTCATACAACTAGGAAATGGCAGTGACGGGCACTGCCTGCAGTTCCAATGACTCTAAAGCCCAATTCTTGAGCTATTCATTATTTACAAATGGATTCTTCAGTGGAAGGATGGCATAGAGGCCCTCTCCTCTCTGATGATGGCTCTGGAACTTCTCTGACCTTTTCATCCTACAACACTTGCCCCATGGCTAGCCATGGGGGACCAGCAGGGGTAGGAGGAGAATGGGATGGAGGTCAAGGTGTAGTTGGGGAAAGCAGGGAGGAGCAGGGGACAGCAGCCACACTCCTATCCTGCTCCCCATTCCAGCCCTGAGACAAAGGCCCTGTGACCTTTTCTGTGTGAAGATGGCCAAGAGGAACAGCCTGAAGCTCCCTCTAAAGAGCAGAAAACTCCCACCCTGGGCCCCATCCAAGGTCACAAAGGGCCCTCTCCTCTGCCATCCCCCAGTCACTACACCTCAGTAATCAGTCTACACTGGTACTTCTCAAATCAGTGTAATTTTGCTCCTTGGGAGGCATCTGACAATGTCCAGGGACATTTTTTGATTGTCACATGGGGGAAAGGTGCTAGTGGCAACTAGTGGATAAAGGCCAAAGATGCTGTTCAACACCCTACTGTATGTAGAGCAGCCCTCCACAACAAAGAATTATCTGATTCAAACTGTCAATAGCGCCCAGGTCGGTCCACACCAAGGGTGATCATGTTGGACCCTCAACAGCTTTCAGGGTGTTCACAGCACGTGCCAGATCCAGTGAAGGCCCTTCAGCAGGCTGCAAAATCAGAGGCAAAGATGTGGATTAGAGCCCATGCCCCTACCCCTGAAGGGATGTCAACACCACAACAAGGGTGGAAACGTGGTCCAGGATCAGGGAGCAGAACAGGCAGCTCCATCCTACTTCCATTGCGAAGAGAAAGAACATCATGGCTCTCTTTGTAGACATCAGGCACTATGTTCAGTGTATCCGTCATCTCTTTTAATTCTCACAGAGGATTACCTATGAGGCCAATTCCCCTTTTATTGCCATTTTCCAGATAATAAAAACCAAGGCTTACATATCTAAGTAACTAAATGAACCAGAGCAGTTGTCCAAGATCACGCAGCTGCACAAATGACTTCAAAAGCATCTTGCCTGTTCCCCTACCCAGGGCTCTATCCTGCTCTTCTGCTCCCTGTGAGAAGATGGCTCCCTGAACATCTTGCTCCCATTAAAAACAAATGAAAATGCTTTAACTTTCTCTTACTTAAAAAAAAGGAAAAAAAAGCAACTTCCAGATCAACCATCGCTCTCACCCCACATTGGCTCAGTCAGTCCACTTCCTCTCCTATCTACCTCACACATCCACATCCAGTCCCTCAGTAAATGCTGCCAACTCAACCTTTGCTGTAGATATGGAGTCTCACTTCTTACCACCACTCTGGCTTCCACTGTCCTCCTCCCAGCCACCATATCTGACCCTGGATCTTACCATAGCCCCTTCACTGCTCTCCTGCTCCACCCTCTGATCCACCCCATGCCTGAGCTATTAATATTTTACATAAGGCAATCAGGGTGAACTTTCTAAAACTATAATCTGATCTTGCCACACCTCAAAGCCCTCCAGTGGACCCACAGAGGCCAAGTGGGGAACCTAAACATCCACCCTCATCAGGCTGCAACAAGCCACCCCAACCCTCACCCTAGCCTTGCCAGGGAGGTGTCAAAGAAGGCTGAGAGGGAGCTTGAAATTTCATCCCACCCAGAGAAAGCAAGGTGCCCCACCACCACCAAGGTGTCAGTGGAGACCTCATGGGGAGCTTAGACTTTCACCCAATCCAGGTATAAAAAGGTGCTCCTTCTCCTCACTGGGGTGGTATCAGTAGAGAGAACTAGGCCACCCCTTCACCCAACACACATACATACATAGTGGCAGTGGAGGCTATGTAGGGTGTAGAAAAGAGGCACTAATGCCCCTCCTAGCCATGGTGGTTTCTTTCATCCACTAGAGTAGTGTCAGAGAAAGCCTGCTAAAACACAAATTTTAAGTAAGACCCAGAGTCTCATAACATAATACTCAAAATTCCTAGGTTTTATTCAAAATCACTCCTCATACCAAGAACCAAGAAAATCTCAAAATAAATGAAAAAAGACTATTAACAGATGTCAACACCAAAATGACACAGATGTTAGAATTATCTAATAAGGATTTTTAAGTAGTCATTACAAAAATATTTCAATAAGCAGTTAAGAACATGCAACAAATTTTTAAACATTGAAAATAACAGCAAAGAAACAGAAAATACTACCAAAGCTATAAGGAAGCTATAAGGAAAAATCAAATGGAAATATTAGAACCAAAAAATACAATAACCAAGATAAAACCTAATTGGATGGGCTCAACAGCAGAATGGAGAAGACAGAGAAAAGAATCCATGAACTTGAAGACAAAACAATAGAAACTACTCAAATTGATTAGAGAGAAAATAAACTAAAAATAATGAACAGAACATCAGGAGCCTGGGAAATACAGTTGTCCCTCTGTATCCATGGATTCCTCATCCATGGATTCAACCAACCAGAGATTGAAAATATTTGGGGAAAAAAAATAAAAAATAATGATACAATAATAAAAATAATACAAATGAATAACAATGCAGTATAAAGCTATTAATATTGTATTAGGTATTATATTGTATGACATTTTACATTGTATTAGGTATTATAAGTAATCTAGGGATGATTTAAAGTATATAGGAGGATGCACTTAGGTTAGATGCAAATAGTATGCAATTTATTTAAGGGACTTGAACATCTGTGGATTTGGGTATTCGAGAGGGGTCCTGGAACAAATCTCCTGTGGATACCAAGAGATGACTACTGCATAACAAAAGATCAAACATTTGTGTCAGTAGAGTCCCAGGAGGAGAGGAGAAAGTGGATACAGCTGAAAAGGTACTTGAAGAAATAATGGCTAAAAACTAACAAAATTTGGCAAGAGACATAAACCTACAAATTCAGAAAGCTGAGCAAACCCAAACAGGATAAACCCAAAGAAATCCACTTGAACATACACTACAGTCAAACTTCTAAAAATTAAAGACAAGAAAAAAATATTGAAAGCAGCCAGAAAAAAAAGCAACTTGTTGCTTATAAGAGAAAAACCATCCAGATTACTATAGATTTCTCATCAGAAACTATAAAAGCCAGAAGAAATTGGCACATTTTTCAATACTGAAAGAAAAGACCTGTCAATGCAGAATTTTATATCCAGTAAAAAATAAATATTATTCATGAATGGAGAGGAAGTGAAGACATTCCCAGATTTAAAAAAAAAAAAAAAAAACAACTAAGATGATTTCTCACCAGCAGACCTGTCCTAAGAGAATAATTAAATGATGTTCTCTAAACAGAAAGAAAATGATTAAAGAAGAAATCTTGCAACCTCAGGAGGGAAGAATGAGCACAGAAAATGCAAAAATACAGGTAAATACAATAGTGTTTCCTTTTTCTCTTGAGCTTTCTATATTAGTTTGACAGTTGAAGCAAAAATTATAAAATTGTCTAATGTGGTTCTCAATGTACATAGAGAAAATGTTTAAGACAATAATATGATAAATCAAGAATGACAAAAGGATATAAAAGATTATAAGGTCTCTAGATTTCACTTGAACTGGTAAATGTGGACATTAGTCAATTTAGATAAGTTATGTACATGTACTGCAATGTCTAAAGCAACCACTAAAAAAAAGTTATACAAAGAGATATACTCAAAAACATTAGCATTCTAAAAAATGTTCAAGCAACTCACAGAAAGGCAGAAAAAAAACAGAAAAATGAAAAAAGAGAAGAAACATAAAACAAAAAAAGTGGCAAACTTAAGCTTATCATAGCAATAGTTACATTAAATGTAAACGATCTAAACACACCAGTTAAAAAACAGAGATTGGCAGAATTGACTTCCAAAAAATGACCTAACTATATGCTGTCTATAAGAAACTCACTTCAAATATAGTGATATATGTAAGTTTAAAGTATTGGTGGGTTCCGCATCTGTGGAGTCAACTATTAGGTTGGTGCAAAAGTAACTGTGGTTTTTGTCATGACTTTTAATGGCAAAAACTGCGATTACTTTTGCACCAACAAAATAACTGTGAATTGAAAATATTTGAAAGAAAAACTGCACCTATACTGAACATGTACAGATTTTTTTTCTTGTCATTATTCCCTGAGTAATACAGTATAACAACTACTTACATCGCATTTACATTGTATTAGGTATTATATGTAATCTAGAGATAATTTAAAGTATACAGGAGGATGTGTGTAGGTTATGTGCAAATACTACACCATTGTATATAAGGGACTTAAGCATCAGCAGATTTTGGCATCCACAGAAGGTCCTAGAACCAATTCCCCACGGATACCAAGAAATGTCCATACTATCCAGACATTAATCGAAAGAAAGCAACAGGAGTAGCTAAATTAACATCAGAAAAAATGTTGACTTCAAAGTAAAGAAAATTGCCAGGGACAGAGAGGGATATTACACAATGATAAAAGGGTCGATTTACCATGAAAACATAACAATCTTAAAAAAAAATCAGTCTTACTATATACAACCCATCAATTGCATCCTAGGCACTTATCCCAGAGAAATGAAGGTTTATGTCCTCACAAAGGCCTATACATGATTGTTTATTGCAGCTTTCTGTAATAGCCAAAAACTACAACCAAAGTGTCACTCAGTAGGTAAGTGGTTAAACAAACTGTACTACATTCATACTATGGAATACTATTTAGCAAAAAAAAAAGAAGAAGGAATGGGCTACTGATTCATGCAACAACATGGACAGATCTCAAGGGTATTATGTTAAGTGAAAAAAGCCAATCTCAAGATCACATAATGCAAAATTCCATCTATAGAGCATTCTTGAAACAAAATGAAAGAGATCGATGGTTGCCAGAAGTTAGAGATGGTGGAAGGTTGTGGGAGAATGGATATAACTATGAAATGGCAGATATTTGTAGTAATGGAATAGTTCTGTATCTTGATTGCAGTAGTGGATACCAAAGCCTACATATATAATAAAATATCATAGAACTGTACACACACATTGTATTAATGTCAATTTTCTCATTTTTTTATGTTGTACTATAATTATGTAAAATATAACCACTGGGATAAACTGGATAAGGGTGTGTGGAACCACCCACCCCCAACTCCTGTATCACCTTTGCAATAATGAGTTTAAAAACAATTTACTTCTTCTGTGAAGTGACCCTCACCTTCTTAAAGGGCCTGCCCCTTGATCCGCAGCCCTGTCCCCATATCTACTCTCCCACCAGCTTCTGGGCAGGGGCTAGGACTTCTTTTTCTTTTTCGTATCTCTTGAAACAGCGCCTGGGTTACAGTAGATTCTCAGTAAATATCTGTTGAATGACTAAGTGAGGGTGTGACTTGCAACCCTGGTTCTATCACAGAACAACCTGGACCACATGGGAGAAGAATGTCACAGCCTAAGACAAGAAAAAGTAGTGTAAATTTTAAGTCACCCAGATAAGCTGGCTTCTTTCTGATCTGAGTAGATCCACTCTGGCTGCTCAGAAATACAGTCTTTTGCCAAACAACTGCATCTTCAGGAATCTAGTTGTTGTGTCCCACTAATTATACAAATAATACATGTGAGAATTGCCAGGATGCTAAAACTATTAAGTTTAATGGGAAACAGGATATTTACAAGATTCAGATTATTTATTAATTACAAAAAAGAAAATAGTAATTTAACAGTGGCAGACACTATCTTTCTTACCTGATGTTAATCCAAATTAACATCACTTCTAATGAGACAAATTGGTATCACGTGCCTCCTATATAATGCACTGAGAACAACTATCTATGGCTTCCTGCCCAAACACATAACCTGAATCTAATCATGAAACATCAGACACACACAGATTAAGGGATATTCTACAAAACAAAACTAGTCCTTATTCTTCAAAAATATCAAGCTATGGCCAGGAGCAGTGAGGTGGGAGGTTAGTTTGAGGCCAGGGGTTCAAGACCAGCCTGGACAACACAGCAAGACCCTGTCTCTAAGAAAATTTAAAAATTAGCCTGGTGTGGTGTTGCATGCCTGTAGTTCTAGCTACCCAGGAGGCTGAGGTGAACGGATTACTTAAGCCCAGGAGTTTGAGGCTGCAGTGAGCTATGATCACACCACTGCACTCCAGCCTGGGTGACAGAGCAAGACTCTATCTTAAGAAAGTATATATCAAGGTCATAAAACGCAAAGAAAGGCTAAAGAATCATTCCAGATTAAAGAAGATTAAAAAATAGAACGCTCGCTATAATTTGAATATGGATTGTGGGTTGGATAATAGCATGTGTGCATACATGCAGGTATCACTGTTACATTTCCCAGTGTTGATAAACTTACTACCATGTGCAGGAGAATGTCCCTGTGTTCAGGGGATACACACTGAAGTATTTACATGTGAAAGAGGAATTGTAGCAACAAAGCAATGTGGCAAAATGGTACCGATTGGTGAATCTAGGTGACTGGTACACAGGAGTTCTTTTCGGTAAATTTTAAATTATTTCAAAATAAAAAGGCTTTTAAAAATCATACACATATACATTTGTATGCTGGGAGGAAAGGCAGCTTTAGGCCGACTCTGAGTTGCAGCATCTTGTAGCAAATCAAAAACAGAAAAGAAAGAAAAGAAACTGTCCCTGAATGTCCTCAAGTTCTCTAAATGCCTGCCCAGCTCTTTGCACCCCCTAGCATTCTGTCTGCTCAAATGCTCCACTGGGGGCTGGAGGAAGACACACCTCCTGTCCTTGCAGCTGCAGCTCACTCGGCCTAAGTTAAAATGAAGGGAGGAGGCCAGGGGAATGCAAGAGGCCAGGGAAGCACCTGAAAGATAAGCAGCCCCTGCCTGAACCATGGCAATTTGATCAAAATGGTCTCTGAGATGCTCTCTCTCACCTCTTCTCACAAAGGCACGATAGCCCTATTTGGCTCAAGGCAACTCATAGATTTTACTCATTATTTTTCCTGTTGAACTCTTGGTCCACAGTGAAGATCATTTGCAAATAAAGCCCAGGGTTTCTAAAGGGTTTATGAGACAATCAACCAGGCAGGAATGTAGTCTCCAGTGTCAAATCAGTCTCTGACTATCCATTATTATTCTTTTTTTTTAATATCACTCAATTTTTTCTCTGTTAAAGTTGTTTCTATTCATCTCACTTTACCACTGCCCAGACCCATCTTCCTAAATTAGCAGAGGCCTGCAGCACCCTGCATGGGGAAGGAAAGGGGGGAAATAGACAGACAGACTGTCTGCAGCAAAGCTATTTAATTTGAGCTGGTTGCCCCCTCTGAAAAATGATGTCCACATCAGATAAGGAGACGGGCAGTTTAAATCGTTCTATCAGAACCGAGTTGCCTGTTTTTGAAGCTCATTCTAGACAATTGAAAACTGTTCTCTTCTCCTTTTTCTATAACGCAATTGCCCAACTTGAAGGCTGTTTGTGACTGAAGTAGGGGCCACAATAATTTATACAGTAAAAGCCCCTATCTCGATCAAATTGTATATTTTCTACGTAACTATGCTGGGTAAATAGTCTCTCTGTTTTATCTTTAATGCAGTATCTTTATGCATTCTGTCAAGCTAACACTCCTTTGGGAATATTTTACATGCTAGTACACAGGCAACTTGCTACTTATTACATTTAATGTGGTTTGGCTTTTCGCAGATGAGAATATTAAGTGTTATATCTGCCTTCCTTAGAAGCAGTTTGCCCTGTGAATGTGCATTTGTTGCCCTAATGGGTCTTTTCCTGTTTTAATTAATATGACAACATAGTATTGTCATCAACCAATATTTATGGAGCAACCCTCTAAGGCTTGTGGCCTGTGCTGGGGGCTTTAATTAAAAGGTCCTATCTTATTCTGGGGATCTATGCAACAGAGATATTCACACAGCTGTGCAAGGGCAGCTATACAAGGAGCTGGCTGCAGCATCATTTGCTATAGCAAAACAATGGGATTGACTAAATAGATTATTATACAGCCATTAAAGAACTGGATCAATGAGTATTAATTAAAGTGGAAAGATACCCATGATATATTGGGGAATCAAAAAAAGAGAACTGAAAAATATTACTACAGGATGATCGAATTTTCAAGGAGAAAAAAAATCTCAGGCCAGGCACAGTGGCTCATGCCTGTGATCCCACCACTTTGGACAGCCAAAGCAGGAAGACCACTTGAGCCCAGGATGAGACCAGCCAGAACAACATAATGAGACCCCATCTCTACAAAAACATTTAAAAAACAAAAATTAGCCAGGCATGGTGGCTCACACCTATGAGGCGGGAGGATTGCTTAAGCACAGGAGATCAAGCTTCCAGTGAGCTATGCTCATGCCACTGCACTCCAGCCTAGGCAACACAACAAGACCCTGTCTCAAAAAAAAAAAAAAATCTCAATATATGCATTGTGTAGGTGAGTGTTTGTGTTCACAAGTAGCTGTGAATGAAGCTTCTATTTACATTTCTAAAATCTAGAATAATATACACCTAACTTTTGTCAATAGTAACCCTTAGGGAGTAATACTAAAGTAGAGGGCAAGGAGATATTTATACTCTATTTCAAACATCTGTATATTATCTGAACTTTCTACAAAGAACATAGGCCTTTTGCAAATATGAAAAACAAAATATTTCTTAATAGTGTTCATTCCACTTATACACTGTTGGTGGGAGTGTAAATTAGTTCAACCATTGTGAAAGACAGTGTGGTGATTCCTCAAAGACCTAAAGACAGAAATACCATTTGACCCAGCAATACCATTACCGGGTATATACCCAAGGGAATATAAACTCTTCTACTATAAAGACACACGCCTGTGTATGTTCATTGCAGCCCTAGTCACAGTAGCAAAGACATGGAATCAACCTAAATGCCCATCACTGGTAGTCCAGATAAAGAAAATGTGGTACATATACACCATGGAATTCTATACAGCCATAGAAAGGAATGAGATCATGTCCTTTGCAGGGACATGGATGGAGCTGAAGGCCATTATCCCTAGCAAACTAATGGGAACATAAAACCAAATACCACATGTTCTCACTTACAAGTGGGAGATAAATGATGAGAACACATGGACATATAGAGGGGAACAATACACACTGGGGCCTATCAGAGGGTGGGGCGTGGGAGGAGGGACAGGATCAGGAAAAATAACTAAAGGGTACTGGGCCTCATACTTGGGTGATGAAATAATCTGTACAGTAAACCCCCACGTTTACCTATGTAGCAAACCTGCACATGTACCCCTGAACTTAAAATAAAAGTTAAAAAAAAGAGAGAGAGTGTTCATTTAATAATCATGTATGCCATCTTTATAATTACAGGAACAAGCAAAAGAGAGACCAAAATAACTAAATAAATAATCTTTACAAATGAACAAAAACTCTTTAAATTAACTGTTTTCCTTTGTTCAGGGGGCACACTGGGAGACCCCCTGAACATTCAGGATGGGGCAATCATCACTTCATGAACAATTAAAACAGCAGAACGCTAACACCTCCATGCCTAGGGGGCGCTGTGATTTCCAGTTATTCAATGGAGATGAAGATAAAGAGTTCTATCTCCAGGGCTTCATGAGAGGCTCAGAGGATCCTGGGCAGCTGGAAGAGAAATCTAGAGAAAAAAATAATAACGATGCAGTCCTCTTAAAAGACTTAGGACTTGAATCTCTCGGTTACACCAGGATTCTATATACCAGATGTCAACTCCAGGATCTACTGTTTTCTGAACACACTGTCCTGTTGAGACCATAAAAACAACCAGACTTCTGGGAATCAATAACAATGGTGTGGAGTAGGGGAGGGAGGGGGACAAAAACCTGACCCCCCACCTCGAGCATGCCCTGGAATATCATACACAGGTGTGTGGCTGGATGTATGCAAACCAGCCATGATGGAAACTGGGGAGATCACAAATGCATCCAAAATCAATCACCTGCCTGGGAAGAGCAGTGGAAACATAAACTTCTCATAATTTTTGAAAAACAGAAAGTTAAAGACAAACATGTTTGAAATCCATAAAATAATTAGTGGTAAAAAGTAAATCAGTGGCATCTCAAATGCAAATTTAACTTACGAACTACCTTAGAACCTGACCATTAGAGAAGATTCACCTGTCCCGGGCATCCTAAGCCCAGTGGCCAAGGCTGCAAGAGGGACAGCATTTTCTGTTAGGCTCCACTGCTCAGTCAACTTGAAAATGCAAGCAGCCATGCTCTCCTGTATAACATTTTAAAAAACCATTGTATGTGAAATTGATCAAGCAAGTTTTATACTTAAAACAATCATTTATTGAGCTGGTACTATGTGCTCAATACTGTGCATGGTGCTTTCACATTTATCACTTCACTAAGTCCTCACAACTCACCAATGCTTTAATGTGTATTAAGGATGATGATTACAGAGGGTGACGTTGAGTTAAAATAAAGTAAATCCTGCAAGCAAGCAAGAACCCCTTGGGTTACCCAAATTCCAAACTTCGCTACCAGCGATTTCAAATTATCTTAAATGCAGAACACTGTGAACATCCAAATATCTGTCAATCTGTATATACATTTTCTTTTATTCCTTCCTTTGGTCCAACTCAGTGTTCTTACTCTTTTTTTTTTTAAAGGTTCTCACTCCTATTGCCCAGTCTGGAGTGCAGTGGTGCTATCTCGGCTCACTGCAGCCTCAACAGCTTAGGCTCATGTGATCCTCCCACCTCAGCCCCTCAAGTAGCTGGGACTACAGACATGAGCCACCATGCCCCACAAATTTTTGTATTTTTTTGTTTTTGTTTTTTCTTTTTTTTTGAGATGGAGTCTCACTCTGTCGCCAGGCTGGAGTGCAGTGGCACTGTCTCGGCTCACTTCAACCTCTGCCCCCGGGGTTCAAGCAATTCTTCTGCCTCCACCTCCCGAGTAGCTGGGACTAGAGGGGCACACCGTCATGCTCGGCTAATTTTTTATTTTTTTTTATTTTTTTTAGTGGAGACGGGGTTTCACCATGTTGCCCAGGTTTGTCTTGAACTCCCGGGCTCAAGCAATCTGGCTGCCCCAGCCTCCCAAAATGTTGGGATTACAAGCGTGAGCCATTGCACTGGGCCACAGTGTTCTTAATCTTTAATGAGCATAAGAATAACTGTACTGGCCGGGCACAGTGGCTCACGCCTGTAATCCAGGTACTTTGGGAGGCCAAGGTGGGCGGATCACGAGGTCAGAAGTTTGAGACCAGCCTGGCCAGCATGGTGAAACTCTGTCTCTACTAAAAATATAAAAATTAGCCGGGCATAGTGGCAGATGGCTATAGTCCCAGCTACTCGGGAGGCTGTGGCAAGAGAATTGCTTGAACCCGGCAGGCGGAGGTTGCAGTGAGCCGAGATTGCGCCACTGCACTCCATCCTGGGCACAGAGTGAGACTCCATCTCAGAAAAAAAAAAAGAAAGAAAAGAATAACGTACTGTGCAGAGTTATTGTACAGGACATTTGTGGGGTTTTGGGTGGAGGCAGACAGGACAATCCGTATAGCATACAATGCACACCAGCCTTGTTAGAAAGCACTATACCCTTCCTAATCATAAACAACAAGAGAACTTCAGCCTTCCTCTCACCGTCTCCCAATAGCCTACTCAACCAATCAGATACTTCCACCCAGGAATTTGAATCTGGAACAAATGAGAAAATAAACAAGAGAAAGTTAGAATCCAAATGCAGTGGTAGCAGTGGTAATATCTAGCAGAAACAGCAGCGTCCTGGCAAGACTACTACAACTAAAACACTGTAGCTATATACTCAATTCATTAGGCTAGTATAACTTCATCATGAAAATCTGATAAATACAGTACAATAAAAGAAAATCATATCCCAATCTCTCATTCATATGGATATAAAAATCCTCAACAAATATTAACACACCAAATCCAGCAACATAAATCAAGTTGGATTTAGAGCAGGAATTCAAGGTTGGTTTAACATTAGAAAAATCCATGTATTTTACCACATTCACAGATTAAAGAAGAAAAATTAAGTGACTTTTTTTCGTAGTACAGAAGAAGCATTTGATAATATTCATTATCCTTCATGAAGGGGGGAGGAAAAAGTTGTAATAAACCAGAAATAGAAGGAAGTTTCCCTAAACTGATGAAGGATATACACTCTCACCAAACATTATGCTTAATGGTAAAATTATGAGAGTTTTATTTTTAAGATTGCAAACAAGACAATGATGTGCACTGTCACTAGTTCTATGAACATTTTACTAGAGGTCCTAGCCAGTGCAATAAGGCAAATAAATAAATAGTGTAAAGATTGGAAAGGAAGACATGAAACTGTCATTATTTGTGGATGATACTATTGTTTATATTTTAAAATCCTTTAAAATCCTTAGTTTATTATAAATAATATTGGAATTTGGCAAACATACTACATTTTTTAAAAAAATCAATATATAAAAAATAATTGTATTTCTATATACAAAAAATATTTTTTTAATGATACAATTTTCAATTGCATCAAAAGTAGCAAGTACTTCTTCAAGACCTCCATGGATAAAACCACATAATTATGAAACTATTAAAGAAGATTATTAAAGAACATTCCATGCTCATGGGTTGGAAAAATCAATATCGTGAAAATGGCCATACTGCCCAAGGTAATTTATAGATTCAATGCCATCCCCATCAAGCTACCAATGACTTTCTTCACAGAATTGGAAAAAACTACTTTAAAGTTCATATGGAAACAAAAAAGAGCCCGCATCACTAAGTCAATCCTAAGCCAAAAGAACAAAGCTGGAGGCATCACACTACCTGACTTCAAACTATACTGCAAGGCTACAGTAACCAAAACAGCATGGTACTGGTACCACAACAGAGACATAGATCAATGGAACAGAACAGAGACCTCAGAAATGATGCCCCATATCTACAACTATCTGATCTTTGACAAACCTGACAAAAACAAGAAATGGGGAAAGGATTCCCTATTTAATAAATGGTGCTGGGAAAACTGGCTAGCCATATGTAGGAAGCTGAAACTGGATCCCTTCCTTACACCTTATACAAAAATTAATTCAAGATGGATTAAAGACTTACATGTTAGACCTAAAACCATTAAAATCCTACAAGAAAACCTAGGCAATACTATTCAGGACATAGGCGTGGGCAAGGACTTCATGTCTAAAATGCCAAAAGCAATGGCAACAAAAGCCAAAATTGACAAATGGGATCTAATTAAACTAAAGAGCTTCTGCACAGCAAAAGAAACTACCATCAGAGTGAACAGGCAACCTACAGAATGGGAGAAAATTTTTGCAACCTACTCATCTGACAAAGGGCTAATATCCAGAATCTACAATGAACTCAAACAAATTTACAAGAAAAAAACAAACAACCCCATCAAAAAGTGGGCGAAGGACATGAACAGACACTTCTCAAAAGAAGACATTTATGCAGCCAAAAAACACATGAAAAAATGCTCATCATCACTGGCCATCAGAGTAATGCAAATCAAAACCACAGTGAGATACCATCTCACACCAGTTAGAATGGCCATCATTAAAAAGTCAGGAAACAAAAGGTGCTGGAGAGGATGTGGAGAAATAGGAACACTTTTACACTGTTGGTGGGACTGTAAACTAGTTCAACCATTGTGGAAGTCAGTGTGGCGATTCCTCAGGGATCTAGAACTAGAAATACCATTTGACCCAGCCATCCCATTACTGGGTATATACCCAAAGGATTATAAATCATGCTGCTATAAAGACACATGCACACGTATGTTTATTGCGGCACTATTCACAATAGCGAAGAGTTGGAACCAACCCAAATGTCCAACAACGATAGACTGGATTAAGAAAATGTGGCACAATATACACCATGGAATACTATGCAGCCATAAAAAATGATGAGTTCATGTCCTTTGTAGGGACATGGATGAAACTGGAAAACATCATTCTCAGTAAACTGTCGCAAGGACAAAAAAACCAAACACCGCATGTTCTCACTCATAGGTGGGAATTGAACAATGAGAACTCATGGACACAGGAAGGGGAACATCACACTCCAGGGACTGTTGTGGGGTGGGGGGAGGGGGGAGGGACAGCATTAGGAGATATGCCTAATGCTAAATGACGAGCTAATGAGTGCAGCAAAACAACATGGCACGTGGATACATATGTAACAAACCTGCACATTGTGCACATGTACCCTAAAACCTAAAGTATAATAAAAAAAAATCAATACATAAAAAATAATTGTATTTCTATATACAAAAAATATTTTTTTAATGATACGATTTTCAATTGCATCAAAAGTAGCAAGTAATTCTTCAAGACCTCCATGGATAAAACCACATAATTATGAAACTATTAAAGAAGACCTAAGTATACTATGCGTTTTACCTGAGTGACAAAAAAATCTGTACACCAAATTTTCATAACACACAATTTACCTATGTAACAAACCTGCACATATACCTTTGAACCTAAAATAAAAGTTAAAAAGAGACCTAAGTAAATGGAAATACACAGCATGTTCATGGATTGGAAGACTCAATTATTGCAAAGATACTAATTTTCTCCCTAAAATGATCGATAGATTCAATGCAATACCATTAGCAAAATCCCAGCAGATATATTGTGTAAATTGAAAGGCAAGTCTAAATTTTATATGAAAAAGCAAAAGGACAAGAATAGTTAAGAAACTCTTGAAAAGAACAAGATAGAGTACTTTTCCTGCTAGCTGTTAAGATCAGAAAATAAAACTGTTATTAAACGTAGCACAGTATACTGGCTCAAAGAGAGACAAATAAACCAATGGAACAGAATATAAAATCAAGAAACAAATCCCAGCATATATGGACACTTGATTTATTGTAAAGCTAGCACTGCCATTCCATGGGGGAGGATAATAAATAGAGCTGAGACAATTTGATATCCATATGAAAAAAATTAAAGTGGACCTCTACCTCACACCATCCTCAAAAGTCAACTCCAGGCAGATTATAGACCTAAATGTAAAAGGCAAAATAGTACAAAAAAGCAAAATAGTACAGAAGACTATCTTTGTGAGAAAGAATTATAAAACATTAACTATAAAGGAAAAGATTGGTAACATTCATTACATCCAAATTAAAAGCTGTTTATCAAAACATACTAGTAACAGAAAGGAAATGGAAGCCACAGAGCAAAAATTATTTCCAACACGTAAAACCAACAAAGGGCTCACATCCAGAATATATCAAGAAGCCTCAAAATCAGTATGAGAAACTCAGACAATTCAGTATTTTTTTAAAGACTTGACTAGACATTTTACAAAGTGGAAACCTAAATGCCAGTAAATATATATTAATATAAAGGTAATTGACCTCTTTTGTAATCAAGAAATTCAAATAAAAGTCACCAACAAGCTACCCTACAAACCTACCACACAGGCTAAGGCTGCTAAAAGTGTCCTTTTATTTGATTATAAGGAAGGGGCCAGAGGGCCACCCTGACTCCATTCAGTTCTGACAGTGACTGTCTCCACGTAACTGAGAAGAGCATTGTTTTAGATGTAAGAAATTTACTCGTATTATGCGTGATCCTCCCACTTTTTTGGTAGGCATTCAGATTAAAGCTGATTCCCTGCTCTGTATCACAAAGTCTCAGGATTGGAAGTAGCATGCATGAAAGTTTCTTGGTTTTTTTCCTCTAATTCTTCTTTTAAACAATTCCACCCCACCACTCTGGCCCCCTCAAAGCTCTCCTTCTCTTCTAGACTTGGGCTTTCTCCCAGGCTACTGCAAAATCGCATGTTTCAAATGTTGACTGTGAAGGCCATTTGTTGCAAGTACTAAACTAGTCGGTGGTTTAGACCAATATACATGGTGTCCTAAAGCACATTTTCCAGCTTCAAAATTGTCAAGTAACAAGCCCTGCTAAAGCCAACTGTGTACCATACCACGGCACTCCACAGAGAGGCAGATAGACACTGTTAACCCTGACTTAATTGGCAGCTGTTCTTTGGCTGCCTAGAGGGAGGAGATCATCAGAACAATTTTCTGGAAGCCAACCTGTGCCTTGGTGGGAGTCTAGGGCAGTGGAAATCATTACAGACTCATAATACCTGGACCTGGAAACAATTTTGATCATAAATCCATGTTTCATCTTTCAGAAAAATAAAGTCCAAAAAGTTACAGTACATAGTTCAAGGTCAAACAACTCAAAATGGATCAAGTTTCAGAATTCAAACCTCCCAGACCCCACTTCTGAACCTCATCCCACTTCCCTTCAGTCTACTTGTCTAACTGGACTGTTCCCGTGTATAAACCTTGGGCAACCAACCTGACCAAAAGGATGTCAGACCTTATCTAGTTCATCAAATAATTCAAATGTTGTGCCAAATGCCAATATAGATTTCCCTGCTCTGAAAACAGTTTTCATCTGCTGCTCATGAGAGAGCTCTCATGCATCCCCATGTTGTCCCATCATAGCTCTTATAAAAGACTAGCATCTCTGTCCATCGGAGCCTCCACACAGTCACTGATGTCCTTGCACTTGCTCCAGGGACCACACACCAAGAACACAGCATGGACACAAGGGAATAAGATGCAGCTAGCCTCCCTTCCTCACACCAGCGGCTTCCTTTTTCTTCTTACTCTGAGCACTTGAGTTTCCGATAAAGTGCCCATCTCCCATGACCAAGAAGAGGTCAAATTAAGAATGGTGCTCTCTTTAGCAACTACAAAAGGTTCTCATTTTCTCATCAAGTAAAGTTCCCTAATGGCTGGTATATGAGCCCAATTTCTTACCAGTCCTGAATTGGACCATTTCCCTCTCAGTGCCATGGGCTCCCCGTGGGGCAGATTGTCACAGGCACTGCAGGTGCCAGAAGGAATCGGCAGGAATCATCTCTCCCTTTTAGACTTCTTGCCTTTGGTGTTTTAATTTGGTTCCAAACCTAAACCTTACAAGGGGACTGAGAAATCACAAGAGTCCTTAGACCCTCTGAATCGTAAGCTGCAACCCACATTTATTTAAAGAAAATCAGTTCCTCCTTTCTAGGCTGACCTAGAGAAGACAGAGGGTAAATTGGACGGGGCGGGAGAGGGAGCCTCACGTCGAATAAATGACTTAAATAATCACAGTCCGGGGGCTCTGGCGCCCTCTATATTGATGGCTTTTAAAAGATCCTGGAAATCTACCCCATCCAAGCAACAGCCCTTGTACTGAGATATATTCTATCTCTGGACCATGAAGTTTCCCAAGTGAGGTTTCTGGGCTCCCTACCTTTGCCCTGTGCATGCCATGCCCAGCTGTGCCTTCTCCTGCCCAGTCTAAGCCAGGAGCCTGCAAAAAACAACCCAAGGGCCTCCCATTCTTCATGCAGCAGCTCAAAGGCAACTAAGAAGCAGCTGGAACATTCATGAAGCCTTAATATGATTTTAATTTAGGATATTAAGACAGCTGCAGTGACCTCACACTCCTAGCTTTTAAACTCAAGTCTAATGACTCTTTTGCTGCAGCCAATGCTGTCACAACTCTCCTGGCATCTCCTGACAATTTAAACTGCTGGGCCTGGTGAGTGCCCAGTGCTATGGGTCAACACTACCTTCCCTTACTCATGCTGTCAATATTTGATGATCTCTACTCATGGTCAGTGGATGAAACAGACCATTCATGCAAGTGATTTCATTTCCTCTTCATGTTAAAAATGAGAAACACAGCCTAGACAACATAATGATAACGTGTCTCTAGGAAAAATAGAAAAACTAGCCAGGCATGGTGGTGCATGTGTGTAGTCTCAGCTACTCGGGAGGCTGAGGCAGGAAGATCGATTGAGCCTGAGAGGTGGAGGCTGCAGTGAGCTATGATCTTGCCACTATACTCCAGCCTAGGTTACAGAGAAAAAACCTGTCTCAAAAGAAAAAGAAAAAAAAAAAAAGAGAGAGAGAGAGAGGGAGAGAAACTCAAAGCCCAGAGGGGCTAAGCGACTTGTCTGAGGTCACACAGCAGTAATGATACCTGATTCCAAGACAGGCTCTGGTCCCTGGATGCCGGGCTACCTCCTTCCTAGGGCCCTGCTGATCTGCCGCTCTCTGGGCTTGCAGTTTGTGCTGTCCTTCCGTATTGGGAGTGAGTGTTCTCCCAGGTCGCCAACTCTGTCCCTCAGGACCCCCCTGTGGCCCCTGCACATGTCAGCCTCACAGGGGGACAGAGGAGCCATCTGAGTTTCTCCAGGGCACACTGGTAGCCACTGGTTCGGCAGCCTTTCATCTGACTCTGATCCACTTAGCCACCTTCTGTTGCTCATGTTGCCCAGACACATCACATTTAGGTCTCTCAGCCTGGCACACAGGCTCTCAAGATCCTGCTCCAGCGTCCGCAGTCCCCGCAACTTCCTCCTGATCCTTATGGTCCAGGAGCTTGGACCTGCGCACCGGCCCCTGCACACCATGACCCCACACCTTGGCTCATGCTCCTCCTTCTGCCAGGAACATCCCTTCCCTCCTCACTTCCGATCTCACTCACATTCATCTCCCTTCTCCTGACTAGTCCTCAACTACTCGAATGACTCCTCCTCCGGGAAGCCGCCTCTGATTCCACCTTCAGGCCTTTGCCTAGGCTCCATGGTACCTTGCTTCTCATGCCCTACCAAAGTCTTACAGCCCTGTCACATAGCAATCTGGCTGTGTGTCTGTCTCCCTCAGCAGCATCCAGAGTGCAGGGGCCATGTCTTACCACACCTGTGTCCCCAGCACAGCCCTCAGCTGACACACACTGGGCTATGCCTGCCCTGGGACTGCCCAGCTTCCCAGCCTGGCAAAGGCACTAGCCCAAAAAAGGCCCCAGGCATCGGCCCCACCGAGGCTCTGCGGTTCTGCCCTATGCTGCAGACAAAGGCCACGCTCACAAAGGGAACACTGTGGTCACCTCTCCCAGAGCCGAGAACAAAGGGATGGCACGTGGGCATCGCCTTTGGCGGTGATGGCCACTCTACGCCAGGCTACACACACCTCACTGGTTGCCATGGCACATTTTAATTAAGCATAAGGATTTCGTGGCTTGATAACAGAAAATGCATCTTCCTTTTGTCTCTGGTCTCTTTGGGAACAGACATGGGGGTGTGGAGCTTGGAGCTGATTCTTAGCAAAGGGGAGGGGTCAGCAGGCCCCTGGAGAGACACCCCTGGTTCGGGGAATACTGCCCCTCTGACATGCTCCTGTGCTCTTGCCTTGGAACCAGTCTCCACTGTCAGGAGGGGTGTCCCCCAAGCTGTTGCCCAGGATGGGCTAAGGGGACAGGAGAGTGCTGGGCAGCCTGCTCTGCTCTCACCCTCTTTGTCCATAGTCTCTGCCTCCATCAGGATTCAAAACCAGGCCACAGCAGGGCACAGAAACAGAACAGCAATATGAGCAAATCCTGGCCACACACAGTGGTGCATGCTTGTAATCCCCAGCACATTGGGAGACTGAGGCAGGAGGATTGCTTAAGGCCAGCAGTTCAAGACCAGCCCTGGCAACATAATAAGACCTAGTCTCTACAAAAAAAAAAAAAATTTAAAAAAAAATTAGCCGGGCGTGGTGGTGCATGCTGATAGTCCCAGCTACTCAGGAGGCTGAGATGAAAGGATCACCTACCTGAGCCCAGGAGGTTGAGGCTTCACCAAAGGGGCTCTGCCAACAGCAAGCATGTGCTTAGTATGCAGCTGGCCTACATGTATGTGCATACGTGCCCATGCGCTGCCATTCCTCAGCCTCATCCTACCACCCACACCTGAGCTGCTTTTAGCCTGAGCCAGTATGCACTTATACTAAGAGCCTGCCCAGCGAGGCCTCCCAACAGCACAGTTACACCTTATTTGCATCTTTGAATTGAGCAGAGGGAGCTGAGCAGGGACTAGCAGACCCATTCTGCAGATGTGGAATCTTTGGTTCACAAGGTTAGGGACGCACCCAACCAGGAGTGGAACCAGGATTTGAATCCAGGTTTGTCTGACTCCAAAGATCATGGAGTTCCCTCTCCCCCAGGGTGTCTGTTTGACATTCCTTGGACATCTACTGTGTTCTGAGCACTCACTCAGACATGTATTGAGCATCTACTCTGCATTGAGCCTTTGGAAGCTCTGGAGAGACACGGATGAGGACACCATCCAGGCTCATGGTGTAGGCCAGAGCTGCCCAACAGAAATAGAATGCCAGCCATATACATCATTCCAAATTTTCTGGGAGCCCCATTAACTAAAGAAAAGAAACAGGTAAAATTAATTTTAATAAAAAATGTCTTTCACACACTATCCAAAATATCATTTCAACATGTTAATGAGATAATTTACATTCTTTTTCATATTAAGTCTTAGGAATCTGGAGGTATATTTTACATTTACAACACATCTCAATTCAGACATCTCATCCTGTTTTATCGTGTCGTATTAGTTAGAGTTCTCAAGAAAAATAGAAGCATGGATATATAGATATATAACAGGGGACTTATTATGAGAATTGGCTCACGTGATTATGAAAGAAGCCGCCACAATACGCTGTCTGCAAGTTGGAGAACCAGTGAAGCCAGTGTTGTAATTCAGTCTGGGTCTGAAGGCCTGAGACCAAGGACGGAGAGTCTGCTGGGGTTAAGCCTTAGAGTGTGAAGGCCTGAAAACATGGATCTCTGATGTCTGACGGCAGGAGAAGACGGATGTCCCAGCTCAAATAGAAAGAGCAAATTCGCCTGTCCTCTACCTTTTTGTTCTAGTCTGGCCCTAAACGGATTGGCTGCTGCCCACCCACTTTGGTGAGGGCAGATCTTCTTTACTCAGCTCACTGATTCAATTGCTAATCTCTTCTGGAAACACCCTCACAGATGCACCCGGCCAGCTGAGCATCCCTTAGTAATCAAGTTCACATACAAAATTAACCATCACACCTGTCTTATCCCTGAGCTCCTGACTGCTACAGCATTTCCCATCCTTCCCACAAAGGATCTCCTTTTATTCCTACAGTGAGGCAATTGAGCAGGCATGATTGCCCCTTACTGGTGAGGACACGGAGGCCAGGGGTGGTTGCCAGCATTTCAAGTGTCCCCCAATGGTCCTTGCCTCTGGATACTTGCATCCTTGTATAGTCCCCTCTGTATCAAATAAGGCTGCCCTGTGTAAGCAACAGTACATTGTGGAAATGGTGGAGTGTGACGTCTCAGGCTGGGTCAGAAAAGCCGTTGCTTTCACCTTGTTCTCTCTTGGGTCACTCGCTCTCCAGGAAGCCAGCTGCCATGTCGTGGGGATACTCAAGCAGCCCTATGAAGAGGTTCCCCTGGTGAGGAACTGAGGCCTCCTGCCTGCAGCCAGCACTAACTTGCCAGGCACATGGGTGAGCTCCCTTGGAAGTGAATCCTCCAGCCCCATTCAAACCTTGAGATGATTGGAGGCCCTGCTGAGAGCTTGACTGTAGCCTTATGAGAGACCCTGAGTCAGAACCACTCAGCTATTCTGAAGTCATGGGCAAACCCAACTCCATAATGGAAAATCCTAGTTTTGATCTGGGTCTGGTCCCAAGGACCCCAGTCAAGCTGCCCTCATATAGCCCACAAGCCTCCCCTGCTCCACTGTCTCTAGCTGACGCCTCTTCCCTCAGACACTTGGCACTAAATTGCTTCATGACACATTCATTTTCTTCAGTGTCCTCAAGGAATCATGATTTGGCCCATCTCAAACCAAAGGCCAAGTGAAGAGGCAGAGGCCACCACTGAACGGGAGGAAAATGGTGCATCTCACCGTCCAGGCCTCCAACTTATGAAAGAGTAACTCTTCACTCCAGCAAACTCCTGGTCTTTCCTTTCAACTCTCTCCTGCTGATGTCTTTTCCTAGATTCCTGCCAGAAAAGCCAAGGCTCCCTATTAAACCCACTCCTGTGGCCCACCTTGTATTCTGATGCAGCAGATGTAAGGAATAGCCCCATTACAGCCCCAGGGAGGTTCCAGGGAGATGGGGTAGATGTGCATGACATGGAGAGGCAACTATGAAGACAAATGCCCAACCCCATCCACTCCACTCCACTTTGAGTTTCCTCTGCTTTCACGGGCTCTCAGTCTGTAACCTTGCAGGCTCCACGGTAGCTCCCATTCCCCTGCCTTCAGAGTCTCCCAGGAGAATGAGTTAGAATATTGGACGGTTTTAAGCAGCCTTCCCCTTGGACTTCTCGGTACTGTGTAGAGTACTACTTCCAGGACCTCCTACTCCACTGCCCAGTCCCTGAGGACCAACCTAGGAGGCCTCCAAGCTTAGAGGGGTAGTGGGCAATGGTACCCTGAACTCCTCTCATCTCAGGTGTCAGAGACTGGCTGGAAGGATGGCACTATCACTAATGCATCTATTTATTTAGCAAGAGGTCTTCAGGGCTCTTGAGGACTCAGTTCAGGTGCTGAGCCAGCTCAGGGGACATACAAAAATGGGACGATCAGGTGCCTCCTCAAGCTTGTTGGCTGGCCCAAGTGCAATGTGACAAGGCTGTGTGCGTTACATGCACACATGCAGATACCTAGGTTGGGTATCTTTTTTAGTCTAGGGAAAGCATAAGCTGTTTGAGATTTTACTTGGATGATGTGCTCTTCATCTTTTGCCATTTTAAACTGGTTTTTCTCTGAGTCTACTCTGCACACTGAAGCCAGAATGAGCTTTTTTGAGCCCAAATTGGATCTCTCTCCTACCCTCAGAAAGCTTCCCACTGTTCTTAGGATGAAGACAAGACCTCCAAACATGGCCCTAACCCTCCTCCCCACTCACACACCTCATACCACCCTCACTTCCCACTCTCAGCTCCAACCCCACAGTCCCTGGTGCCTTCCCTAGGGCCTTTTCTCAGGCATCCTCTCCCCTCTGTCTTCCTCTCCAGTCCTGCAGTGTTTCCTCAGGGAAGTACCCTGATAGCCTTTCCCAGGCCCTTGTTGCATCATATCTGTCATTTGTAGGCGCTTGTATTCTTTTTTTTTTTTTTTTTGAGATGGAGTCTCGCTCTATCACCCAGTCTGGAGTGCAGTGGCACGATCTCGGCTCACTGCAAACTACGCCTCCCGGGTTCACACCATTCTCCTGCCTCAGCCTCCCGAGTAGCTGGGACTACAGGCGCCCACCACCACGCCCAGCTAATTTTTTTATTTTTAATAGAGACAGGGTTTCACCATGTTAGCCAGGACGGTCTCGATCTCCTGCCCTCGTGATCTGCCCGACTCGGCCTCCCAGAGTGCTGGGATTACAGGCGTGAGCTACTATGCCCAGCCGGCGCCTGTATTCTTAGCCCAGCTGCAACTACATGTCTCGTTTTTGTGGGTTATTTACTTGTCTGACTCCCCCATATCCCAAAAGGTCCATAAGGTCTGAATTTGCTCATCGTGGCGTTCAAAGCTTCCCAAAAGGTCCCTGGTACAAAACAGCTGCTCAATAAACATTTCTTAAATAAATGAATGAATTATAAACTCCAGACCTTAGCATCTGAGACTAAATTTCCTCTGGTTCCACACCCTTATATGAGTTCTCACATATAATGCCTCTCTGTCAGCCTCCATCTCCTCATTTTTTAAGGGAAGTATTACTTGCTTCTTGGCCTGCTGAACAGGACCACTGTGAAACTCACACAAGCTCATGGGGGCCCTGCAGTGTGGTGGGTGCTTAAGGACATGGACTTTGATCTCTGAAGGATCAGAGTTTGAATCCCTGTTCAGCCCCTACCAGCTGTGCAGTGGTTATTCTGCTGGTGTTGCTAATAATTGGACACTTCACCATTGACATTTGTGCCTGAACACATAAGATACTCCAACTTTCCCTTATTTGTTAATGTGAATCCTAACATCTTCATGAGTTTTTTGTGTCAATGTAACTTTGTCACGCAGTAACTTTGCACTCCATGTAGCTCTAACATTTAAAACATGTTTTCCACTTTACATAGAGTATTTTCACATTATCTCCCTTTCCCAAACTAGGAAACTGAGGCCCACAGAGGTAAACTGACTTGCCCAAGATCACTCAACTGGGAAACGTCATAGCCACAACCCAAGTGCCAGTCACACTGCAAAGGGGAGCTGGTAATCCCCACCATAGGGTGGGTGGTGAGAGGTCTGTCAAGTGCAAAGCATAGTACCTGGGACATAGTAAGGTCTCAATGAAGGGCCACTGACTGCCCAAGTCCAGAAAGGCAAGAGGGTGCTTCCATGCCCACCACATCTCCCAAGGCACTGGTCCCGGGAGTGTCCAGGAAACCTGACACATATACTCTCTCTCTCTCTTCATTTCCCTATTTTTTTTTTTTTTTTTTTTTTGAGACAGAGTCTCACTGTGTGACCCAGGCTGGGGTGCAGTGGCGTGATCTCAGCTCACTGCAACTTACACCTCCTGGGTTCAAGCAATTCTTCTGCCTCAGCCTTTTAAGTAGTTGGGATTACAGGCACCTGCCACCACACCCAGCTAATTTTTGTATTTTTAGTAGAGAGGGGGTTTCACCATGTTGGCCAGGCTGTTCTCAAACTCCTGACCTCAGGTGATCTGCCTGCCTCAGCCTCCCAAAGTGCTGGGATTACAGGCATGAGCCACCGCGCCCGGCCTATTTACCTTCATTTAAGGGCTTGCCCCCCCATCCCCACTTGTTGACCCAATGTTGCAAGTAAGTATGCTGAGGGCCCATTTACCAGTAAACTGTGGCTGCCCTGCTCTGCCCTGCCACCCTGTGGGACCGTGCTCCTGCAGGCCTCAGCCTCCACCAAGAAGAGGGGCCAGTTCCACTGATGAGGACAAGCTCCACCCCAGTGCCTTGGTCACTGCAGGACAGGCTGGGATCTCTAGCAGATCCAGAGAGGTTCTCAGACCAGAGAATCCAGGATCCTCATCCTCTGTCCAGGCTGGATAACCTCTATCGAGGGTCCCTGCTGCAGAAAGAGATCCTGATGAGACAGGGGGCACTTTGTGTCTTTTAGAATCCCAGGACACCATCTGCACATAGCAGCCCCTGCTTGGCACCCAGTGGAGCCCCATACAAAGGGTGGGAGTGTCAGATGACTCAATGTCATCATGAAGCTCATGAATGACTAAAGCGACTAGGGTGTTATAACTCCAAAACAACCGGGTCCTCAGCATAGAGAGTGCTTGGTACATTCATCTTGCCTCCACAGTGACAGTCCCAGCCACATACCCTGACCACACCTCTGTCCAGGAGAATAACGGTTCATTACTTGTTGCAGCAGGTAATATGGAGACAAACTTTTACTCCACATTATGTAGTCAGTATTAGCCAAGAATGGCATCAGAAGGTGGCCACCATCTTCACTCATATAATGTCCTCTGTTTCCCTGTTGCCCTTGTTGCTGGAAGAGCAGAGAGGAACATGGGCTTTCAGCAGCTTCAACCAGAGATTGTCCCAGCTATTTTCTAAAGAGCAAGCGTCTCTGAGCAAAAGTAAATAACTGTG
This sequence comes from Symphalangus syndactylus, assembly GCF_028878055.3. NCBI lineage: Eukaryota > Metazoa > Chordata > Mammalia > Primates > Hylobatidae > Symphalangus > Symphalangus syndactylus. Next base: position 15,268,860 of record NC_072424.2, read on the forward strand.
GCTCCCCAGGCCCTCTCCTTTCCTGCACCTGCTGTTCCTGGTTTAGAGTCTGCTTCAAGCAAAGATGCCTATGAAGAAGGAGGCAATTATTTGCCCAATGATTAAAAGTGCTGTCTAAAATAACAAGTGTCAGTGAAGAAGTGGGGAAACTGGAATCCTCAGACATTGCTGGTGGAAATGTGAAATGGTGCGGTTCATGTGGAAAACAGTTTGGTAGCTCCTCACAAAGTTAAACATACAATTACCAATGACCCAGCAATTACACGTCTAGGTAATTTTCACACAAAAGAACTGAAAGCAGTCACTCAAACAGATATTTGTACACCAATGTTCATAGCAGCACTCATCACAATAGCCAAAAGGTAGAAACAGCCCAAGTGTCCATCAATAACTAAATGGATAAACAAAATGGATAACCAAAATCAATGCAGGGAAATATTATTCGGGCTTAGAAAGAAATGAAATTCTGATATCTGCTACAACATGGATAAATGTTGAAAACATACTAAATGAAAGAAGCCAGATCTAAAAGGCCAAATATTGTACAATTCCATCTACATGAGGCATCCAGAATAGGCAAATTCATAAAGATGGAAAGTAAAATAAAGGCTGGGGGGAGGAGAGAATGTGGAGTTACTGCTTAATGCGTACAGAGTTTCTGTAAGGGATGAAGGAAAGTTCTCAAAACGGATGGTGGTGATGGTTGCACAACACTGCGAATGTGCTTAATGCACTGAATTGTACACTTGGAAATGGTTAAGGGGGTTAAAAAAGAAAAAGAAAAAAATAAGAAGAAAGAAGAAAAAAAGAAAAAAGAGGTGTTGTCTATATGCAGACGGCCCTTTCCTTTCAAGGTTCGGTTTCCCTGTTTATTCGACAGGTGTTCACTGGGAATCAGCCAGGGCAGGCCCCACGACGAGCCAGGCCTGGGATGAGGTGGAGGAAAAGTGCTCTCCCTCCATGAGCGGCTCACCCGCATGTGGATCCTGAGTACAGACATTTAACCACAATCCCGGTGCAGGAAGATCACTGAGAGGAGGTCTGAGGAGTAAAAATCAAGGTTCCGGGGGAAAAGAAGCAGCCTGCAGTGTGGTAGCCAAGCTCCCACCTGAACTCCCTCCCCAGGTGTTGGGGGTTGGAGGTGGTAGGGTGCAAGTCTCCCCAGATACTCAGGGAGGATAAACAGAGTGAGAAAATGGGGGAGGTAAGCGAGCAAGAGGAGCTAGGCAGGCCGAGAGTGACAAGACCAATTCCACCTTCTCACTCCAACCTTAATCCTTCATCCACCCTGTCAAAGATAACAGAGTTAGCTGGGTGTGGTGGCTCATGCCTGTAATCCCAACGTTTTGCGAGGCCGAGACATAGGGATTGCTCAGGAGTTCAAGACCAGCCTGGGCAACATGGCAAAACCCCGTCTCCAAAAAAATACAAAAATTAGCCAGATGTTACAGTGCGCCACAGTAACCCCAATTACTTGGGAGGCTGAGACGGGGGACTGCTTGAGTCCGGGAAGCAGAGGCTGCAATGAGCCATGACCACACCACTGCCCTCCACCCTGAGGGACAGAGCAAGACCCTGTCTCAAAAAAATAAATAAATAACAAAGCTCTGTAAGCAGCATAAATTTTATTACTGAATAACAATCACAAGAAGAAGACAAAGCAAAGCTAACTGTTACTGAGTGCTTCCTACAGGCCAATCTCTGTGAGTTCTACTTGCATTTTCTTGTCTAATACCCACCACAGCCCAGGGAGATAACTGCAATTATTACATCATTTTACAAAAGAAAAAACAGTTCTGAGATGAAAATGTGTCCAAGGTCTCACAGCTGGAAAAACGTTTGCCAGTTGGAAACTTTGCGCAGAAAATTTGTTTCTTTCATTTTCTTCTCAAAACAAATAGGGAACATGCCTAGGGGGTGAAAACACATAGGTAACGGTGGTGCTTTCTCAAACCCTAAACCTTCCCATGTGATGGCTTCGGTGCTAACCTCCCAGACCCCCAGCCAAGAATGTGGAGCGCATTTATTGCCTTGGATTATCCATGGACTTAGGTCTTTGTTTGATGCCTCTGCCCTGGGATGCGGGTCAAGGGGGCTGAGAAAGAGCTCTGGACACTCAGTCTCCTGTGGTCGTCCTTCTGCAGCTCTTGCTCCCTCCCAGGAGAGCTGGAAGGTGCAGACACTGGAAGACAACACTGTGATACAAATCCCTGGCGTTGGTCCTGGGCTTCAGAATGTAAAAGGCATTTTGAGCATGCATTCATTTATCTCCCTCTAGAATCTGAGAGTAAAACATCTCGTCCCCATTTCCCAGATGAAGAGCTGAGGCTCAGAGAAGCGAAATAACTTGTCTTAGAGTCCCAGAGGGAATATAAAAGTGGCTACATAATTTGCGGGGCCGGGGAACTTGAAAATGTAGAGTCCTTGTTCAAAAGTTACTAAGGATTGGGACACTAGAGCACTGAACCAAATGTGGAGCACTTCTCAGCCCGCAAACATGGTGCAGGCCCGGGAAGTCAGCCCTGGAGTTAGGAACTGAGCCCTGACTTCTTAGGGGGTTTAGAGCATGTGCCAGCACCCCACAGCTGCCTCTTCTGAAATACAGCCACTTCCTGGCCCCTGGCCTGCAGCCCTCAGAGTGGGGAGGGGTCTCCAAAGCAAGGGAGCAGACTGAAGCGCCTCCACAGAGCCTGACCACAGGCTCCAGCGGGGCCCCCATGTTGCTGATCACATTAGCTGAATTCAATTGTGATGCCCTCTAATTACAATCCTTTTCTAGGAACAAGAGGGCCAAACTGAATTAGGAGGGGGAAACAGTCCATACTTTCATTCAGAAAAAAAAAAAAAATTGGAATAAAGGCAAAATTAGATTTTACTCCATGGGTCCTGGATTTAGAAGCCAGAGGACAGAGTTGAATCTTACGTCTGACACTTCAACTTACATGGGACCAGCAACAATGACATCTCTCTCAGCCTTGGTTTCCGTATCTATGAAATGGGAATAAAGTATTTTTGGAGCTTTGATGAAGATTAAGTTAGACAGTGCACTGGTACTTAATCTTCTGGGGGAGGCTCTCAAAAAAACACCTCCTCCATTTAATTTCAGGGAGTTTCATGGTGCCCTGAAGTATAAGCACCGTATCCCTGGACATGCCTGGAAGTTGAGTCAAGAAACACTCAAATAAGAAATTAAAATATTTTTGGTAATTTTGTGGGATTTCAAACCACTGTACTATGAATACATTGAATTAGAAAGGCTTTGTTGAAATATTCACAGACTTAACAAAAAAGCCAGAGGACCTGTGCATTATTTTATTCTGCTCTAGCATGAATATTTCATAAATTACATGCAATTATTAACAACATCAACACCAGCAAATTAATTACTGTCAATTCATATTAATAAAATTGCATTTTGTAATAAATAAAGTTAGTTTACTGTGCCCCATCAGTCTCAGAGGTATTCACATTTGTCAATTGTCCTCTACTTCAGGCTAAAACAAAAGTAATCAAATAACTAATTATTGTACAAAATGTATCACCGCTTACACGTCAATGAAAACTCACAGTTATTTATAACCCTCACAACTGAATATTCAAATCACTGTTTATTCTTATGCTAAGAGGAATTTTCCAGCCCCTCTCCTTTTTACCGACTCCCTCGGTCTCTGCCCTCCGCCACCTGAGGAATAGCATGTGGCCCCCTGAGCCATGGTGAAGGTGTCTCAGCAACGAGAGAGTGAGGGGCTCACAGCGGCGAACAGGAACTCAAGCAGAAACTCCAGAGAGATTTGCAGAATCTGCCATGGGCCTTCCCATCGCCAGTGGCCAGTTGCTCCATTTCTCGAATTCCGTGCCACATAGGCTCCCCGCCTTCTGTTTTTCATTCTTACAAATAAAAAATGTCTTCTCCTTCAATAAAGGCTCCAGAATTGTAGCGTGGGATTACAACATGTATTCTGCCTCCCTGTGTTCATTTCAAAACCTGGGGTAGTCGACTCACCAAACTGAAGTCAAAATAACTGCAATGAAAATTGTCTAGAGAGCCCGTTGCACGCAGAGCTAAATCACATCACACATTCTTGATTTCCTTTGATGCTCACTCATAACAATTCAGTGTGTTCCATTTAGAGGTGGAGAAACTTGGGTTCCACAAGATCAGGTGACTTGTCCAGGAACCTTCAGGAAGGAAGGAGACAGCTAAGACTAGAACTGGCTCTGTCAATCTCACCTCCTGTGAGGTGTCCGCCGAGCATCCCCGAGGCTCTGGAAAGGTAGCAATACACAAATGGAGGTTTGCATCTGCCCAGCCAGTTGTCGGCCTCCTCCCTGCACATGCTCAGGCCTGGCCGGGCAGACAGAAGACCTGGGACTCAGCCAGTCCCATATGGGCCAGAGGTGCCTTATACCCTCAGCATTTAACTCCCATTTAAAAAAATACGTCAACACCCATTTTGCCCACAGGGGGAAATTCTCTTCTAAGATTTGAATTGATGTTTATAAAACTGGAAGCATGTCAACTATTCACAAAGTGGGCCTCATCGGTAGAGTTTCTTCTTCAATGTAGAATTCTCAGAACGTGACTTAGAGCCTGTATTCATTTCCTAGGGCTGCCGTAACAAATCGTCCCCAACTTGAGGGGTTCAAACAATAGGAATGTATTCTCTCGCAGTTCTGTAAGTCAGAAGTCTGCCCCTTCCAGAGCCTCTAGAGAAGAATCCGTCCTTGCCTATTTCAGCTTCTGGTAGCCGCTCCTTGGCTTGTGGCAGCATCACCCCAATCTCTGCCTCCACAGGCAAATGACCACCTTCCATCTATGTCTGTTTCTGTGTACAAAGTTCCCCTCTTCTTATAAGGATACCCAGTTACATTGAATTTATGGCCCACCTCATTCCAGCATGACCTCATCTTAACTTGATTATATCTGCAAAAACCCTATTTCCAAATAAGGTTACATTCATGGATTCCAGGTGGACAGGAATTTTGGGAGGGGACACTATTCAGCCCAGTATAGAATGCACTTCTTGATTCAACGGGGCAATATTTGGCCCCACTAAACACAGACATTGCCCATGCCAGGAGTATGCCCCTTGTGGATTCCCAGGCTGGACACCAGAGTCATCCTAAAAGCACATAGCTAACACATTCTCAGACTCCATCTTGGCAGTTCTGATGCAGAAGGTCAAGGGGGAGCCCAGGAATCTTTGTTTAAGGGCTGTCCACATGATTCTCGTGGGTAGCAGCCAGGTTTGAGAATCTCTCATGTAGAAAGGCTAATAATCATCACTGCAATGATAACAAGAGCGGCCAACATCAGTGAGCCACGCATGGAGCTAAGTGCCTCACATGCCCGCTCACCCCGTCCTCACTCACCATCTGTCAGTGAGATTGTAGCATCACTTATGCTCAGTTGACAGAAAAGAAAATGGGGAAGAGGGCAGGGAGACTCTGTGACATGCCCAAGGCCACATGCTGCAAAGAGGGAAGCCTGGGCTAGAAGCTTATGCTGACCACTTCGCCACTCACCCAGCCATGGGTCAAGCAGTGAGTGCAGGTTCCATCCCAGGGACTCACTGTGCCAGCGGACTTCATCCACAGCACAGCTCATGCTCCACTGGCGCCTGAGGAGAGGGCTGGGATTCCAAAAGTGATTTCCCTCAATTCGGTCTCTGTTCACATAGCTCCTCCATGGGAAATGATGTACTAGGACCAACGTGGAAAAGAGAACAGGAGTGACTGAGAGAGGGCCCTGTGCATTATATGTGGCCACAGCAAAGCATGGGCCTGCAGGCCTGTGGGGGATGCAGAGGGCCCTTCCCACTAGGACAGTCACCAAAGCTGTGTCTGAGATGAGCCCAACAGGCCAATAGGGCTGGCACATCATGGATGCTCCCCATAAGTATTTGATGAATAAATGAATGGAGATGAATGAATGAATGGCAGGGGAAGTAAGAAAGGGAAAATATGCTGGGCAGAGAAACCTGGATAAACAGAGGCACAAGGACAGGAGAGCCTGGGATGAGTTAGGAACCAGTGGCTGGGATGTGGCACACATACATCTAGGCAAGCAGTAGAAGGTGAGGTAGTAATCATAACAATAACAATAATAATACCAGCAGTTCACATTACTCAGCAGTTAAGTCCCAAGCTCTGTGCCTTACATGTATCTTATTTTACTTGACGAGGTATTATTACGATGCTCATTTTTAAGATGAGAAAACAGGCTCAGAAAAGGTAAGCAACTTGCCCAGGATCACAGAATCTGTGAATGGCAGATCTAAGACTCAGACCCGAATCCACCTGACTCTGGGCCCACCTCTGTTCCACGCTGGGATTCGGAGTTTACACTGTGATGTGGTCATCATGGAGCTCCTGCAGGGTGCTGAGCTGAGAAGGCACGTGCCTGGAGCTATGCCTATGGAGGACCCATCAGGAAGCCGGCATGAGCCTCCTCGGTGATCCCAAGTGAAAAAGTGAAGTGACCAGCATTACTATCCTATAACAGAATTATTCCAAACAGCAGTTTCTTAAAATAAAAACTCCGGATGGGAGGTTTTTATTGCAGGCTAATTATACAAGTGAGAAGGATTTGTCATTTTGGTAAACATTCCCCATTCCCCAAACATGAAGAAATCAGCTCACATCAGTCTCTTGACATTTATCTGAAAAGGACGGTATTATTTTCAGAACACTGCTGTTGATTTCAAACATGAAAACAAACAAAAAAATTCTCCGGCTGCCCTCAAGAAAAGGAAAATATTAGGCTACCCATGACTCAAGGGAAACTGAGGGCTGCAGTGAAGGACCCCAGTTCATTCACACCTGAAACACTGACCCTGTGTGGACAGGGCATCGCGGTTCACTCACACCTGAAACACTGACCCTGTGTGGACAGGGCATCCCGGTTCACTCACACCTGAAACACTGACCCTGTGTGGACAGAGCATCGCGGTTCACTCACACCTGAAACACTGACCCTGTGTGGACAGAGCATCGCGGTTCACTCACACCTGAAACACTGACCCTGTGTGGACAGGGCATCGCAGTTCACTCACACCTGAAACACTGACCCTGTGTGGACAGGGCATCGCGGTTCACTCACACCTGAAACTGACCCTGTGTGGACAGGGCACTGGGTGGCATCTCCCTCTGCAGAGAATGACCCTGGTTCACTCGCACCTGAAACACTGATCCTGCGTGGACAGGGCATCCCGGTTTACTCACACCTGAAACACTGACCCTGTGTGGACAGGGCATCGCGGTTCACTCACACCTGAAACTGATCCTGGGTGGACAGGGCACTGGGTGGCATCTCCCTCTGCAGAGAATGACCCTGGTTCACTCGCACCTGAAACACTGATCCTGCGTGGACAGGGCACTGGTGGTATCTCCCTACTTTCCAGGCCTAGAAGTTTAGTAGAACCCAAACAGGAACCATAAGACCATCAGCAAGCCAGATGGGGGCACCTGGACCCCTGGGAACCAGCGACTTTACAAGGGATGATAGAGCAGCTGGTGGGGGGCAAAAAATGACAACAACAATCCAACCTCAAACTTTAAATCCTGGCTACTTTGCTATAACCCCAACACATGGTTCTTTTGCTAACGGATAGGAAGATCTTTCAAGTTTCTAACTGGAGATTCTCTGCTGCGACTCATGCATTTTACACAGGAGGGAGCTGAAGCTCAAAAAGGTTGTCTTGCCCAAAGCTCACAGCCAGGTGGGAGTAAATGGAGTCTGCCCTACAACTCCAGCCCCCTGGCTCCCCGGCCAAAGCTCTCTTTTCCTCTTTCCATCTCATTTGGCTGCTTCTTCCAAAGAAATGTTTCTTCTGCACAAACAAAAATAAAAAATGGCAGAAGTGTGCATTTTTACAAACACACACACAAACATATAATTCTTAAAATTGGTAAAAATAATTAAATCCAGAAAACCAAAGTTCAGCATGACACTGTCCTTAATTAAATGATGCTCTCCTCATATTTTTCTCTCCTCAAATTTGCTTTTTAACGACGGAAAGAGTTAAGTAGAGTGACTATATTAACCGAGTTTCTTGCCTTTTAATAGTTGGTGTCACCACCTTCGTGTGATTCAAATTTAGTTGCTTTGCACCTAATTAAAGCATTGCACAAAAATAGGTAATTTGACATCCAAAGGAGGAGTGAGAGGAGACCAGAGAAAAGAGGGGACATATTACTTAACTTTATGATGATAATTACCTGAACACAAAGACGCTTGCAAGAGCATTCTACGCTGGGTACCATCCAGAAAAACTAAACCTATGTTGCTGCTTCAATACATCTGAATACTAGGAAATGGCAGAAAAAAAACATCTGTTCTATGAATAATAGCCTCTACAGTCCCAGAGGACAGCAGTACATGAATTGAAAAAAAAAAAAAAAGAAAAAAGAAAGAGAAAAAGAAAAAGAAAGAAAGAAAAAGAAAAAATGGAGTCTTGAGCCTTTTCCAAAATGGTGCTAATGCACCACTGAAACTTAATTTTATAATTTACTGGCAGTCAAGATGGCAGGAAATAAAATAATTTGCTATATTCTGCACAACAAACCCTGCTTTTCCTGGGAAGGGGTAATTATCCCCATGGAAAAAAAAAAAAGAAAAAAATACGCCATCTCATATTAAGCTAAAGTCTCATCAAGAAGAGAAAAAGTGCCTCATTACACGTAATTACCAGGGAATTAGAAACATCATTTAACTAAATGAGCGAATAATGCTCAGGATATTGAAGAAACTTGCCTGCACTTCTGCAAAGCACTCTAAGTCCCATTACAAAAATTGCCCCTCTTTAATGGAATAATTTTAGGCCTTGTCTGCCTTGCTTTAAAAATAAAGAGCCTCCGAGAGGCAGAAAGAGGCTGAAACTGCCATAAACAACTGTTGAAAGGGACTGAAGGGAAGGCGCTGTCTCTCTTGGAGACCAAGACCCAGAATGACTCATAATCTACCATAATCAGGAAAATTAAACCTGAGGACTTGAAAAAAGGATTACCCCCTTTTTAATTGTACTTCCTCAAGACTGCGATGTGCTTGTGAGTATGTATTAGGGATAATAGATGAAAGATTTTCAAGTTCGGGTACGGCTTCCCTGCTCCAATACAAAAGCAGTTACAGCCAGTCAATGTTATCTTAAAAAAATAAAATTATAACGTACCTGCAGATTGATGTTTATTGTGTCTTAATGCAATGATTTTCTAGCCATTCAAAAGCTTCCAGGCTTGAGTTAGGATCCCCTCCCCCTTTTCCCTTTGCTTTTCGTATTTGTCAAGATTTAGCATGGAAGCAATGAATTTAATATAACCATCTCACCTTCCAGCAATGCTAATCTTTCTTCACCCAGAAACCAGAAAAGGAAAGTATGTTGATACTGGTCACTCCATCTTAGTTTCTTGACTTTAGAGCAAGTAAAATTCAGAAAGTAATTGGTATTGGTCAGATTCCTAGCAGTTGGCCAAAGAAGGCTCTCAAGAGGCCATTTTAAGGAAGAAATGAGTCAGGGAAGGGACTGCAATATCATCCTGAGATATCCTGCCCTGAGACCCAACAAAGAGCCACCAATCCCGCTGCATGAGGACCAGGGCCTTCCCTGGAACAGGTGCAGCCAGAGCAACAAAAAATGCCATTCCCTCAGCCATGGACTTCATGCCACCATCAACAGCAACATCCCTTTTCAGCAATGTGGAAGCTAAAACCAGCCAAGGTCTCAGAGTTCCCTGTTCCAGTCCCTTGTGGCCAAGTCCAGATTCATATATGTCAAGCACAGTCACCTCTCAGCAGGGCAGGAATGACCTTCCTACTTACCACACCTCATCTGAATTCTCCGTCCCCTCACAGAGGTTCCATAGTCTAAATGCATTGCTTCCTGGTCCAGTACATGTAAATATGATAGTAAGAAGAGACGACAAAGTGCCAGCACCATAGGTGTGCTCATCACAAACACCTGCCCTTGGGATGGTTGGAGATGGTGGGCGGAGAAGGCAGCAGAGCTAGGACAGGAGATAGCTGAGCTTGATCTATTCCTCTGTCCCCCTGGGCCCTTGGACATGTCCCTCAGAACCACTTTCAAGTTCTAGGGCCCTATACCCAAGAAATAAAAAGAAATAATGAAAGGCAAAGGCAAATATGAGAAGAGCTTCACATAGATAAAGCCCTGGAAAAAGAAACCACATTTAAGATTGATAATGGGCAAAGTGCCCTGGGCATTTTAGGTCCCCTCATTTAACTCCGAGATGGAACTTGGCACTAATGAAGTGTTTGGGTGACAGGAAACAAAGAAGAAGCCAACATCCTATCCCAGGTAAACGGAAAAAAAAGCACACAGTATAATACCATTTCATGATGAGTCAGGTTAACTGACTTGCCTGCTAAGATCACACAAAAAATAAAGGAAACCCAGAATCAAAACACAGATCCACCTGCTTCCAAAACTATTTCCCTGGGCCACACAATGCGGTCCTCTCCAATGAGTATAAACAAGGAGCATTAGTAACAGCACTCACCATACTATAGCATCCCAATGTATTTCAAAGAGCTTTTGCACATGTTCTCGCCAATGAGGTAGATAAGGATGGCACAATCTCCATTTCATACCAAAACTTGAAATGATCAGGGCAAAGTCATCCTGCCACCAGCTGCCAAGACCAGTGATACTTTCTTGCGACTGATGATCATACTGGTAGTGAGAGTAGAACAAATTCTGAAAGAAGATCCATCTGGACTAAGATTTGCAAACACAACCAATGTTTATGTTCTCAATGTAAGCAATACCAATTGCTTACCAATAAAAGAAGTTTTTACTTTCTAATTGTTTCTTTTATTTTTATTTTCTAATTGTTTCCCATCAGATCATCTATCTTGTGACATTAGTAAGGCAAAAATTTTTAATCATATGAGTTAACCAGTCAAGTTGACACAATAAGCTCACATTGATCACTCTCTGCTCCAAACACCACAGCAATGACAGCTAAATCATAAGAGAAAACAAAAAAGATACAGTCAGACTCCAAAGTAAAAAATAAACATTTCTGTGGACTTAAATAGCTGATCTCTGGGGCCAGAAGCAGGAAGCACTGGCAAGGAGTTTACCACCACAGCTGCAGTTGCAGCTACTCCAGACGTGGGAGGATTGCCTGAGTCCAGGAGGTCGAGGCTGCAGTGAGCTATGATCGCACCATTGCATTTCAGCCTGGACAACAGAACAAGACCCTGTCTCAAAAAATAAAGCCTGGAAATCAAAATTGTAAGTCAGCCCTCAAAATCAAAATTGAAATATATATTTACCCTAGACAAAATTAAAATTTTGTAGCTCCATGTACCAAAGCCTTCATTTATGTTTAAAATATTCAAGGAGGTAAATGAATGTATAACTTCATTGAAAACAATTCAAGAGGCTGGGCATGGTGACTCACGCCTGTAATCCCAGTACTTTGAGATGCCGAGGTGCGCAGATCACCTGAGTTCGGGAGTTCGAGACCAGCCTGATGAATATGGAGAAACCCCATCTCTACTAAAAATACAAAATTACCCAGGAGTGGTGGCGCATGCCTGTAATCCCAACTACTCGGGAGGCTGAGGCAGGAGAATCGCTTGAACCCAGGAGGCGGAGGTTGTAGTAAGCTGAGATCACACCATTGGACTCTAGCCTGGGCAACTGGGCAGGCTGGGCAGCCAAGAGCAAAACTCTGTCTCAAAGAAACAAACAAAAAATTCAAGAAATTATGTATCAAAAATAAGCAAATGCAAAACAAGAAGAGGTGGATATGAAATAAAATAGAAATCCAAGAATTTTTTTGAAAACTTACTAGGTGAAATAAATTCTGGATTAGACACAAAGAGAGAATTAGTAAATTGCAGAGAGTTCTGAGGAACTCACCCAGAACATAGCATGGAGAGAAAACAAAACTAAAATATGGAAGAGCAATTAAGAGACACAGAGGGAGAATTATAAGGTTCCAACATTCACCAAGCAGGAATGCCAGAACAAGAGAATGTAGGGACTGGTGGGGAAGCACTATTCAGAAATATAAATGCTGAAAATCTTTAAGAACTGAAGATGTATATTACATTTTCAGTACTAAGCAAGAATATATGAAAATAAATCCACAACTAGACATACCACAATGAAATTGCAGAATAAAAAGAATAAAAAGACAATCTTAATAGCTTCCAGAATGCTATGGCTACTTTTATGTGTCAACTTCGCTGGGCCAGGACACCTAGACATTTGGAAATTATTCTAGATGTTTCTGTGAGGGTGTTTTTAGATGAGATTTACATTTAAATCAACTTTGAGTATAGCAAATTGTTCTCCATAATATGAGTGGGGCTCATCCAATCTGCTGAAGACCTGAACAGAACAAAGGGCTGACCTTCCCCAAGCAAGAGAGAATTCTGTCAGCAGATTGCCTTCAGACTTCATTTGCAACATTGGCTATTCCTTGTTTACCACCAGACTGCATTTGGATTTGAACTGCAACTCTTCCCTGATTGTCCAGTCTCCTCTATCAAATTTTAGACTTGCCAAGCCTCCGTGTTGCATGAGCTAATTCTTTACAATAAATATCTTTATACATATATATGTATGTATAGGTATGTATAATTATACATATGTATGTATGTATACATACACACACACACACACACACACACACACACATTATTTTATTGATTCTGTTTCTCGGGAAAAACCTAACTAATACACAGAGGGAAAGAAAGATAGCTTCTAAAGGAACAATAGTTGGGCGCACAGCGGACTTCTCAACAGGAAGTACAGATGTTCAAAACGTATGCAGAGAGAAAATTAACTATCAACCCAGAATTTCATATCCAGCTAAACTATCTTTTGAGAGTGAGGACAAAATAAAGACATTATCTGGAATACAAAAACATACTCAGATTCTCATTACAAAACAAACAAAACAAAAAATTACTAAAGGATATATTTCAGCAAGAAAAAAAGTAACTCAAAGGTAAAAAGCAACTATTGGCAGATATATATACATACACACATACACACATAGTATATTAATATAAGTAATTAACTGCTGAACTATAAAAATAACTAACTTTGATATTTTAAAACTGAAGAAAAATAAAACTATAAATAGCAATTATAAGATAGTTAAAGGGAGTGTTCTGTGAGTAGGTAATGTGAGAAATGATGTTACTATTGGAAAGACACTAGAATTATTGAATAACTTATAGAGTTTGATGGAAAATAGATAGAATACTTTAAAGGTAACTATCAATCGACAGCTTTCAAGCCAGAAGTGAGGTGGGGAAGAGGGGAGAAATATGAAAAACTATCAATCCAACAAAAGGCAGAGGAGGAAGAAAGAGAAAACAAAAGCATTATAAGTAAAAATACCTAAATAAGGCAGCAGAACTGAAGAAATAAACTCATATACATTACTAATCACAAAGAAATCTAAATGGATTAAATCCACCTATTTAAAGACCGAAATTATTATACTACATTTGCATTTTTAATCTAGCTATATGATGCTTAAAATAGACACACCTGGCCGGGCATGGTAGCTCACACCTGTAATCCCAGCATTTTGGGAGGCCAAGACAGGCAGATCACTTGAGGTCAGGAGTTCGAGACCAGCCTGGCCAACATAGTGAAACCCCGTCTCTACTAAAAATACAAAAACTAGCCAGATGTGGTGGCATACACCTGTAATCCCAGCTACTAGGGAGGCTGAGGCAGGAGAATCACTTGAACGCAGGGGAAGGAGGTTGCAGTGAGCCAAGATCATGCCACTGCACTCCAGCCTGGGCAAGAGAGCAAGATTCCGTCTCAAAAAAAAAAAAAAATAGACACACCTAAAACCCACAAGAAAAACTGAAAATAATAAAACATAAATACATGTCACATGCAAATATTAACCAAAATAAAGCTCACAGAATATTGCATCAGACAATATGTAAAGCAAAAGTGTTAATAGGGATGAAGAGGCATACTTTGTAGTAATAAAGGAAAAAACTTACCTAGAGGATATAATAATTATCAATAATCATAAACTTGTATGCGACTAATAACACAGCCTCAAAATTATATAATTCATTACATACATTAAAAATATTAAAGCAAAACAAGTTACAAATTACATAAAGCAAAAACAGAATTTAAAGCAGAAACTGACAAATCAACATAATGAGAGATCTCAGAAAATTGATCTGATCATATCAGAAAATTGATAGATAATGTAGGTCAAAATGTAATAAGAACATAAGATAACTGAATAACACAATTAACAATCTAATGAATATAAAATTTCAACATTGTACCTAACAAATAGAGAAAGTTATTTGCAGGTGTATTATAAGCCATTTATAAAGATTAATTGTGTTACAATGGAAAACTTAAAAAATCACAAAAATTGGTATCATCCAGATGACTCTGACTACACGCCATTAAGTTATAAATGAGCAATAAGAAATAGCTCACATGTTTGTAAACTTAAAAATATACATCTCAGTAATTTATGGTAAAAGAGGAAATCTCAGTGGAAATTATAAGTATGTAGAACCAAACAATTATGAAATATCTTGCATCAAAACTTTTGAGACGGGCCAGGCATGGTAGCTCACACCTGTAATCCCAGCACTTTGGGAGGGCTAACAGGGGAGGATTGTTTGGGTCCAGGAGTTTGAGACCAGCCTTGGCATCATACTGAGACCTTGTCTCCACAGATTTAAAAAAAATTTTTTTTAATTAGTCAGGCATGGTGATGTGCACCTGTAATCCCAGCTACTTAGGAGGCTGAGGTGGGAGGATCACTTGAGCTCAAGAGGTGGAGGCTACAGTGAGCAATGATCACACCACTGGACTCTCACTTGGGTGACAAAGCAAGACCCTGTTGCTTAAAAAAAAAATAAAAAGGCCAGGCGAGGTGGCTCACGCCTGTAATCCCAGCACTTTGGGAGGCCGAGGTGGGTGGATCACAAGGTCAGGAGATCGAGACCTTCCTGGCTAACACAGTGAAACCCTGTCTCTACTAAAAATACAAAAATTAGCTGGGTGTGGTGGTGGGGGCCTGTAGTCCCAGCTACTCAGGAGGCTGAGGCAGGAGAATGGCGTGAACCCGGGAGGTGGAGCTTGCAGTGAGCTGAGATCGTGCCACTGCACTCCAGCCTGGGCGACAGAGCAAGACTCTGTCTCAAAAAAAAAAAAATAAAAGTGTGAGATGTAGTAAAGGACATATTTGAAAGTAAATGTGTAACTTTATATAAATTTATTTTTAAATGAGAAAGATTGAGAATTAGTGAGTATTGTATTTAGCTTAAGAAGTCAGAAAGAGAACGGAAGAATAAACCTAAAGTAGGTGGGAGAATTGAGGCTGGATATGGTGGCTCACGCCTGTAATTCCGGAACTTTGGGAGGCCGAGGTGGGTGGATCACCTGAGGTCAGGAGTTCTAGACTGTCCTGGCCAACGTGGTGAAACCCCATCTCTACTAAAAATGCAAAAATTAGATGGGCGTGGTGGCAGGCCCCTGTAATTCCAGCTACTCGGGAGGCTAAGGTAGGAGAATTGCTTGAACCCAGGAGACGGAGGCTGCAGTGAGCTGCGATGGCGCCACTGCACTCCAGCCTGGGCAACAGAGCGAGACTCCAACTCAAAAAAAAAAAAAAAAAAAAAGAAGGTAGAAGAATCGGAAAGACAAGCAAGAATCCAGCAAGAATCGGAAAGGACATTCTTTATTCCCTCTGCTACATTTCTGCAAAGCCGTATTTTGCTTGCTATGGGGTACGACTAGGTGATTCAGGTGGGGATGAAATCAGTCAAACCTTGGTCATAAGGCTGTACCTCCAGGGCATAATAACACAAACCCAAGAGGCCCTTTTTTTTTTTAAGGCAGCCAGTGTTTATTCAGACTGTGTGCTGAACACTTTGCTGTGTGGGTTAAAATGTACATAAAATGTATTACTTTAACCATTTTTAAGTGTACATTTCAGTGGCATTAAGTACATTCACATAGTTATGCAACCATCTCACCATCCACTCCACAACTTTTTCATTTTCCCAAACTGAAATTCTGTACTCATTAAGCAATAACTCCCCAAATCCACCCTTTTCCCAGTCTCTGGCAACCACCGTTTTACTCTCTGTCTCTATGAATTTGATTACTCTAGACACTTCACATAAGTGGAATCATACAGTAGTTGTCTTTTCACATCTAGCTTATTTCACTTAGCAGTGTTCTGAGGGGGTTCATCCATGTTGTAGCATATGTCAGAATTTCCCTTCTTTTAAGGCTAATATTCCATTGTGTGTATACACATTTTCTTTATTCATTCATCCATCGATGGGCACTTGAGTTGTTCCTATCTTTTGACTGTTGTGAATAATGCTGTATGAACATGAGTGTACAAGTATCTCTTCAAGTCCCTGCTCTCAATTCCTTTAGGTATATACCCAGAGGCAGAATTGCTGGATCATATGGTAATTCTGTTTAATTTTTTGAGAAACCACTATACTGCTTTACATAGAGACTGCACCATTTTACATTCCTACTAGCAGTGCACAAGAGTTCTAATCTCTCCACATCCTCACCTACACTTGCTATTTTCTGGAATTTTAATAACAGCTATCCTAATGGGTGTGAGGTGGCATCTCATTGCAGTAGCAGGGATTTATTAATACTAGAGAGCACTGTAGGCATCCTCAGAGGTGGGCTTCCACTCCCACGTTAGCAGTTCAGAGTTTATAACTCAACTCATGTTTTGAAAGAGACTGGAGAATAAAATGGAAATTAGGAAGACGTGGTTACATAATGCACTGCCTGAAATAAAAAGTTCTTTCCCGTTAGGAAGAGAATATTAGATTTAATGAATGCCCTAAGAATCTAATGCTACAGAATAACATGACATTCCTATAGACCAAAAGAAAAAAGGTAGAAATTTTTATTTATTTTTTGGCTTCTTTGGTCAAAGACCATCTTCAAAAGGAATATATATACATACATACCTATGAAATATATATACTCCTTTTGAAGATATATACATACAAAATATATATACTCCTTTTGAAGATATATATATGCCATGTATATTATTTGAAAACAAATAATGGCTAGTATTATATATAAATTAATATATATTTACATATATTTAATATATTTATATATAATACTAGCCATAATATTTTTAAAATATATCAATAATTAGCATGTACTGAGTTATCACTATATGCCAGGCACTGGATTAAATATGCTACATACATTTTCATTTAATTCTCCTAACAACATTTTGGGTTTTCTTTAACAAATGAGGCAGCTGGAGCCTAGGACTTAGAAAATTTGCCCAGGATCACGCAGCTAATCACCGGCAAAGCTAGGATTCGAGCCATGGGCTGCCTGATTTGGAATTTTCCATTCTACAAGTCATACGACTTCAAGATGTTTTTTGTGCTGCTTCAATTTTCTTTCTAGTAAAACCTCAGTGCAAGCTCCACTTTGCTCACTAAGACAGCACCCACACGCTTCAGAAAATGGGAGCTTCCCTGAAGAGGATCTTCATAAGCCATGCTGCAGTTCTCACATGAACTTGTTGCTTCCCAGTTATTGACAAAATTCTTCTCCTAGTTGGAACCAGGCAGAGCACACACCCAACTGGTCCTCTTTGAACTGTGGCACATATTAAATGCTGAAGGCGCAAGATTGGATTGCCTTACAAACTCACCAGAAAATTGGGTAGGGTTTGTACCTCCAAAAATAAAGCTCCCAAATTTAAATGGAATAGCATATATCTGGTGATTAATAGCCAATTGATTTGTTACTATTATTATACTTTAAGTTCTGGGATACATGTGCAAAATGTGTAGATTTGTTACATAGGTATACATGTGCCATGGTGGTTTGCTGCACCCATCAACCCATCATCTACATTAGGTATTTCTCCTAATGCTATCCCTCCCCTAGCCCCCCACCCCTCTACAGGCCCTGGTGTGTGATATTCCCCTCCCTGTGCCCATGTGTTCTCATTGTTCAACTCCCACTTATGAGTGAGAAAATGCGGTGTTTGGGTTTCTGTTCCTGTGTTAGTTTGCTGAGAATGATGGTTTCCAGCTTCATCCACGTCCCTGCAAAGGACATGAACTCATCCTTTTTTATGGCTGCATAGTATTCCATGGTATATATGTGCCACATTTTCTTTATCTAGTCTATCATTGATGGGCATCTGGATTGATTCCAAGTCTTTGCTATTGCAAACAGTACCACAATAAACATACGTGTGCATGTGTCTTTATAGTAGAATTATGTATAATCCTTTGGGTATACACCCAGTAATGGGATTGCTGGGTCAAATGGTATTTCTGGTTCTAGATCCTTGAGGAATTGCCATACTATCTTCCACAATGGTTGAACTAATTTACATTCCCATCAACAGTGTAAAATTGTTCCTATTTCTCCACATCCTCTCCAGCATCTCGTTTCCTGACTTTTTAATGATCGCCATTCTAACTGGCGTGAGATGGTATCTCATTGTGGTTTTGATTTGCATTTCTCTAATGACCAGTGATTATAAGCTTTTTTTCACATGTTTGTTGGCCACATAAATGTCTTCTTTTGAGAAGTGTCTGTTCATATCCTTTGCCTACTTTTTGATGGGGTTTTTTTTTCTTGTAAATTTGTTTAAGTCCTATGTCAAGTCCGGATATTAGCCCTTTGTTGGATGGATAGATTGCAAAAATTTTCTCCCATTCTGTAGGTTGCCTGTTCACTGATGATAGTTTCTTTTGCTGTGCAGAGCTCTTTAGTTTAATTAGATCACATCTGTCAATTTTTAGCCAATTGATTTTTAACTACAATGCAGAACAGAAAAAAGCCCTACAAGTGATCCTGTAGAATTGTATCCCAGTTCTACAAGATCTGCATACCCAACAAAGGGTACATTTCTGCATACCCAACAAACTTAGGTATGCAGGATGTGTATTAGAAAATATAGCCTAGATGCCATTGCAAAACATATCCCTAGACCAAGTCTCAATGAAGGCAAGACCTCCATTTCTCAGGGGCCTCATGGTCTCTGCTCTTCAATGCACACCTCTGCTCCCTTCTCAACTTTCTCACCTGCTTGCATGAGGACCAGAAGTTGTTTCCCCAGCCCCCAAATCCACAGGACCCTCCACCTAGCTGCAAAGACCACCACCAATGGGTTCAGTCTCTTTAGTGCCCTAGGAATAAATTCCAGTTGATGCAGCTCATCTTTCTTGAGAAGGACAACAAAAGTTCAAGGTCACTATCTTCAGGCCAACCAGGAAGTCAAATGCCCTTGGGTCAAGTATCCATCTGGCATCCACGTAAATATATTAGGGAGGTATTGGGGGTGGAGAGGGGTCATGTACATAGTTCTGTGGCTTTGGCTACCATCCCCAAAAAGGGGGTTAGTCCAGGACTGAAAGAGCCCCCTTGCACAGATTATGGTGGCAAAGCAATAGCTTGGGAAACTTTTTTCTTAACAATGATTTTCATAATGATTATACAAAGTATTTAAATTTTATATGTATCTACATAATGTTCATCCACTACAACTCCAATATCTCTAGGCTTAAGAGAGAAAATGCCTGCTTACATAAAGGGGAATAAGCAAATACAAAAATGTATGACAACTCAAAAGAAATGACACATGAGAGAAATGGAAATGACTTTGGGTAACTTTGGAACTTATTCTAATGTGTTTGCTTATTCACATCCCTTTCAAGGTCAGGAAAAGAGGGCTTCTTTCTAAGTGGCACTAATTAATGTCTCCTTCCTCTCAGCCTCAGGCCACTTGGCTGATTTATACGCCTGTCCCATCCCAGTAAGCTATACGTTTCTTGAAGGCAAAGGTCACATGTGATTCATCTTTGAATAATAACAATAACAGCAATTAACATTGTGCATGGTGTTAATCACTTTATATCCGCTATCTCACCTAATACATACAACAACCCTATGCAACAGGCACTGTTATTATCACCACTTAAAGAGTAAGAACACAAGGCTCAGAAGTTAAATAATGATCCCAAATCCCATAGCTAGGGAGTTACAGCACCTGCATTCAAGCCTGATAGGTCTACCAATAGAGCCCAGCTTCCTAAATTCAATGCTATGTCCAAGGCTAGGTCAGAAATGTTAGGTTCAAGAGATGAATGAATGGGTGAATGGGTGAATGGATGATGGATGGATGGATGGATGGACAAATGAATGAATCTTTTAGGAAAACAAAACGTGATCCACAAAGAGAGTACTGTGGTGGTTGGTGAGCTAAGCACATTAATGCATGTTCCTGAGTGAGGTCAGGGACATGGATTTGCTGTATTCCTGATCTAGCTAAAACCTGAACCTCTAATAAAAAACCCCCACCACAAGTCCTAAAAGCATAAGGGTCATATGAGAGGGAAAGAGAGACGAAGGGATGAAGGACAGAAATAGACATGCGGTGAGTATTGATTCTGTTTTAGGTTTCACAAATCTGAATTTGTCTGATCAGCACAAATCCACCTTCAGAAATGGTGGGGGGTCAGAAGGATCATCTTCATATGAAAAAGGCTCTCATTATGTTCTAGAGACCACAGGAGCTGAAAGGTTTTAGCACCTTCATCCACCCCTAAACATTTGCCCTTCACAACAACTTTAAAAGCAAAGGCTTTGTCTACTAAAAATACAAAAAATTAGCTGGGCAAGGTGGCGGGCGCCTGTAGTCCCAGCTACTCGGGGAGGCTGAGGCAGGAGAATGGCGTGAATCCCAGGGGGCGGAGCCTGCAGTGAGCCGAGATTGCGCCACTGCACTCCAGCCTGGGCGACAGCGAGACTCCGTCTCAAAAAAAAGCAAAAGGCTTTGAAAGAATGAAAGCCCTTTTGAAGAGACTTCATTCACACTTTCCTGTAACTCTCTTACTCCTTGTATCCGGTCAGGGTTCAGACAGGGAAGCAGAGTCCCAGGAGCTCACAGAATAGGGCTTTATTATAGGAATCTGACCTTGTAGTTGTGGGAGGAGCTTTTGGGGAGGCATGAAGGTCTGGACGGGGTGCTGGAGGATTGGCAAGCACAAGCAGTCAGAGAGGCCAGGCACGTTTAGCCACCACAGAACTGCAAAAAGGACCTGAGGAAAGGCTGTGTAGCTAATGTCCTGTGGGTCTGTAGCCAAGCATCTGGTGGCAGGCCCTTGGGCAAAGCCAATGAGTAAAGAGAAGCTAAACTCTATCAGGCACCTCTGCAACCATCCCTCACTGCACCTGACAGCAAAGAAACCCCAAAGATAATGGCCACCATGTTTCTTCAGCCTTCCCTGTCTGTGTGTGTTCCCCTTTCGGCCAGCTCTAACTCGGAAGCATATAGGGAAGGGGACGCTGGGAAATGTAGTTCTCAGCTTAACCAAGTTGACCCAGCACAGTCCAACAGACTCCTTTAATTAAATATAGAATACTTAAAGTGATTATTCACATCTTTGGGGAGACTGCACATTTTAATCATAATTACATGATAAATATTTCATGGTATATATCTTTGTCATATAATTAGGAGTAAAATATGTAATTTCAAAAAGATGCTAAATAATTCAAATGGCTGAGGATGTGATTAAAATCATGACTGAGATACGGTCAGAAGGTAACTCAAGGTCTTCAAACATGATCTCCCAAGCCACATGTCTCCTGACAACTAGCCCAAAGCTATTATCACTACCCTACATTCTCTCAAGAAGTCTTCTTTCAGAATGAAAATTTCAAGAACAAGCTCACAATATTTTCCCATCTTCCTCCCTCCAAAATCACTAGACTTGAAAAATCTATACAGTATCCCAATAACCACCTGATTAATATGCAATTTTAACACCTGGTGGTGTCCCCAAATACCTACTATCTTCTGAAACTCCATGTTCAGCTAAACCTGAGCTGGGCCCAAAAGTGAGGATAAGAATGTCTCTTAAGCTACTGCCTGGAAGATTCTCTCCACAATACATGTGTTTCAAGATTTCACTGTACTATAAGTAAAATGGGCCGTGTCACCATGCCTTCAAAAGACAGAGTTCCTTCACGGAATATGCATGCTAGATCAGATCCAACTCTTGGGCTTATGGGCATGCCAACAGGCTCATTTATCCATTGTCACCCACCACCACCTGGACCAAATGGCATAATGGAGTAGCAAACAACTATTTCAAAACCCCACCAGCCACATTTTCCTAAGTCAAGCTGTACACAAATGCCTTTTACTGTTTATTGATTGAAGGAAAGAAGGAAGGGAGACACAAAGAAAGAAGTGAGAGAGAAACAGCAAAAAGAGAAGAAAAAGACACCGTATGCCCTGAATTACAGACCTTCATGATTACCTATAAGCAGTGGTCAAGAGAAGACCTTCAATGGCATGCCATTGTAACATTCAGCCTGGCACAGGCTTCTAATCCCTGAAGGTTATGAGGCTCCTGTGAAAGACCCCTATTTTTTCCAGCAAGCAGTTGGCAGTGATGGATGACTCCATTAGAACAGCCATGACTCCATGTTTTCTCAGAGGCTCTCAGCATCCAGTTAAGAGGCTGGACCTTAAGAAGCTTTTTTAGATCTCAATTCTTAGATGTCCAAAGGGTTGAGAGAACCACATTCAGCAAGTTTCAAAATAGCTCAGAGGAGACTTGTTTCAAACTGATTCCTTCAGTTACCAATTCCTGACCTTTATCTCTATTTCTGGAGAGCTAATAAAAACAAAGATTAATCCCTGTCTCACAAAAGTAATGACAATTCCACCCATAAATCTTAACGGCTCATACTCTGGCACAGCTGTCAATCTGCCCAACAAGTCCTCTTCCTTCTCTTACCAGGTTCTCCTGAGTTGCCCAAAAGCAGGACCTTTTACAAGCATATCTGTCCTCATAATTCCAAATCAATAACTAGATGCTTATAGCAACAGGTATTAAAAACAATTTCCCCTAATCTTATTTTTTCTTCTCATCCATTTTACTAAGCTCTAATCAGGGAGAAGCCAGTTTAGATTAAAAAGATGAAATTGATCAGGAATTTTGGCCAAAGAAATCTAAACATGGCCCAAAAGAGAAAAGAAAACTTTTTCCTGAGTTCTATTTATTTTGGAGTCAAAAGTGAATAAGAAAACCTTTGCTAAAGTTTTGACTAGTGGCCAAATTAAAATTTCAAATTTAAATTTTGCATTAGTCCAATTATTTCCCAGTTCATCCACATAGGCTAGTTTCTCTGCATGTTTCCATAGGGTTGTCCTGAATTGGAGGTCTTGGGTGAATCAAACTGATTTATTGTTTTCAGCCAAAAAGTGTTTTCTTAGAAATATTAAATGTGTCCAACCTCAGTAATGCAGATAGCTAGTCAAGTGTTTCCACGCAGAGGTGTTGTTCAATATACAGGTCAAATATCACTACTATTATTAACAATGTGTTAAAATCTATAAAGAATTCACAATTTAGGAGTTAGGATACCCTCTGTAATCTCATTTGATTTTTTTCCTGTCATGTCAATTTATCATATTCTGTGTCAATGGAGTCCAAATAAATGCAACTGATCTAACTTTTCAATAGCTTTAGAGTTGAGTCAAAAGCAAAACCCTGGGCCGGGCACGGTGGCTCATGCCTATAATCCCAGCACTTTGGGAGGCCGAGGTGGGCAGATCACGAGATCAGATCGAGATCAGCCTGGCTAACATGGTGAAACCCCGTCTCTACTAAAAATGCAAAAGTTAGCCGGGCATGGTGGCAGGCACCTGTAGTCCTAGCTACTCGGGAGGCTGAGGCAGGAGAATGGCATGAACCCAGGAGGTGGAGCTTGCAGTGAGCCGAGATCATGCCACTGCACTCCAGCCTGGGTGACAGAGCAAGACTCCGTCTCAAAAAAAAAATAAATAAATAAACAAAAGCAAAACCCTGGGTAATGGATGGCAACACAAGTATGGGATGTTTTGCGATAGTATGTCCTATTGCAAAGCTAAGCAAAGCAAAGGTGAAGTCCACATTCTAACAGTACACAATTAACAATATATATTCTATTAGTATAACTAAAGTGACCAGAAAGCCAAGCTACCAAGTAACAAGCTCTCAATGAATAAAGCCCGTTCTAGACTTCTACTAGCAACTGAGGTCAATGTTCACCTGATGAACAGGAGCAACAAAAGGTATTGTGTTGAGAAGCTTATTGGTATACCTGTCCTCCATTTCCATTATCACCTTTATGCTAGAGTCACATATGGAAAGCTGTGTTTCTCCATACCACCAGCAATTTTGATGAACTAACAGTGAACCCAGCAAGAGAGTTGCTTCTGTATACAAAGCTTGATGAAGGCATACATTGCTACTATTCCGTGCGAGGGTATTTCTTTACGTGGAGAATGCTAATAACTGAATGCCATGTTAGCCTGTGAAATGATGAAGGAACCGAAGGATTTTCTGTCAGACAATTCAATAAGAATGTTAGGTCTTAGCAGCTGAGAAGGGTAATATACCACTGAAGACAAATTGTCTGGGCTCTTTAAGAATACATGGCTGGTGCTAAGAAAATCTTCAAGAGCCAAGTATTTTGAGAATTATAAAGTGATGTTATAACAAGGTCAGGAGTCTAGGTACATAGGTTTTAAATTACTGCAATAGCCTATAACGGAGTCCTATAAAGGGGATGAAAGGTACTTCGTTACAACATTGCAAAAGCAAACTTAGGTGCTTCTGAGACCAGAAGGTATAATTTGTATGGCTTCTTCAGGTTTGTGTTAACTGCACAGAGTTGGCTAGTATGGTCAGAGGTGAAAGAATATTTCTTGGGAAATTAGTTAACGAAGTAAACCATTGGAAATGAACCTTCAATTACTGAAATCTGACACCTGCTAAAATAAAGCTCAGTAAAGCATTTCATTTTCCTTTTTTCTATTCAAGTCAGGTGATTTGGAAAGTCATACCAGTGGTGTGTTTAAGGAACAAAATAAAACCAATTGCTTTTCATTTAAAATAAGTCTGAAGTCTCTCCGGTCCGTGCCTCCAAGATGACAAAGAAAAGAAGGAACAACGGTCGTGCCAAAAAGGGCCATGGCCACGTGCAGCCTATTCACTGCACTAACTGTGCCCGATGTGTGCCCAAGGACAAGGCCATTAAGAAATTCGTCATTTGAAACATAGTGGAGGCCGCAGCAGTCAGGGACATTTCTGAACCGAGCGTCTTCGATGCCTATGTGCTTCCTAAGCTGTATGTGAAGCTACATTACTGTGTGAGTTGTGCAATTCACAGCAAAGTAGTCAGGAATCCATCTCATGAAGCCCACAAGGGCTGCACACCCCCACCCCAATTTCGACCTGAGGGTGCTGCCCCAGCTCCCCCACCAAAGCCCATGTAAGGAGCTGAGTCCTTGAAGACTGAAGACAGACTATTCTCTGGAGAAAAATAAAATGGAAATTGTACTTAAAAAATAAACAAATAAATAAAATAAGTCTGAAGACAAGTTGTTAAATCATGAGTTATATTAAATGGGCTGGCCAACTCACATCATGTTCTCCCAATTACAGCCCTCTATAAATCACAGTACAGCCTAGTTTTTATCTCCCGATTTTTTTTCATCAGGACACAAAATGATTCCCAACTAAATGCCCTACAACCACCCCAGGACAAGTTCCATGGGCATCCTTCGAAAATGAAAGCACCGTTACAACACACCCTGATCAAGGGGAAAGTGCCTTTGTACTCAATGGTGCAATTGGTATTTGCCGCCACCGGTACAGCAGCTTTCTTTCATTTCTCTTAGTGCTAGTTCCAAAGGCAACATAGCCAGGTGCCATTCTGAAAGGAACCTGCTGTAACTAGTCTTAATAGCATAAATCAGTACTTTCCCAAGTGAAAGAAGGGCTACCCAGAGACATTTCAAAGGCTGAAGTGGGGAAGTCAAAGGAGAGAACTATGAAACTAGCGCTGTGTTTGGTCCTCAGATGTCAACACAGATGTTGTTTTTAATCCACCTGATCTATTGAATACTAACACGCTCACATAGTTTTCTGAGGAAAAGAACAATTTCTGTTAGATTATGCAGTTTTCACCAAGTCAGAGACAACTGCCATTCCATTACAAAAATGGTGGCTGACCTCAAAGGAGGGGGCGCTCAGCTCCGCCACTCCCCTGCCCAACCTTGCTGCTGCTAAGTTGTTTCCCGGTCAGTGATGGACTGTAGCTTTGTCCCTTTCCCTTTCCTACATCTTATTAACCAAACTTGATGTTCAATAGGGGTGGGCTTATTCTGGGATAGAAAAGGTTACCAGTTACCATTTATACAAACTTGCAAAAATACAAAGCCCGTATTTTACATGGATACTACATAAGCAAAAAAAGCATAAATGGGTACAACACTGAAGAAAAGTGGAAAATGGAAATGTGGCAAGGGAGGGGTACAAATGAGGCTTCAAAAATGTGCAAAACTTTATTTTAAAATGAAGATATAAAATACGGAAAAACATTGAACATTTTAAAATCTAGACAGTGGGTTTATGGGTATGATCCTGAGTTTTTCTGAATGTTTGAAATAGTTTATAAATATTTTAACAGAAAAAAAATACTGGCATATTTAAGAACTAGAAATCCCGTAGATATCTGAGAACTACATCATGTAACAGAAAAAAGAATCTAAAAAGTCAGCTAATAATTATATCTGAGAGTGAAGTGTTAAATATTTTTCATCCAAAGAGAGCAGATATTTTCTACTCACTGTGTCAGGCACACTCTGATAAATATTTAACATACTTGTTCCTAACTCCATGAGCTAGATATTCTCTTCATTTTACAGGTGAGGAAAATAAGGCTCAGAAATTTTATTTTTTAGATTAAGACAAGGTCTCACTCTGTCACCTAGGCTGGAGTGCAGTGGTGCAACTTCAGCTCCCTGCAACCTCAACCTCCCGGGCTCAGGTTATCCTCCCACCTCAGCCTCCACAGTAGCTATGAACTACAGGCACGCACCACCACATCCAGTTAATTTTTGTATCTTTTGTAGAGATGGGTTTCGCCATGTTGCCCAGGCTCACAAATTAACTTAGCTAGTGGCCCCCTGAATAAGCAGTAAAGTCAGGATTCGAAGCCAGGTTCAAAGGCTGGACTCTAAGATTCACGCTGTCAAATCACACTGCCTGACCCGTTAAACCAGCAGATTCAATTCTGGATGAGTGACAGGCCTTCTGAGTGAGTGGGCTCAAAGATTTGACAAGATGCTAGGCTCCCTTCTTTTTAAAGTATAACCAGAAGGCTCTCGAACAGGGAATTTCTGCCCACACTGCTTTTCCTAGGGCCCAGATTGTCACAGTGCCTGCATTAGCCACTTTGGTGATCTCAGACTTCAAGCAGTCACCAAACTTAACTAAGTCCCTTATTACCAGGGCAGTGGCTGTGAGGACCAAAAGTTGGCCAAAGTCTTGAAAACAAAATGTGGCCACGTTGTGGTATCACAGCGTCTGTCACAGTGTTTTGAGCCCCAGATCCTAGCAGTGGCTGGCACATCACAGGCACTAAATAGTTGCTCAAATAATCAAATACTAACTAGGTGGCCCTTAAAAATAAGGTAAAAAATAAATCATGGGCAAAATTTCATATTAAGTACATGAAGCAAGATATTTATGTAATATGATGCAAATTTTGTAAAAATTATGTATACTAACTGGCCCCCACTTGCTCAGGCGCATCTTAGCCATAGGTACATAAGCAGACACCTGCAGTCTCTCGCTCTGGAACAGCCGATAGAGGGAAAGCCCGTGCAAGGCTCACTCACAACTATCACCAGCCACATGGAGCACCTGCCCACATGATACCTGGGGGTGCACATTTGAAGTTGCCATTTTCCCTCCATGTCACAGAATTCCTCATGGCCAGAATCCTGTTAGTCATAGCCACAGGCTCTTTTGTATTCAGGCGTCAGATGCTCTAGGGCAGGGGTGTCCAATCTTTTGGCTGTCCTGGTCCACACTGGAAGAATTGTCTTGAGCTACACATAAAATACACTAACAATAGCTGATGAGCTTACAAAAAAAAAAAAAAAAAGTCAACAGCTGGGCGCAGTGGCTCGTGCCTATAATCCCAGCACTTTGGGAGACCAAGGAGGGCAGATTACCTGAGGTCAGGAATTCAAGACCAACCTGGCCAACATGGTGAAACCCTGTTGCTACTAAAAAAAATACAAAAATTAGCCGGGCGTGATGGCGGGTGCCTGTAATCCCAGCTACTCGGGTAGCTGAGGCAGGAGAATTGCTTGAACCTGAGAGGCGGAGCTTGCAATGAATGGAGATCGTGCCACTTGCACTCCAGCCTGGGCGACAGAACAAGACTGTGTCTCGAAAAAAAAAAAAAAATCGCAAAAAATCTCATGTTTTACAAAAGTTTATGAATTTGTTTTGAGCCACCTTCAAAGCCATCCTGGGCAGCATGTGGCCCATGGACAACAAATTGGACAAGCTTGCTCTAGGGGATGACTTCTAAGTATAGCTACGGGCATCCCCCTCAAAGTGGACACCATGCAGGCTGTGTGGCTTGTACAAGTCACACCATCCCAAATAACATCTTTAAATTTGTCTACCCAGGCACTTCACATGATGTAGCTAACAAAAACTTTTACTGTTAGAGAAATATACAGAAAATCCTAAAGGATGGATATACACCAAAAAGTTAAAAGTAGCTACCTCCTATGAGATGAGTAAGTTCTGGAGCCCTGACATACAGTGTGGTGGCTATCTTAGTAATAATGAATTATATACTTGAAATTTGCCGAGATTATATCATAAGTATTCTCACCACATAAGAAAATTACATAAATTTGTAAACGTAATTTGTCAACTTGTAAATCTGTTTAACTCAATTTAACAAGGTGATGGAGATGTTTAGTAACCTCATTGTGGTAATCATCATTTCACAATGTATACATGTATCAAAACATCATTGTATACCTTAAATATATATAATTTTCATCAAATACCTCCATGAAGCTGGAAAGAGATTTTTAAGTTATATCATAGGATTGTGATAGTATGTTTCATTTTTTGCATGCTATCCGAATTTTTCTGCAGTAAACATATCACTTCTAAGACACTTACTAAATGCTTAATGAACAAAGCCAAAGGTCACCTGTCTAGTGCACTGGACAAGATGTCTATACTCCAAAATTGTATTTCAAATTATTTTAAAAGAAGTCTATATAATTCAACAATATCAAAGTGGTCCAATAGTCATGTGCCAGAGCATACAAAAAGATGTGGTCCTGCTCTGGCTTTAAGTAGGAAAGCAAGATGTACGCATACAGTAATGTTTAAATGCCAGGCAATATGAGTAACTACTGCTAAAGGTATACAAGCAGGAGGTGTTTCATACGTGTTTTGAGAAAGGGCACACTTATTTGTAAGCTGCAACAAGAAGGCCTTCATGGAAAAGGGGGTCTTGAACAGGACTTTTCAGGATTCAAATTAAATCCTGAAAGAGCAATTCAGAAAGAGAATGACCCTGGGCAGACTGAGATTTGGGAATCAACACAAGCGTCGGAGTGATAGTGAAGAAAGTAACCTGGCTCTCAGAGTAAGAGAAGAACCCCAGTGTTTTCTGGGGGAGTGGTAAAAGGTAAAATGATTGTAGGAACAAGACCAGAAAAAGTAGAACCGGCTCAAATGAATTTGGGGAAAACTGAGTTAAACAAATTTACCAGGATTCGTTGTAGTCATCTAAGCTCTCAGTAGGCTAATGTGCATTGAGTCCCCACTGAGGGAAGGAAGCTAGTGTTATCAGGGTATAGAAAATACCTTTGGCAAAGCAGGAGTTTAACAGATAATGGAGGAAAAACAACGAAGGGTTTGAATGCTAAGGCTAAACTGGGCATTCTGGCTTTGGTCCTTCTAACAAGGCCTGGATCTCCCACAGAACAAAGGCTAACCTGCTAATATACCTTTAAGTTTTTACACAACAGAACTCAGAACCAGATATTGCTGTCACTTCCCATCTCATCTGCTTATTTATATTCCCATCCCATCCGCTGATTTATATTCCCAACGAAGGTTAGTCCCATCTTCTGAGAGCACCTTACAGTCTGCGGCCCCTTCCTGATGATCTGGAAGCTTGGGAAGCAGCACACCTCCTTATGAAATCACTGAAGGGTGACTATGAGCAACAGGAAGCAGTGGAGGATTCCAAGTATCACGTAAGAATACATTTTTTAAAAATCTTTTAGAAATTTTTTAGAATCTAATCGAGCAGTTTTTGCAAATTACAGGTGACAGGCATTTGTTGTAAAATCAATTCAAGGTGCCATAACCAGGATTTCTTGAAAAGCAAAGAAAAAAATGCACGCATGCACCAGATACGTCGCATGCAAGAAGGGCAAGTCATGTTTCAGGATCCTTCTGTCATGTATAATATACTGATCTCTGTGTTCTGAACTGTAGTTCAAAATGTATTTCTTACTTGGGTCACAACTACAAGGTTCAAAAGTCACTGCTCTACTAGATGGAGGACTTAAGGCAGAAACTGGAGGCTGCCACATTCACCCAGAAGGCCCTGGGATGGTAGCAGTAGGAAGAAAAGATAAACAGAAGAGACACTTAAAGAATGTGGGTAAGGGAAACCAATGAGAAGGCCAAGGTAACTACACCTGGGTAATTTGGGGAAAAGGTAGCTATAACCATCAACAAGTAAATTGTGGAGAGCTGGTTACGGGGTACGTAGAGATGGCAGGGAGACACATTTGATTTCCAGAGACAAGAGGACATCCAGATGGAACCACAAAATAAGCCCTCCTCACCACCTCAAAAACAAGTCCACAACATTAATTTGGTTACCTATAACAATACTATATTAATTCTTTCACTTATACAATGTTTTAAACTTATGGTCTGTCCTCAACCAAGTGGTTAGGGACTTTTAGAAGCACATAATCACACTAAAGAACTAATACCATCAGTCCCTGGCTATTACATTATTTACCATCCCAAGAGCTTCACTGTGATTTAGTATTTGATGGCTAAGTACAGAAGGGTCTGTTATTTGGCTCTGTGTGGACTATGACTACATCAACACGGGGATGTACAAGCTCCCTAAGCACTACTGCACCAGCACTAGTAGGAGAGCACTGAGCCAAAAGGTCCCCAGAGGCTGCCACATAGTCTCTGCCCATCCTGAGTGAAGCTGCACACTTGGCTCAAAGGCCCTGCTGATCCACCGAGAGGGCACAAGGGGGCATGAGGGAAATGGCTGAACTCCAACAAATCACTTTATGCAGGACTGAATCCCCAACACACATCAGAGGAGACAATTAAACAAGGGAGAGGGGACTTAAAGGTAAAATGTCATCCCCCAACATGCCTGTGATGATGAGTTTTACCTTACACAAGCCTTTTTAAGTAAATTATATTAATTACCAACATTCAAAAACATCCAACATTCAAGGGTTCTGAATCTCCTTTATTAGACAGCACAGAAATAACAGGTTTAGAGTATATTACAAAAAGAGCTCAAACTGTTCAGATACAGCAACTGGGCTTACTAGGGGACAGAGGGGGAATACTTCAGACTACTGTACAGGGACACAAAGACTCCTCATCCTAAACAAAGTATTAAGGTACATAGACAAGTTTCTTGTAAGACAGAAAACAGAGAAATCCACAGTAACTCTAACACATCCCTTAAGGAATAAGCATGTATTTGTAGGAAGCAAACAAAGCTTTCCATAGAGAAACCACTTTCACAGGATGATTAGGTGGACCTGCAATGAAGAAAATACATTTCAAAAGATGGGTTCAGACTTACACCAAGTTTTCACTGAAATTCTTAAAAAAAAAGACCCTTCTCTGTATCAAAAGAATTTTTAAAAAAATACATCACGGATAAAATAAATCTCAGGAAAGGTCCAAGTCCTATTCAGAGACATGTATTTGCAAATTAATATAAATTTTAAAGTTTGACAACAAAAATACTATTTGGAACTACCTAGAATAGGCCAAGCTAAGTTCGTGTTCTGCTTTAGTGCATTACATTGAAATGAATCTCATTCTCACTATAATTTTTTTCTTTTTAACCTTAATCACCAGCGGCTGGTCAACTGAAATGGACATGAGAACTATATAAATGTCAGAGAAATATGTAAACCTCATTAATGTTTCCAAAAATTCATTTAGAGATAGAAACAGGTCCAAATAGATGCCTGTCTAAATGCACTGCAATTACGTTACAATTATTTTTCCAAATACACAGATATGCTCTGTCTTTTCTCAGCTCATTACTGACTCAAACAATTTGCCCTTCTGGGATCAATTGTTTGCTAATAAATAATTGTTTACAGTCACAAAATGATATTAGGAGGTTTTCTTATTAGTTTTCCTTCTGCACCCTAATAAGATTGAAAACTAGCTGATTCCCAAGAGTCTAACCTTAACCTCGCTTTGTTTAACAGCCCAGGAAATGATGAACCATCTGCTTCAGAAAATAATGGACGGCCAAGAGGAAATATTGTTTAATTGTAGATTAACCTCCTCATGAAGCAGTCTGAAGCAGCTTTAGAATTAGCAACTATAACCAGCAAAAGAAACAAATGGCTCACGAGCCTTTTCCTCTACCATTTAAGGTCCAGAAAGAATGCAAAGGGATTTTTATTACATTTATTTACAAACATTTATTTCCACAGTGGAAACAAAAAATCATCAAGGTCAAAACTGATTCTCAAAACTGCAGTCACTTGCCCTCCAATTTTGTTTGCCCAAATACCTTTAATGCAGCAAACCATCAAACCATCTCATGCACTTAAGAAGGTGTTTATTTAAAAAAAAAAAAATTCAAAAACCTCTTTTCCATTATTTTCAGGTTGTTATAATATTAAAATTAATATTTTCCCTGGTTTCTTTAATAGTAATAAATCCACCATTGGGGAGTACGAATTGTTTTATTATCATCAACATGGCACTTAAGTAAATGAAATCTTGTCAAGTACATGGTGACCTACAAGTTCAAAAGAAAAAAAGAACAGCATGAGATCAAAATGGCCAGCCAGGACAGGAGATACAAAAGTGACAGATTAAATGCAAACACAGCCCTTTATCCAACAGGCTTCACATGCTAAGACTTTTCTAAAGTCAAACCTGTAAAAGCATATCTGATATGGAATATTTAATATCCTGCCCCCTCTCAGGGGCTCAACCAATCAACAAGGGTACCATACCCATTTTAACTCAGCAAAGTAAAGGAATCCTGAAAACATTCAGTTATTCTACAAACATGTATCGAGAACTTCCTTTAAGGGCCTGGGGAGAGGGGACAGGGAACTGGGCAGATACTTGGGGTACGTATTTTATAGTTTAACACATGCTGAAGTATCAGATTTCCCTTAAGCCTAGTGGAGGTAATTAAGTAAAAAGCTTTGCCCTGTTGGTATCAAAAAATGTAAATGGCTCTTCTCAGTCAACAGTTACAACCAAGAACCAAAGACATCTACGAAAATTTCAAAACTAAGGAAATTTGCAATTCCAGGCAAGGCCATATTACTCTGGGTTTCCAGTAAGACCTGAAGGTCACTTACTTTGTGTTAATATTAAAGAAACAACCTCTGTGGAGAGGAAAGATTTTTGGCAGTTCAAATTCTTAAACATCTTAAATAGAATTTACTAAAATAAATTATTCTTGAATTCTTCAACTTAATTTTGAAGCAATGAGCTGGTAATAACTCCAGAGATTCAAATAATAGAGCCTATTCAAGAAGAATGAGAGTTTGACATTCTTCTCTACAAAACAACTAGGCACAATTTTATCCATCAGACGTCTATCAACCTACGGATATTGAAAGCTTGGGAGAACATGATAACATCAACTCCAACCCTACAGTCAGCTGTAATATCGAGCAGGCATCAACAATGCTATTCATGAATTTAGAAAAATTAATAAATCCTGGGTTGAATGCAAGAAAAGGCTCAAATACAGGTGAAGCATACTCACTTGGGTTTTGTTTCTGCATCTGTCACTTGGCGAATGAAGATACCATCTTCAGGATGTTCTGTGTCATCCATTTCATACATATATGATGATGCTATTGCAAGCGTAGTCCCATCATTACTGAAGGCAAGTGATGCGATGCTCGTGGGGTACCGATGGAATTGGCACAGTCGCTTTTTGTTAAATGGGTCCCAAATATTTACAAAGCCATCAGAGCCACCTGGAAGTAATTTCAAAACAGTTAAAATGGTTCTTAACGCCAGATACAGAAATAACCATTCTCTTAACAGTTAATTTTTAAGGTCACAGAAGTTACATTTCCCTAAAGCACTGTACAGATTTTTTTTCACTAAATACCATAAAAAGCAAGCACCAAATAATATAATAATTAAATATAGGTCAGCATGCCATACTTTACCTGTGGCAAATGTATTGTGGATATTGTGAAAAGAAATGGCATTGACTGGGTAAATCTGCTCAATATTATTTTCTTTTAGTCTGTGACATTTGAAGGCATACTTCTTCTTCTGTACCTCAGGGCTTGGGTCCAAATACTCAACTGCCACTCGGCCTTCAATAGAGCTTAATACATAACCCTGCCAAGAGAGAACCAGAGGAAAAAAATAGTAAATTCCAGCTTCCAAAAACAAGGTGCTAATTCCCAAATTCAACCCACACTAAAGAGTGACTATTTCAGAAATGAGAAGTACAGCGGGCCTTAATGAAGTGTTTAGGCTGTACTAACATAGTTATGACGACTTTAAAAAGAAAATAAGACTGTCATCACGTGCTTTCCTCACAGGTACCAGGGCCTTGCACATTACAATAAAAAATGTCTAGTAATTTCATCAAACCTAAACAAAATTTTAAAGTGTTTCAGTGTCGCTTATTTGTTGTCCTGTTGTCCTGCCCAGCAGACTCAAATGTGTTCCCTCAGTTAAAATATATTCTTCTATGTTCTGTGCCTCTTCATCACGAACAACTGTTAAGAATTCTGTTTCCTTC
This sequence comes from Symphalangus syndactylus, assembly GCF_028878055.3. Classification (NCBI taxonomy): domain Eukaryota; kingdom Metazoa; phylum Chordata; class Mammalia; order Primates; family Hylobatidae; genus Symphalangus; species Symphalangus syndactylus. Next base: position 15,303,800 of record NC_072424.2, read on the forward strand.
ATTGGGGGCATCAATAATCCAAATCAACCAGAACACCAGTCTTCCATCTCAGTCATGCTACTTCTTGCATTTAATACAGCAAGTCAGGTTTGCACAAAGACTTTCAGGGACATTCAAAAGTGGTTTACAATTTCAAATGTTTTTTCATCTTTCATTGAAATGACAATATCTTAAAAAATAAGAGATAACACACCAAATATGAAATCTATGATTTTTTAATCCTTCAAGGTATGAAAAAGATTTATTCCCAAAAACTGTTTATGAAGAAATAAATAAGTCAGTAAAATCCTACTTTTTAACTTCCATTACAAAGTAGAAATAATCCTATAGAAAATATTAGATATAATGGCATTAAAATAATGTTCACAATGTAAGCATATTTTAATCACATATTTAAATCTCTAAAGTTTCACATAACTGCAATTCTTTATCTTCAATGGAAACTTACAATTTCCTAAAAAAAGGAACTGTGATCACCATTTGAGGTACTGGCCTTTGCAGGTTAAAAAGCGAAGAGAATAACATACCTGCTTCAAGTTCTACAACCATCAAAGGACAGCCATAAGATACCAGAGACACCTTTTGCTTTTAATGACCTTTCCTCTTGCAAAATTCCTATTGCACCTGACCACACCACCATCTCCTCTTAGAACTTTAAGGACTTGAGAGAGGAGGGAGCTCACTAATAAACAGGCTAATATCATTTAGTGATGATGGAAGGTGACCCACCCTGTACATCAAGAGTCAGCCATAAGAGGGGCCCTGCCTCTCTAACCTCAGTTGAGTTTAAGGAAAAAAAAAAAAAAAAACTATCAAAGTTCTATCATCAAACTGGGGAAAGAACTCTATAAGCATCAGGGTTACAAAAAGGCAAAAAGAAAACAGCAAATTCCATAAGCTTAAAATCCAGATATAAATTTTAATTCAGCATTTTGTAAACTGAAATATCTGCAAAGCCCTCTTTGATTACTGTATACCTATGAAGCATCCTGGACCAGGATCAACAAAAGATCAGAAGACTTCCTCTACTCAAACCACTTCCTGAGCAGATTACTTGGTCTCTCTGAACATCAAGGTCGTCTCTAAAATGGGGGTTAACGCACTTCCTTTAAACACATGGCTGTCAAAAATATCAAGGAAGAATACACCTAAGAGCAAATTCTAAATCACTACTGAAAAAAAAAAAAAGAAGGCTTTAGGGGCTAGTGGCCAAATCATTATAATATAAGATCATATTATTTTCAAATTCCAGAAAGAAGAGGAGGTATAGTTCAGTACCTGCTTGTTTGGAAACGCTCGTATGCAGCGAGTCTGGTATTTCAGGCTGGACTCCCTGCGCTGCTGCACGTAACCCATGTTCCGTAAGTCCCACACCAACACTCTGCGGCCTGCTGTTCCCACAATCAGCCGATCTCCAGACACTGAGAGGGTATATACCTTTTAAAAAAGATCAAAACTTGCTAAAAATCACCTTCTTGCCCGAAAATGGCATTTTGCCCCAAAATAAAGTCCATGTGATCATAAGACCATAAAAAATTAGCTGACTGAATTCCCCAATCACAGGTAACAATTTTAGATACTACAAGTATTCAAACCAATTTTAGATACTGCAATTATTCAAACCAAGTAATTCACACAAAATAGCAAACCCACGATGCTCTTCCTACTTCACCAAGCATCATATAATGTACATTCTAAGTAATTCTGTAAAGGAGCTTTTGAAGTCTTAATTCTCTCCATTACTAAAACAAATTAAACTATTTTTCTCAGCCTTCATGTTTCATTTAGAGACAACATAAAAGTGTAAAAAAAAATTCAAAAATGAGATAATAGAGCCATAAAATAATTCAAGGTAGAGTTTAATGGGTTTCTGGCTTTTCATAAAACAATCATTTTCAAAATTATTTTTCTACAACCACCTTTTAGAATATTTCATTTTGCAACTCTAAAAATCTTGATTTTTTTTTCCCCAGTTGTTACATGGAATAAATAGGCCTTTCTAGGAAGGGTGAGGGAGCCACCACTAATGAGAGATGTTTAGTAGCCTTTGGTGGCATACAAACTCAAACTTAAAACACAAGATAGTGGTCTGACATATGACAAAGCAATTCTTGTGCCCTGACGTAATACTACACATTCAAGATAGAAGTTCAACATTAGGGAAAATTTTTAAAAGTAGTGTATCCCCTATTTTTCCCCTCATAATGTCTTTCTTCAATATTAAACTTTCCACAAAAATTCCTTTATAATAAACCATAGAATTTCCTACAAGCAAACATTTAGTGGTTTATTTGCAAATATAATGTTACTCGGAAACAAAACAGAGGTAGCTAATTCATTAAAAAGGTGGCAAAAAAAAATTCCCCTGATCATGTTCAGTCACTTTTAAAAAATCTAGACTTGCGATTCACAACTGTGCTCTATTATTTTCAATTAATAAGAAACTCTAATCTGACTTAGCATTTTCAAACCTGAAGAACTGCCATAAAAAACGTAGAGGCCCCATGGCAAGGAAAGATGTCTCTTCAGCATTCAATACTTAAGCCATATGTTAATAATCACTAGTATGTTAACCACATACCATCAGCTGAAGAAGAACCAAGTTAGCTTTAACAACGCCATGTCCCACCCCTCTCTAGAATCTGGCCTTAAAATTCAACAATTAATGTGACCAAGGGAAAAATAAGGAATTAAAATTAAGATTCAAAACAATAGGTTTAACATAAGCAGATTTAAATGTGAGAAATGTTAAGATTTATCATAGCTTACTCAGAAAACAAAATGTTTGCAGTAAAATGAAAATTAATCTAAGATGTATAAAGTACCAAACTTTAAAAATAGAGAATTCAGAAAAAGATCGATTTATAATGGTACAATCATACTGGGAATTTTATCTTAAATCTTTACTATATAGGTGACACACAAGCTTCTAACAGTGCTTTCTATCCCCACTGATCATAAATCAAGTGAAACCACTGTCATGCTACTGACAAGGTATATACATTTATCAAAGAAAGTATTAAAAAAAGTGACATAATGAACCTTGCTGAACCAATAAGCAGCTTGATTCAGTGTGGCTGTCCATTATATGATATTCTGTCAGCAATTTATCACAGTTCTTAACATGTTACATACAACCATAAATCAAAACTAGAAACAATGCAATTATTTTATTCTGAACAAAGGTCTTGCCAGGAGTAGATTCGGCTGTGATGTGACAAAAATAATGGCTCTTTGGATGCACTATTGTATATAATGAAGGCTAACAGGAATTGAATAGTATATTTACGCTGAGGAAACACACTCAAGTGAAGGATACCTTTAAACTGCTTAAACAATCAATCTTTAAAATTAACTACCACCTGATAAAGGCTGATGAGGATACAGAAGGAATGCTCAATTACCCTTTTATCATACAGATCAAAAGGTTAGAATAATACACAAAGTTTTGGTTTTAAAAAGCTTTGTTCGCTAAGGAGCCTTGAAACTACATCTGTCAGTATTAAAAAATAAATATACAAACAATAGAAGCCAGAGAACATAAAACACCTTTCTCACTGAACTTGAAATGATAACCCATTTTGCCCTCTCAACAGTCAACTCAAAAGAAACCTCAGATAACAAATGAAAGTAAGTGATGCTCCATCCAATTTTCTGGTTTGGGATGCAGCATCAATTTAAGACAATCGAACAGTCTGCTAAATGACTTCTCTGAAAAGGCAGTGAGTTGCTTCTCAATTCTGCGATTTAAAGCATTAACAATACATGGAAGCAAATATAACAACTGACAAATAAAAGTTGGCCCAAAATCCCAAAGTTAATTTTCTTTTGCATTAAAGCATTTCTATGTAGTTGGATTTATAAAACCGACTGTCAACTTTTTTTTCTCCCTATGTTGACTTTTCACCTTTAAATTCAACAAGCATAGTCAACAATCATGCATCAGGACAAAAATCATCCCAAAACCATCAACTCCTGCAATGAATATAAAGAGCCTACCTTTTCAGGCTGAGAGAAGGTCCCGGCATTACAAGGAGTTCTGGGATCCCACAGTTTAACTGTCTGATCCCAACTTCCAGTGACCATCACATTCACTTCTGGACAGTATTCAACACATCTGATAGGGGCATCATGGGTCCCAACAAGATTTTCTATAGGGAAAAAAAAAGGGGGGGGAATCCCCAACATCTAGCTTACTACCTTTACTAAAGATTCCTAAAATAAACAATTAAAAGAAACATTCATTCAACTGTAATGAATTTACCTCATCCAACCCCATGGAAATGTCTACAGACAGAAAAATCTCTCCATGACTACAAAGTTATCCATTCCTCTCTGTTCACCTTACAGCGCACACTTCACATGACTCACTAGTATGGCACATACCAAAGGCTGTCTTGAATTTTAGATTACATTAACATAGTGGCATATCTGTTATCTTCCTCACTTGATTCTAGATTTCCTATCAGGAACTGCGTTTAACTCTGTGATCTCTGCCCGTATCTAGTGCAAGGTCTGGTACAGGCTAAGTGCTCAAGAAATGTCTGTTGAATGAACAAATGAATGGAGAACTCTGGTCTTCTGGATCAACAACATTTATGTTGAACATTAGGCCAATGCTGCTAAGAAACTTATTTACATGGCTAAAGGGTTATGATAACTGGGAGTGAAGTCCTCTCATTACTCCACTTGGTTCCACTGTGGTTCAAATTTTCAATAGACATTTTCTTTCTTTTCAATTTGAAACTTCTCGCTATGTCATTTATTCCTTCAACTAACATCTACTGTGTACCAGAATCTGTGCCAACTGCTAAGGATATAGGAATGAACAATATATGGTCCTGACCTGCAAACAGTAAGATTAGTCCCAGCACTTTGGGAGGCCAAGGTGGGAGGATCACAAGATCAGGAGTTCAAGACCATCCTGGCCAACATAGTGAAACCCTGCCTCTACTAAAAAATACAAAAATTAGCCGAGCATGGTGGTGCATGCCTGCAGTCCCAGCTACTCGGGAGGCTAAGACAGAATTGCCTGAATGCGGGAGGCGGAGGCTGTGATGAGCCAAGATCACACCACTGCACTCCAGCCTGGTCAACAGAGTGAGACTCCATCTCAAAAAAAAAAAAAAAAAAAAAAAAGAAAGAAAAAGAAAGAAAAAGAAAGGATTTCATGAAGTTTGGCAGTGTCACAGAATAAACAGCTAATTCTCTCTATGTAACACTGAAAATCAAGAAGTTTGCTTTTCAGTGTTTCTCCCTACCCCTACAAGTTTCTGAACAAATAGAACCTAGACCTACAAGCTTACTTACTACGCAGGATAAGCTACTGGCAAACAAAACCAAATACCTGCAGTATAAGTTACAGAAGAAAGTAGCTTTCATGCAAAAGCCTCTTCTAATTGGGCGCTTAGTTTTTTGACAAAATGTGGCCATCCTCCATCCATTCTCCCATTGCTCAACTCATCTTCTATCTAGTCATATCTCTGTACCCTCCTATCTCCTTAGGATATCTATGTCTGATGAATACACATGCAAACAAATGCTCAGCTAGACAGCTCTATGCATTTGGGTTCCAGTCCAATCTCTACACTGTCCCAATGTCACCAAAAAAATTTGAGTAAGTCATTTCATATCTGGAGCTCTAAGAAATTACTTAACTGAAAGGAAATGTATCATCTAGCTACTCATTCAAAAAATGCAACTGAAACATACTTTGCTAAATAACTATAACAAACACAATTAATATAGACACGATTGCCTATTTTTTGTCAGGTTTTAAATCTACCTTTAGCTTCTGAAAACTGAACTCTCAAAACATTAGCATTGTAGTGGAAAATCCTAATGAAACGCTGGCCAGTCTGGGATCCAGCCCACTTCTAAGGACAAAATAAAGGCCAAATACTTAAGTGTCAATTTATGTAAACACTGACAATGGTGACCATAACTGGCTGTACTGCAAAAATACATGCATAATATTCTGTAATCAGTAACTTAATGGTTATTATTTAAATAAAAAAATCCTAAATTCAAGCCACCTGTACTTAAGCAACTTCGTAACTAAGCAATTTAGGAACTACTCTTCCTACATAAACATTTATACTTTAGAACACTAGCCAAGAAAACAAACTGGTAAAGATATGGTCACATTACCTTGATCAGTGTTCAAATCATGCATTTTCAATTGATGATCTAGTCCTCCACTCCAGGCATGCGTTGGATCCTATAAAATAGTTTTGAACCATTTAAAAACTAGAACTTTTGAAAAGGTTTCAACATTCTTATTTCTACAAGCAAGTGTTCAGTTTATGCTCGGGATATGCACTGGGCTCAACTATTCATGGTAAACAAACCAAAAAACAGCATAAGAAAAGCAAGTGGTCACTAAACTCCTGTGTCTGGAAATTAAAGGAGGGCTGCTTTATCTTAGCCAACACGCTAGCTGAGGGTGAACATACATTTCCCCTAAACGGCTCCTTTCAACACGGCAGCCAAAACGGTATTGTTGCAAATATAATGATCCTATTTTCAGAAAGTTTAGAGTTACTCCACAAGCCTGTAATAGAAAGAGGAGACGGAGTTTCCAATGTCTGCATGCCCCCAAACCAAAACGGTACCGGTTCAAGGCAGGTGCTCCTGAAAAGCTAAAAAACTGTCCAAATAACCCCACCGACAGACGCCTCTACCCAACACTGGAAAAGAAACGCTCCTAACGTGGAGAATCGTTAACACAGTAAGAGGGCAGGAGCGGGGCGGGAGGGCACCTACGTAGAAGGCGCAGTCCAGGACGGCGCCGGTGTGCTGGTACTTGAGCCGCATGGAGTTGGCCGGCACATCGTAGAGACGCACGGACGTGTCCCAGGAGGAGACAAGCAGGAACTGGGAGGTGTTGGGGCTGAACTTCACCGAGGAGATGCCATCCTCAGGTGGCTGGTTCAGCTTGAACTCGTTAGAACCGGTCATCTGCAGAACAGGCGCCCAGTCAGAGTCCCCAAGGGTCCCGCGGGCTGGGGCTGCGCACTGATAGCCTGGCAGTGGGGGACCCCAGAGGGAGGGGCCGAGAGGACGACCGCGAGGAGTCTCTGCGCTTGCGCCTGCGCCGAGCACTCGCCCGCCAAGGTCGGGACTGGCCCCATCATCCGGCCCCCGCCGCGCTCAAACCGGCCCAGCCCGCACCGCCGTCCCCCTAAACCCAGCCCGGCCCGCAGCGATGCCCGGACCCCAGACTGTTCCCTTTCCCCTCTCCCGGGTCCCGTCGCCCCGGGCACTCCTAAAAATAAAGGGAAAACAATAAAAACGGGATCCCCTGCGAACCGAACGGCCCTGCCAGTTGCGGACCCGGGAAGTCCCTGGAGAGTCCGCTCCCGCACACCGTCGCCTCGCCTCCCTACCTTGGGCTCCCCTCAGAAGCAACGTTTCCACTACTCGCCGCTCCCTGCTGCCGCCTCGTTGCTGCCCTGCTTCCCTCAGAGCGCTCGCAGGCTAGGCGAAGGAGGCGGAGAGGAAGCTCCAGTGTAGACCTGCCATTGGCTGATTTCAAACGCCAACGTCTCAGTCTAGGCGGCCGATTGGTCCGCTCAGCTGCCCAGCATCGGTCAATCCAGTCATCCTGTTCCGGCTCAAAGGGAAACCGCTGCTTTTCCGATCACGTGGGCTCATTTTACCACAGCGCTGAGGCATTGGCGTTCGAGCTGGACGCGTGGAAACCACACCTCCCAAGGAGCATCGCGCCAAGGCTCTGTTCACGCCCTCTCCCGCCCCGCGTATGGCTTTCTGGGAAATGTAGTTTTCTAGGGGCTGACGCTCTGCCCACACTCTTAATAGAAAGCGGGAAAGATCTTTACAGCTCTGTCCATGGCGCCCTCCCCTTGAAGTTAGTCTCTGAAACACAAGAATCCCATTTTGGTCAATACTTCTATAATGCTAAAGTTTTCTTCTTATCCGTGGGCGTGCATACGACCGTGAAACTAACCAAAAGTTGATGTAGAGAAGGAAATATTTGCTCTAAACAACTGCATTATTTTGCCTTGGTTTTTTTTTTTTCTCATTTCTTTGGCGTTTCCACCTATAAACCAGGGTCTCCCATTTCCCATTGTCTCAAGTTCTGCTGAAGAAACCCATTCATATTTATATTATGCTTTATCTCTCCACCCCATCTTTCCACAAACATTTATTGAGCCTCCACTGGTGCCAGGCCTGGTGAGAGGCTCTGGAAAGATGCATGTAATCAGACCAGCCTTTGCCCTGGAGGAACCCCCCTTCAGAAGGCTGAACAGCCTGGGAGACAGTACTCTGCAATGTGTTAAAGCTCCCACCACTTCTTTTAGAGCTGTTTTTTGAAGGGTCCTAAAACGACAACTATAAGCCTCTCCCCTTCCACTCTGTCCTGCCACTCCCCAAAGTTGCAGGCTCAGTGTGCTCCATTTGCTGCTTTCTAGAATCCTCTAGAAATGAGGATCAAGAAGGTTGCTTGAGTAATGAGAAATTATTTTATCTCCATGAAAAAAAAGCAATACTTAATCAGTAGAATGAAGTGACTGAGTTATTCTTGAATGTCAAAGGCTCACTGAAAAATTTCAATTTAATCCATGCTTTAACCGCTTTTTCACTGCCTTTTGTAAAAGAAAAATATATATTGTTTTATCTGATTTTGTATGACGTGAGAGAAAATTGTTGGGGTTAAAGTGATTAACTTTTAAGGGACATTAATGAGAAAGTGTTGATGATCTTTATGCATTCACACACCCTGAATTGGATGCACCTCTTTGTATGATTCCTGACACAAGAAATACACATACAACAGCAAACTTCTGCCTACTGCATTGATGATATTACTACTGAAAGACTCTTGCCCTCCTTCCTTGCCAGTCCTGGTACTTGGTTCTCTATCTCTTCTCTTTCCACAAGTTAATGGCTGAATTCAAAATTTTAAAATGCAGTTCCTTACTTCCATTCTAACTTTAGCTAAATAATTTTACCTCCTGACTTATCTGGTTCCTTCTCTCAGTTGTTTATTTAATTATATTACTGTTCCAAGATTCTGAGCATGAATTACCCACTAATAAAATCTAAGTGTATTTCATTATCCAGTGTGTGTATGATTCAGGTCCCTCTGGGCATGCAGTTGCAGCCCGACTCGATTTGAGTTTTAAGAAACGTCAATCTTTTAAATCCAGTTTAGAGGCTGAAAGGAGGCTGATGATTTTGCTGATTATTCAAATGAATTGATAGTCTTGAGACAGGAAATCTGGCAACAATGGAGTCCTGAACATTTAAATCCAAATGCGAAGTTGTGTGTGTGTGTGTGTGTATGTAAAACCTAGTTACCTGTAAGAGAGGAATTCCTAAGAACTAATTATACTGTTGGATCACGGTTGACAGCTAGTTTCTGGATTAGTAAAAAGAATGAAATATACACATCATGACAAATTGGAAAAGGATCATTCCCTAAAATTTTAAGGGCACAAATCACTGTCATTAAGTGACTGAAATGGCTATAAGAAACTACTTCCTATAAGGGAAACCTACAGAGGATACAGTGACCCAATACTGTTAAAACCATGATCTCTTGTAAAAACTGTAATCTATTGAAATGCAAACAAAAATGATATGGATGGAATATTCCTATAGAAGCAGTTCTTTGGACGCATTTTGGTTTTTTCGTGGAATATTCCAAGAACATTAGAAAAAATTTCTAAAGGGTCATCTGAAGCAAAAGAATTTCATTGAAACGAAGTATATGTATACGATGAATCACAAGAAAACGAATCCACTGTCTCTTTTATCTGACTACGCAATAGCATAGTTTCCCAGCATGTACTAGGGCCCAGTAAATATTTACTGACGTAAGCTCAGTTGAAATAAATGTAATTGAACTAACCTAGTGTCGGCAGATGTGTTCTTGGGTAACATCCTTCTGACATCACCTTGGAATAGATTGTGATTTTTATGAAATCTAATGTGAGAAGAAAAAACATGATCTCAAAATGGGCAACATCAGATAGAATATGTTTGGCCAGTTTACAAAAAGTGCTGCGAGTCACATAGACGTTTACAGATATCCTGTGTATATTCACAAAATGTAGATGATTTCGATGCCTTGCAGCTCAGCGTCAACTCTCACACGCAAATATTTTCCTTCTAGCGGATGAGATAGGGCCTCAGCGCTGCGGACTCCAGGCTCCTTTGCATTCGCTCTGCCGAGCCAGAGGCCGGAGGCAGGCGGACGGAGGAGCTCGCCCCAGGTGGTGCTGAACCACCGGCTTCCTCCAAGCTCAGGCTTCCTTTACCGAGGTTTTGCCAAGAACAGGTGGCTGCAATCTATCGGGAGCGAGAATCTGCAATTTGCATGATACTCCCGCGGCTATTCTCTCGGTGCAGCGCCCTCCCAGCCCCTGCGCGGCCGCAGGTGTCAGGGCGAGGAAGTCCGTGGGCGCCCCCGCCGCGCGTCACGGTTCCATTCAGAGCAAGCGGCCGCGTGCTAGCCGGTGATCCAGCCACACGCTGAACCAATACAAACTATTAACAACAAAAGAGTGTAGGGAAGCGCCTTTGCCTCCCTCACCTTCTTTGCCTGGTCTCGGGCCTCGGATCTCTCCTGAGCCGAAGAACTGCCTCACCGCGCCCAGTTCCCTCTCCGCGCGAGACACATAACTCTGCCACCGGCCGGGTAGCTGGGCGCAGCGACAAGCTGGTCGCGCCAAGCTCGCGGCGAGCAAATTGGAGGCTTTACCAGCTACAAGCAGCGCCATTGCCTGCTTTATACTCCTGGAGAGGAAGTGCGCGGCACAAGGCACGTCGTAGCGTGAGCTGCTGTGGCCAAGCTCAAGCCGAGCCCAGTGCCGGGAATGTGCCGCTGGGCACCCGGCTCGCTCGTTCCCAGAAAGCAATCGCTTAAATGGCGAGGCCTGCCTCCCAGTCTTTGTCTTTCTCCGCGCGGACTCTGGAGCTGGATTCCAGCCGGGGTGCGCCCCTGCCCGCGCGACGATTCTGGGCGAAGGAAGGAGAGTGGGCGGGCAGCTCCAGCCACGTGCAGTCTGGGCGGCGCCAAGGTCCCGACCTTTAACCCCTGACCCCGGTCCCACACTCCACGTGGAGCGAGCCAGACTTATGCAGACGGACGCGTGCAAGTCTTTCCACCGAAAAACCTGAAAACCTTCCGTGCGTTATCATGCCGGGCAACCAATCCCACCAAAGTTAGCAAAGATGTTTAAAATGTTTTATTTTTTTCTTTTTTAAAAATATTTACAGATCTGAACTCTTCCCTTTTCGTGCCTACCCATCCTCGGGATGAGGGAAACGAAAAGAAGCAATTTGGTAATTGTCCAAAGCCTCTGAGGGCCTGGCTTGGCCGAGCGTGTATGCATGTACATATATATAGGTGTATATATGGGGGAGGAGTGTACCTGGTTTTGTAGGTGTTTTCCTGATTTTTTTCCCTACCAACCACAGCCTGTCTGGCCAAAACTCCCTTTCCCACCACCACCCGAGAACATCCCACTCCGAATGGTTTTCAAAGCGTACTGGTTCGGTCTAGGTAGAAAGCAAGCTCTCTGACTTAGGGAATGCCGATAAATACCCGAAATAATCAAAACAAAAAGTAGGGCAGAGGCCATAAATAAGAGCTAATGAATACACATGGTGTATTTCTTCATATTTCTGGAAACACGCCGCCTTGCTCCGGAGCCCTGCTTACAGTACAGTCCGCGCCCGGCTCTGCGGGCAGCTGGAGGCGGCCTGGGGCGCAGGCGGGCGACGCAGAGCGGCGGGCCGGTCAGTAGTCGAGCTTGTTGTAGAGGTTGTAGAGAGGTAAGGCCGAGAGGTTGCTGCCGGGGTAGTAGAGCGGCGCGGGAAAGGCGAGCGAGCGCGGCACCGGCACGCGCAACAGCGAACTGTCCCGGAACACCAGCGGCATGCCCACCAGAGTCTGCGCCGACGCGTGCGCCATGTTGGCCGCCTCCAGCTCAGCCGAGAGCTGCCGCTTCCACTTGTTGCGGCGGTTCTGGAACCAAGTCTTGACCTGGGTCTCCGTGAGCTGCAGGCTGGAGGCGAGGCAGGCGCGCTCCGAGCTGCTCAGGTAGCGCTTCATGTCGAAGGTGGACTCGAGCTGGTACACCTGGCTGCGCGAAAAGACGGTGCGCGTCTTCTTCTTGGCCGCGCCCGCCTGCCGCTCAGCGCCGCCGTCCCGCGGCCGCTCGGACCCCGGCGAGGGCGAGCCCGCGGGCAGGAGCCTCTCTTTCTCTTCTTTAAAGTCCGAGTGCGAAGGAGAGAGGAAAGGCGTGCGCTCCGAGCCGCCCGGGCCCGAGCCTCCGCTGCCCTTGGGGGTACCTGAGGAGCGAGAGCAAACAGAAAGGCCATGGAGTTGGTTGGGGAGCCTCCGAGACCGCCAGCTCTCCCTGGGACCATGCGGTTGGCAAGCGCCTGCAGCCTTGGTCCCACCTTACCAATCCCCTCCTCTTATCCTTCTCACTGGCCCCCCAAACCCAGCACCCCGTCCCTTAAAAGCGACAAGAGAGGGACCCAGCTACTTGGAGTATGGGGTCTCTGTGCTCCCACCTTTATGAACGGGCCAGGGGAAACAGGGAGAGGAGGTCTGGAGGGGGAAACATTAGCATGGTTTTAAAAGGCGCATTTGCCTGGTAGTAACTGAGCTGGAAGAGTTCCTCAAGCTTTATAGGGTGGCATCATTTCACAGGCTGTTTGTTTGGAAATCATGCTAAGGACTAACGCAGGGCTCCCCTTGGTCAAATGTTGTAAAGAGGAACCGTCTCTGAAATGCACCATTGTCAATCATCTTGGAGTGCTAATCATTCCAAGGAGGAGAGAGAGAGAGAAAGGCAGAGATACGGAGCGAGTGCGGAAGAAGACTCAGAAAGAGATTACGGTGGAGACAGACTGCCCAGACCCGACTTGCAGATCTCCACCTCGTGTCCGGAAAGAAAGTACCAGATGTGCAAAGTGATTGAGGAGAGCCGGGTGTAAGGCCGGCCGCGTGTCCCTCTCGCTGTGGTCCACTCTCTTAACAACTCAGCCTTCCCCAATAAGCCCAAGCCCGCACGGGTCTGTGTTCGCCTCCTCCCAAGGGCCCACCAGGCGGAGGAGGCACCACAGTGCGCGCCCTTCTCCCCGCGGTCCCGAACCCCAGGCTGCCGCAGCTCTGGCCAGAGGGGGCCCGGCGCGGGAGTCTTGGCGGGGCGCTCAGCCTCCCTTCCCTCGCGCTCGCTCGCTGCCACACTGGCGACGTGCGATCCTTACCCAGGCAAGGAAAAGGGATGGGGGGATGGTGCTTGGGGCCCTGCTCCTTAGGGCCGTGCGGATCTGGGCAGAAGCAGGCGGGCGCCTTCCAGCCGTCATCCGGCTCCTCCTCCTCCGAGGACACGGACAGGCTGCGCTTCCTGGCTGGCCAGCCGACGGGCTCCCGCGATGCCTCCGAGGGGCCCCCGCCCAGGATGGACTGGATGGTGAAGCTGGAGACACCACCGGCCGCCGGACACCCCTTGCCCGCGTCTTCTTTGCTGCCCATCCTGGGTTCATAAGAAATCGGAGGAAACCAAGAACTCCCTTTAGAGACGATCTGGGTGATCTGGGTGGAAGGTGGTGCAGCAGGCAGGCAACGGGGAGGGGCGGGGAGGGAATCTAGGGGGAGGGGGCGCCGCGCCTGGTGAGGCGTCCCTTCCGTGCCAGGGACACACGGGCACCGGACGGCTGCGCGGGGGTTCCTGCCCGCCTGGCTCTGGGTGCGCCCGCCCAGCACCGGTGCAAATGCCCCTTCCCTGCCCGCCAGCTCGCCGGGTCTCCGGCGGCGCGGAGGCGGCGCGGCCTCATTTGCATAGAGGTTACCCGAACGCGGCCAATCGCAGCGCCGCCGAGCGGCCCCGGAAAATTTCAAAACGCTCCGGCCAGGCACACAGCGCCAGCGCGCCCCCAGAGCGCGCCGAGGGCCCGACGGGCATCAGCGGCGTCTAACCACGGGCAGCCAGGGCTGAAAGCAGCTGCAGATTCTAGCCCGGGTTCCTGGCGGCTGCGGCGACTCCAACTCCTTGGACCCCTTGGACCCCTCTCTCCAGAGGCAGGGGCGGTGCGGGACTCGGAGCTGGAGTGGCTCGACGCCTCCGCAGGCGACGGGTCTCCGCGCCTCCCAGGGGCTTGTACAGGCTGCTCCACGATCCTCCCCCAGCCCTCCACCCCTTCTAGCCCCAGTGGGCGGGCAGAGCCAGCACTCCTGGGACCGTGGCGCCCTGCGTGGGGGTGAGGTGGGTTAGGAGCAGGCGTCTCCAGGCGGACGCTCGTCCTCTCCAGCATGGCCAGGAGCCTTGGGAGCAGACAGTCCCCTTCCCTGTCTGCAGACCTCATCCCTGTCACAGGTCCTACGGACCTACAGAATCTTTAGCGGGAGGGAGGAAGCCCTAAGACCTCTAGTCAAGAGATCTGGGTTCAAATCCCGGCACAACTATTTACACACTGCGTGAACTTGCACAACTCATACCGATTAAAGCCTCTCTGCCCTCATAGTTGAAAATAACTTCTCGGATTGCCTCAGGTAGGGGTTAAAAACCTCGAAGCACTAGCAGCGCGTAGTAGGTACTCCATAAACCTGGCCGGGTGGCGCATGGCCCACCCGTGTTTTAAGCGAATCTGTGTTTTTGTTTTGTAAATATTGAAGGTTTCCGAACTGCTGCAGAAATAGATGTTTTGCTCCCAGGAAGAAGATAAGGAGCTGGTGACAGGACTCGGTTTTAGAGTTGTGCAGACTCGACTCAAATCTCGGCTGGGTGATCTTGGGGAAGATATTTGGAAATTCTGAGGCTCGGTTTCTTTATTCCTAAAATTGGAGGAAGCAGTGCCTCCCTCGCAGAGGCTGTTGTGAGGTCAAACTACCCAGCACCGAGCCTGGCACACCGTGGTGCTCAGTAAATAGTGATTCCCTCTGTGTTCTCATAGCCCCCTTCTGTGCCCTGGCTCTCGCCCCTTTAATTCCTAGATCAGCTGTTACCCGAGCGAGAATTAGCCCAGCCAAGCAAAGCGGTTTGGGGCCACCAGTCGTCTGCACAAGCTTCCTGGAAACTGAAGTGAGGCAAGGCCCGAAGTGCTCAGGCAACCCCGCCCCCTCAAGCTGTGGCCTCTGGACCTCTTGGCCAAGAGATTCCGGAAGCCCTGTCTTTAGGGTGCCCCCCAAGTGCAGCCAAGGGTGAGTGGAGGCTCTAGAATCAGTCCCCACAAATGTCCAGACGCTGCACCATGACGGTGCAGTTCCTTCCTCGCCTGCGCCGCGCCCAGGTTATTAAGTAAAGCGCTTATAATATCATTAGCCGCGGTGAGTTACCGACTGCGGCCCTGCCCGTGGCAGAACTCTCCCTACTTAACTCCTCGAAGGGCTCGTTAATGGGCTAATTGATTAGGAGTCGGCCGCGCAGCCGGGGCAGGGGCAGGCGAGGAGGCGGGGGCCAGGGGTTGCGCGCCGCGGCGCGGGAGGCCAGCGAGGGGCAGGTGCCGGCCTCCGTCACCGCATTAACCTCTTCAGGGCTCGGCGGCAGGGTCGAGACACATTACAAATGGTCAGCTTTAATCATGGTGTCAGCTCATTAACCCGGAAGGACCTGGCGCTGAAATACAATTTGCGCGTTCTCCTCTGCGCCGCGGCGGCGCAGGCTCCCGGGCCACGTCGCAGGGGGTCCCGCGTGCTCCCGCGCTGTTGGGGGGCACACGGGAGGTTCAGCGAAAGAATCGTCCGATTCTCACTAACCATCCGCTTCTCGCAGACATCCTGAGCTAGGCGCTGACTCTGGAGTCAGGGTCAAGGCAGCCCCGAGGGGAACTGGCCAGCTAACTCGGGGAGCAGTGCCAGCCACTCCGCTGGGGAAGAAAGCTGGGGGCAGGTAGGGAGAGTTGGTCGAACCTTCTTGAACTGTAAATACTTCGTGCCGGGAACATGCTGGAAGCTCCCCATCATTCTTTGCTTTAATCCTGATGGCAAACAAGTGACACAGATCTATTCACTCAATGTACAGGCCAGGAAACTGAGGCTCAAGAAAACAAGAGACTAGCCCAGGCAGAGAAAGCAAGACTCGTGCTCAAGTTGTCCCACTGCCAATACATCGCATTTGGGAGGAGGGAGAGAGGAGCAGACACTGTCATTGAGCTTGGAGGATGGCTGCGGGGGAGACTGTGAGGATCCTGCTGACTCGGGATGGCGGGGGCGGGTATATGGGTGGGCCAAGAGCCCAAGGAGTGATCTCTGTCAGGGCAGGAGACCTCGAGGTGGGCCTCGGAAAAGCAGCTCCCAGGCCCTGAAACAGTGGGAGACTGGGGAGTCGACCCTTGCAAGGAGGAAGTTATGAAGCCTTGTGTCCCTGTCTCTCCTTCCCCTAGGGATAGTTTGGGAAGTCAAAAAGATCCATCTTGCCTTGTATTTCCTCTGCCCTGTCCCTCTAATCGCTTCGAGGGTCTGATCTTCACCGAGGCACTTCCTCTGCTGCCACACCCGGCAAAGGACGCATTAGTTCGCATGAAGGCACTTGCATAAACGTCTACGCACACTCACACATTCATTCAGCAAACGTTCACTGAGTTCCTAATAGTGTGTGCACTTAACCAGGGAAGAGACGGTGGTGGGCACAGGGCTGGGGCAAGGAAGGCTGTGGTGGAGACCCAGCTCTGCAGCCTGACTGACTGCAGCTCCCCTGAGCTCCCCTGGATTGATAGCCCGAGGGACCTCCCGCCCCTCCAGCACCTATAGCCGTCACACCGCAAGGACGGGAGGGACAAAACCTTCCTTGCCACCCCTTTCTAGCATATAGGGATCTTCACCGGGAGCACGGAAGCCCAGACGTCCTCTCCTGGGCCCAGTGTAGCTGCAAAACTCACTCCCAGGAACACTCAGTTCCTGGAACCACCACCCACAGACACCTCATGTCTCTCCCCTAACGACTGGCAATCCTTCAACTCAGTGCTATCCCACACCCCGCCCACCCCCCTAGCCTTGGGATAGCTCCGCCCAATCCTACTCAGTTTAATACCCACACCTTGGAGGATGGCCCCTCTTCATCTTTGGGATCGACCCCCTGTCTCACTCTCCTAGGAATTAGGCATAACCAGGTTCCAAGGAATGATAAACTTTCTGAGCCTGAAAGAACGCTTAAAGTTTAGGTCCCGAGATTATGCCACTGCTCAATATTAAAGCGGCCCAGAGCAAACTTGCGGAGGAGCCTAATAAAAATTGATCCTCTCTGCTCTGCGGCAGTTGGGAAATAGGCTGGCTGAGCCGGGTAATAGTAGAAGAAGGCTCCCTCCGAAATGACAGATGAAGTCATAAACAAGTTTGATCTTGGAATCAAGCTTCGATAAATATTAAACACAGTCTGCCCCCCCCCACGCGAGTGGATTATGATATATGGCGCGTCCAAACTTTAAAATAAGGAAATACCAGAGAAAATGATCTCAATAAATTTTCTAAGTATAAACGTTGATTATGTTTCGATTTTCATTCAAGGGCCTCTGCTGTTCGTTCTTTGGTGCAAATGACATCTCACAATAGGCTTTTGGGGAAAAGGGCTCCCTATTTGAAAAAGAGAGCCCCAGAGGTGTACAATTTATGTAATCTGCGGCTGGAAAATGAATTGTGTAATTTATTGGAAAACAGAAAGTCATGAAGATTGGATCAGCATAGCCGAATCCCGAAACTCCCCACCCCCTTCCCCCCCCACATCCATCAAGTTCCAATTAACAGCCTAACCAGAGAGCTTTAATGGGTTTCCAATCTAGTGGCCTGATAGACTCATCAATTCCTCTGGGAGAAATTAAGAAAATCGACCGCCCCTTGGCGACGCAGTGTCATTCCTTTCTGCAACTATATGTCAAATTAAAAACACAATTAAAATTTAAACTGTTTCAATCAAAGGGTGCCCTGCAACCTATGTTTCACTTAATAGAACTTTGATGAAAATCTGATGCGTGCACTCCATCACCAACGGGGGCGAGGGCGGTGAAGGAGCTCACGAAAGAAGGGGATTCTTTATATTTCTTTAAGACATTAACGCTTGGGTGAGGCACACCGGGTGACTCCACCTCACCGCTCCTGCCTCAGTGATGGGCGCAACGCGCTCTCTCGCTGGCTCTATACCTCTCCCAGGCCTAAACCCAAAGGGTTCCTTTTGGAACCCCGGCAACTCAGACTTTGGGAAGTTTCCCCCGGAGATGCACCGCCGGGAGCAGCAGCCAAGGAAGAGATCTGGGCGAGTACAACTCATGCGCACCTCCAGGGGACTCTCGGAGAAGGCGCGCTGCAGTCTCCAGCTATCCCTTCCCTCGGGTCTCCGGAACTGCCCTCTCGCTCGAGTGATACCCTTAGGGGTCCTGGAGATGGAAGAGTAGGGAGGAATCCCAGGCGCATACATGGGCCCCAGTGAGGACGAGGGTTGTGTCTCTATCCAGGACCCGATTACCCACCTCAGCCTATGCTCCCCACCTCGTGCACCTTCAGGGTACTCCGCGGGAGAGACACACCGGGGACAAGTGCAGCCCAAATCTCAACCCCAGACTCCGATCGGAGGCACCCGGCAGGGCTCAAAATACATCCCGCCTAGTTGTTCTCGTGGCTCTTTCCTCTCTTCCGCCATCCTTCCCCCGCCCCCCAGCCCCCAACTGTTTTCAGGTCAAAAGGTCAACACCATCCACCCTGCACAACGGCCGTGCACACTTCCAGAGTCCTAGGCCCAGAGGCAAGGAATCGCTCACACCTCAAAGCCCGGGTTAGGGGGTGGGGGGCAGCGAGAGGGCGGGGAGCCGAGAGTGGGAGCCCTGCGGCTGGCTCCTGCGGGGCCACGTGTACATGCGGGGGCGGATGTTGTCCTCTGGGAGTGCCCAGCTGCGCTTTGGACCCCAAGCAGAGGTTTCTATGAGGCTCCTGGTTCTTACACCCTGACCCCATCGCACGCACCCCGGTAGACAGGTCTTAGCCTCTTTGCGGAGTCTACATTTGGACCGCTAAGCAGAAGACGCCCCCTGGCTGGGTCACTGAGCCGCGGGAAGTGGACGACCCGAATAAATGGGGCAAAATGGAATCGTGGAGGGCAGGGTAGCGCCCAGCAGAAGCTCAAGCCCCACGGGGACTCTCAAGGGGAGTCCAGGTGCCCCGCGGGCGCAAGGGGGTGAAAGCAGCAGCGCGTGGCCCTCGCCCAGGTGGCGGGACAACGCGAGGCTTCGTCAAAGCGCTGGCAGGAAGCAGTCGGCAGCACCGCCCTCCCGCCCCCAAGCCTCCGACCCTAGTCTCCATCTCCCAGGCCCTAGCTGGCCCAGAAGGCCGCAGAAGAGAAAGCAGGTCCCACTGATCTTTTCGCCTGCTCCTCTTTCTCCCACCTCTACTTCCAGCCTCTCACACAAGAAGAGCGCACGCACTGGGGTTCTCACCGCGTGGCCTCTGGCTCTGCGGTGCCGGGAGCCTGTTGAGGGGGCGTCGCGGCACAGAATGAGCGCCCGGTGGCGGGGGGGCAGTTTATATCTGTCTTGCTGTTGTTTGATGTACACACACCCACTCTATTTACTACCAAATAAAAGAAATACATCTGTGTTGCCAACAGAAACAGTTCGCGTGCCGGCTCTGTGGTCTCCCAGGGTCCAGAGAGGCCTCGGGGGTGCTCAGAGCGGCAGAGCCTGGCACTGTAAGGAGGCGGACACTGAGTGGGATCCCAGCCTACAAGAGCATGGGGGTCTGCGGTGGGATGGTGGCAGGCTCCACTAGTTTATCCCAGATGGCTTGTGAGGAGGGATTTCGAGGCATCACGCTCCAAAGGATGTTCATTCAGGCTTTCTGCAGCAAAGGTGGGAGCGCCACCTCACTCTGCCCAGTCCTTTCCCAAGATTCTTCCTAGTTTGCCTAAGCCTAAGGCCATCAGAGAAAAGGGTCACTTCGAACAAGATGTGTGTGATTACGTCTGTGCCTTAGCAATGGTGGTGAAGCCAAACACATTTGTGATTGGGTATGCTAGGAACCCACGGAAATGGTGTTAGGAGGTCTACAGTGTGTGAATGTGTATGGTGAGTGTTTATATCAAATGTGAGTGTATCCTGTGTGTTGTTTCCATGTGTGTCTCTTTGGGTGATGCAGAAAGGATTTAGCCTGGAAGCTGAAGTCATTTGCATTGACTTGAAGATTAATTGGGGTGCAGATGGGGAAGAATCTAAAGCTAGGGTTGGCAGAGAGAAGCTGGTCTCCAGTCTGAAGGAGGGGTGAAAACACAAAATTGAGAGTGCCAGTTGAGTGTCCTAGGAGAGAGGACATGGGATGCCCTGTCTTCCCCTAGGGAATGTCCAGGAGGAATTTTGTGTAGGCACATTTACTTTTCCCAAAAAAGGCCCCTTTTGGTGAGTGGTGGCAGCAGCTCCCGGTAATCTTTGCAGAGGCAGCAGGGAGGGGGGCATTCCGGGTGGGGGAAGAAGACGGCCAGCTCTGGAGATGTGACAGCCCCACTAAGTGCCTTCTTGGCTTCTCCTGGCTTGAAAACCACAGAAAAACTTGCAGCTGAGCTTAGGATGCTTTGTGTAGAGTGGCTTCTGTGCTCCACAGCCCCGCACCCTGGCTCAACCCCCTCGCTTGCCCTGGGATAAATATGGTGACCCCAGACAGGAGGGAAGGGGACATTTCCCACCTGGGCCAGCTTCTAGGCTCACACAGCCACCAGTCCCCAGGCCAAGTTGGCACCACCTCCCTCCCCCGGGGCGCACATCACTGTTTGGGGGAGGAATGCTCAGGGGTCCAGGGCAGTGGGGCTCCCCAACAGGAGGACAAGGGAGGCTGTAGGAGCAGGACAAAGGATAAACTGTGCTTGTGGAGAACCAGTTACTTCCCGACTTTGTAAAGACTTGGTCAGTCAAGAACCGTTTTCTAGAATCCAAACACAAATAAAGAAGCATTTTCTCGGCCTTTGATAACATCGTGTTCTGGCTGTAAAAATCGAAGAACGTGTTTGCTATTGCAACATTATTTTTAATGAGCTGTTATTGGCCTGTCCTGCGGTTGGTATTGCCAACAGTAAAAGGCATCACCATGTTTGTAGGTAACACAAGGAACAACATATTTTGACCCGAATTTCTGTTTATTTTTCATTTATGACACATGCCCTCATTTTTATTCCAAACCAGAGGGAAATAAAGAGAGATCTATCTTCACTGGGGTCTAGGCTAAAATTTTGCCATAAATACGCATGTCGGTTTATTTGGAGGGCAGTTTTCCATTAACAGAAAACTATACTGGACGTTTCAGCCACAGTAGAATCAATTGTGTCAATTGAATTTGAGGAGCCTAGCAACGCACTGCGAGAGGAAAGGGAGGCGTGCAGGCGCTCCCCAGCGGTCGCGCCCTATGGCTGCTCTCTGGAATCTTTTCAGCCTCTGGGTTCCTCATCTCCCCCTTTCGGCTCCCCAGCTTCAAAGGTGCCCCGCCAGGAATTGTACGTGCAGACCCGCAGCTTAAAGGCAGGCGGCCACACCCGGCCAGCGAGTGTCGCCCAGGCACCTGCTTATGTCGGGCGGACCCACCCTTCCAGGCGGTTCCGGCGCGCTGTGCCTCCGCAGGCTGCTCACTAAGAGCGCGGCGGCCTAGAGCCCAGTAGCGCGCGGGTGTGGTGTGCGCTACGCTTCCCGGCCTCTGCCAGGACAGGGTGGGGGATCTAGAGATGCTGCCCAGGAGGTGTTGGGCGCCAGGAGAAAGAGAAGAGCCTGGCATGGAAGAGACAAGGTCTTCTCTGTTGCAGCTGCCGCAGCTAGGTAACCTCTGTTCCCTCACACTTAGCACATCAGGACCGCGCCCATGCTCAAGCCGCCCTGGGAATCTCAGCTCCGCAAGCCCTGCGGAAGTTCCCCTCTCCTGGAAGTGGGAGCCGCTGTCCCAAGAGCTGGCTGTCCTCTTGTGGCCCAGCCTTTCCTAGCCTGACTTGGCAATCGGCCTACGGCTGCAGCTAAACTCTGAACTCACTCCCTTCTCCCCTCCAACCAGAGCCCACCAAAGTTAACCAGCTGACGAATGCCCAGGGATGCCCTGCCCAAAAGCTGTCGGCTCCCAAAGGAACCCAGGTATAAGAACAAAACGGGAGGCTGCAGACCAGTGTTCGGAAGTACCAGCTGTCTCTGGTATCTCGCCTCGCGCGCTGTCGCTTTGCTCAATTTCGCAAACTAGATAAGCCTAGGTCCACTCCCCTTCCGCCCAGCATTCTTCCCTGCTCGCTGGGCGTTTCAGGCCGCGGAAGGTACAGGGGAGAGAGTGCCTCTGGTCGCGAACAAAGCCGCCTCTGTCTCCACCGCCTCCCGGAATACAGGGTTGTGCGTCCAGGTTGTACTTAGGGAGCGCAGAGGCAGTCAGCGAGCAAGATAGAAAAGAGTTTTGGAGACACTTGCTCTAGGGAAAATCGTCCAAACTTACACACTCTGGCAACACGAAAAGCTTTTCTTTTCTTTTTAATTAATTCAATGTCACGACAACATTAGTGTAACAATATTTTGTGGGTTTTTTTTTTCTCTTTTTCTTAAAAAGGGACTCAACCCAGGCAGAGGTGAGGGAGATGAGGGGAAACAAACTATCGCAGAACAACAGGTGTACCGACAGAAAGAAAACAGATTGGGTGACAGAGCCAGGAGCCCTGCGGAGTAGAGGGTGAACTTTACAAGAAATCTGTACATTTATCAAATAAGTTAAAATTCGTCTAAATTGATTGTCCTTCACTTAAAGCGCTCCAGTATGCCTAACTTACTCCTTTGAGCATCACTACCTAAGCCTGTTTCTTTCTTTCCCCCTTTCCCCTGCCTAATTTTTTTCTTTCTAAATGAATGACCATGATTATACAGTGAAAAGGTCTGTTTCCCACGGTGGAGGAGGAAACAGCTTTCTCAGGAGATTTTGTACAATATTGCACAGGTCAACGTACAACAATTACTGCAGAACATGAAAAGTAAGAGGAGAGGATAAAAGATATCATACTAAAAATACTGAAATTACTCTCTCAAAACAGGGAACAAAGTAATAATAGTAATATTAATAATAATTTACAAATGAAATTCTCAAAATAAATGCTACTAATAAATAAGACCACTTAGACCAGGCCAGATATGGAGCTGTCTCAATAGTCAGAGTTCTGATTTTTGGCTGTCTTTTCCCTTTAAACACTTAGAGAATTCTTCCATCACAAAGTAAGACCGATGAAGAGGCTAATTGCGACAGACCTCTCCAGAAGAGAAAAGCGGCCTGAGTCGGGATTTTACGAGAGGCTGCTCATATTCTGAAAATTAAGGTGGATAACTGATTTGGGGGTTGGAAGAAACATACCCAGAAATCCAGAAATAAAAGTACTATCATATGAATTCTCTCCCTCTCTGGATTCTGAAAACAGTTCTACAGAAAATGAATAAACTAGGCCGGGCGCAGTGGCTCACGCCTGTAATCCCAGCACTTTGGGAGGCCGAGGCGGGCAGATCACGAGGTCAGGAGCTCAAGACCAGCCTGGCCAACATGGTGAAATTGCGTCTCTACTAAAAATACAAAAATTAGCCGGACGTGGTGGCACACACCTGCAATCCCAGCTACTCGGGAAGCTGAGACAGAGAATCACTTGAACCCGGGAGGCGGAGGTTGAAGTGAGCCGAGATCGCGCCAGTGCACTCCAGCCTGGGCGATAGATAAAGCAAGATTCCGTCTCGAAAAAAAAAAAAAAGCAAAAAAGAATAAACTAGAGGGATTTAGGTTTTGCGATTATTTTCTTTCTATAAAAATAAAACCAAAAAGCCACAGCGCAATGGAAATTTGGAAGGGAGGGCTGCACATTTTACAAAAACTATCGGCCGAAATATTTGACCCGGAAATTTTGTCTTGTTCCTGCTTTCTCTAAATATAAGCCAAAAACCAAAAGTAAGAGGGGAAGCGCCTCCAATCCATTAGGGATGAATTGCACGAAAATGCATTGCAAATACTTACAAAATGCTACCGACTGGGGGAGGGGAAGCCGAGGCTGCGCGCCGAAGCCCCACTTCCTGAAGGCCGCTGGACTTCTCGGCGCCCTCGGCCCGGCCCGGTCTCCTCCGGGGTCCGGACAAGGAGGCCGGGCGCTCCCTCCCCCACCCTTCTGGGGCCTCAGACCGGCCGTAGCAGCGGCACGGAAGAGACCACCGGGTGCGAGTAGTAGACGGGGTGGGGGAAGGTGAGCAGCGGTTGGCTGACTGGCACCGGGGCCCCAGCAGCTGCAGCCGCCGCGCCCTCGGCCGCCGAGTTCTCGTGGTAGAGGATGGGCACCCGCACGATGCGCTGCGCCGCGGCGTGGCTCAGGTTGGCCGCCTCCAGCTCCGCCGCCAGCTGCCGCTTCCACTTGTTGCGGCGGTTCTGGAACCAGATCTTGACCTGCGTCTCGGTGAGGTGCAGGGACGCGGCCAGGCCCGCTCGCTCCGAGCTGCTCAGGTAGCGCTTCATGTCGAAGGTGGACTCGAGCTGGAAGACCTGGCTGCGCGAGAAGACGGTGCGCGTCTTCTTCTTGCGGCACGCCGGCTTCTTCTCCGGACTCTCGACGCCCTTCTTCCAGTCCTCTGCGCCCGGAGTGGCCGCGGCCGCCCCTACGCCCGCCCCGGCCGCGCCTGGCGCCGCTTCGCCTTCCTTCTTGCTTTCTTCGGAGTCGCTCTCCTCCAGAATGATCTCGTCCGGGCTCTTGGAGTCCAGCTCCTTGTGGTCTGGGTCGGCCTTGAGCAGTGGCTCCGGAGAGTCGCGGTCCGTGCCCGAGGCAGGGGAGGAGTCTCTCAGGAGGGCCTTCTCCGAGGCTGGGGAGACAGACAGACGGACGCACACACATGCACACCGACACAGCCTTGAGCGACGCCCGGCGCCTGGGGACGGCAGGCCCGGGACCCGCGCCGGCCTCCAGGTCCCAGGCCGTGAGGCCTCACCATTCCCGCGGGCTGCCTCCTTCTCGGCTGGGCCAGAGAAGGGACGCCAGGTCCTGGGATCCCCCTCCTCCCGAGGACAGGCGAGCAGATGGTGGCAGCGCGGCCACCTCCTTCCATTCCCTCAGCCTCCTCACCAGGGGCCGGCAGAACGGTTTCCCTTTCGGCTTAGGCGCATTGGAATCACCCCCTCCTTCCAGGCCGTGTCCCGAGCCTCGGCCGTCCGAAGCCTCATCGTGCCCGGTTCTCCAATTCCACTTCTTTTCTCACCAAGTGGGATTGGATTAAGGGGCAGCGCAACCCAGCGCCAGGGCAGGCCAGGGGCCGAAAAAAAATGACCGAACAGAGGGTTTGCGGGTGCTGGGGTCTCAGAGCTGCCGAGGGAAGCAGCGCGGGGCGGGGACGGGACGGGCGCGCAGGGGGACAACGAAAGTTCAAAGAGAGGTCGGTACCTTCAGGTCGCGGGAGGTGGCCGCCGGCGGGGGTCAGGGTGTAGGGGTACCACCAGGCTGGGGAGCGCTCCAAGTAGTGCGCGGGCAGGGCAAACCTCTGCGCCGGGATCTCAAAGCGGGGGAAAGCCAGGTCGCCCACCTGCGAGAGCGCGAAGCCCGCGGCACCCTCCAGGGCCCCCTTGGCAGCCGCGGCGGCGGCAGCGGCGGCGGCGGCGGCAGCCGAGGCTGGCGCGAAGAGAGTCCGTGGGGGCGGCTGCGGCTTAGGGGGCGGCCGGTGGTGGTCTCCGTTGAGCAGGTTCTTGATGGAGAACGGGGACTCCTTGGGAGCGGGTGGTGGGGGCGGCGGCGGGGGGGGCTGTGCGCTGGCGGTGCCGGGAGCGTCCGGCCCGGGTTCCGGCATGGTCCCCTCTCCTCCGGGTCCCCGGGAGGGAGGGAGCGGGACAGGCGGGCGGCGGGGCGGGCAGGCGAGAGGCCGGAAATCAGACCATAAACGGAACTCAACTATGGGGCGCAAAGTCGGGGGCCGCCCCAGGCGCAAATCCAACGGCGGGAGGGCGGGGTGAGGACCCAGTCGGGCGGGCTCGCATGGGGGAGGGGTGCAGAGGAGCGGGGAGCGGCCCTGCCGCGGCACCGAGGGATCGAGGCGGCTCGGCTGAGGCTGCGGCTTCCGCGGAGGAGGCAGCAAGAGCAGTCCCCGGCTCGAGGCTGCGTCAATCCGGCGCCGGATGCTAATGATGAAATCAAAATGTCATCCAAGTTAAATGCGGGGAGTATACGGCGATTGGGCGCGTACAATGGCAAATGGGATTAGGCAGGCGAAGGCTCAGCCGAGCCCCGGCCCCGCAGCCGCCTCCGCCACCGCCCCCTCCTCGCCTTCCCTCGGATTTTGGCGCTTTGGCTTCGGGCTATAAGAGCCCGCCTGTTATTGGCTTTATATAGTCCAATTAGGCGGCAAATGAGGACAAGCCTATTAGCACAAAAGGATATTGGCTCCCGCTAAAGAGGCACTCGGAGCGCTCCTGCGAGCGCAGGAGGCGAGAGAGGGACGCGGAGCAGGCGGCGCCCCTGGCCGAAGCGCACTGACAACCGCGAGCCCGGAGACCGCGCCTGCCTCTCCCCCCTGCGGCGCAGGGACCCGCTTCCCGCCGCCAGGCCTGCGGGAGGGGGGAGGGGCGGACCAGGCCCTCCCGGGTCACCTCGGGGTTATCTGCGCTCGCAGCTGCCGCTCCCCCGCCCCCTGGGGCTGGACAGGGGCCCGCCGCCCCCACGCGGCTGGAGAGCCACGCAGCGCCGGCCCAAGAGGCAGGACGTGACTTCGGCCCGCGGAGAACTCATCACTTTCCTACCCTTTGGGGTCCAGCGACCTCAGTATTTTTCCTAAAGCCTGCTAGGAAGGGTGAGGCCAAGAAGAGTGGGATTTGTGTTCCCCACCCATCGTCCAGCCGATAGTAAGGGAATCCGGGTGTAAGTCCTCGCACTGCGTCTTCGGACTCAGAAATCCGCGTGGCCTCGACCTTTAGCCCTGGAAAACCGAAGAGTGAGCCTTCCCCCGGGACCAGGAGTGGGTGTGCCTGTGTGCGTATGCGCGCTGACCCGGCCAAAACCCGCGCGTCACTCGGTGGGGCTGCTGGGGCAACAGCTTCTCCGCACCGACGGCTGCTCTTGGAAGGGCACCCCTCTGCTCTGGCCGCCGGTGCCCAAAGCTCGCGGATCAACTCCGAGTCTGTGACCCCGGCGACAGCACTTTCTCCCAGGAAGTCTCTCCGGCCGGCTGGCGTTTGGAGCTGCCTAACTAACGCTTTAATAGGGGCAAGGTGAACCGAAGGCGCAGCGGCGTAGCTTTCTCCGCCGCGGCAAGCAGCGGCATCTGCTGCGTGTCTCGACGGCAGCCAAGTCCTTAGAGAACCACACTGGACCTTTGCAGAACTGCTTAGTGAAAGGACATTCCACTCCATTGGCTTTAAAAACAGCTCCCCGGTTCGCACGAGAAGCCCATGAGGCAGACATTTAATACTCTAAATTTAAGCATCAAGTAAATCAGAATTGTTTGTGAGGTCCCCTCCCAAGAGACAGCTTTCTTATCAGAGAGAGGTGACAAAACTGGCCTCACCCTCTTCCACCCTGGTGAAGCTCCCGCACACGAGGGCTTTTTGGGATCCCTTCACCTCCCCGCCGCTTTCTTTTTCGTTAGATTGAGCCTCGCCTAATTCGAGGCCGCCCTGCATTGGCAGACGTGACCGTGTGGGGTCCCCACTTGAGACGTAGATTTTGTTTTTCGGTCCTGGGGCGTCAGACCCTCCCCCACCAAATCTCGACGGGCATATGTAAAGTTTCTTTCTGCATTCATCTACAGCAGCGAACCCCATTTTTGCTTTGGAAATCTGGAAACGTAAATGGCGCTTCCATAAACAATTACTGTTATTACTCCCTTGAGTTTACACAGGGCTTTACTGGAATGCAAAACGCTACGCCATCCAAAATTTGGGTTGGAACGGATCACTGCCCTGAGACCCCAGCAGGGTGGGTCTCATACTTGGATTTTGTAAGTGGAAACCCGCGCCCAGAGAGGAGGAAACTGGGCCTAGGTCGCCCAACCGCTGCTGGATACCCAGAGGTCATTTTCCCCCAACCGCAGAAATAGCTCGATGCACGTAGGTCTATGAGGGTTGGGTGGGCACCGCCTGCATACAGCCTGCCACGCGGCCGAGTATGCGTGGAGAGACCCCGGAGTGTATGCCTGTGTGTTTTGGGAGCTCCGCCATTCAGGGCAGACGCATGCAAACTTGGCTAGAGTTCTGACGCACGAAAGTCGCCTTTAAACTGGGAATGCTGAGGGTTCTGTCTGGGGAGGGAGACTCGTGGCTGATCACAACTCCAGGGCTAGACCCAGATGGGGAGGGGACAGGCCCAGTGTGGCGGGAGAAGAGTGCAGGACAGCCGCCCGCGTCCCTGCGGTGCGGCTACCGGATTCCGGCTTTCCGGTTGTCGCCCCAAGTTCTCCGGTTGACTCCCCTCCCAGGGGCGCGCAGGGGCGCTGTTGTGTGCTGGTTTTGGCCAGGGAGAGGAGCTTCTCCAGTGTCAGCACTCCCAGCCCATCCTCTCAGTTTTAGGGATTGCTGGGCTCGAAAAGCGGGATGTATTGAGTAGATCTTTCCCTTCCCCTTCGAGAAAGCTGGTGGGAGTCGGGTCTGGACGCGGACTCAGCCCTTCACTCGCCCTCTGGCGAGGGGTGTTGCCAGCGTTCCTGCGCTCACGACTCCATTCAAAGTCAGGCAGACAGCGCCCTCTATGGGACAGCCTCTGAACCAAGCCTGCAGGTTCCGCTGGAGAAACCACTGTCCCGGCGCAGGACGTTTAAAAGCCATTGAGGTCTCGCTCTTCGCCACCGCAGTTAGAGAACAAAAGCATTTTTTCTCTTGATCCCGGGAGAAGAAGTGGGTGAAATCGCCTTCAGATCTCTGCTGATCTTTACCTAGCCACGACAGGAAGTGGTCTCGCCTGCCTGTCATCCTCCTTCCCGCTTTTCCTGCCTGTTTTAGGGCCCATTCTGTGGTCCCTGTCTCGTTCTATCCTTTAGGTGCCGGTCCTAACCTCAGGCTAGGTGTTCTCCAGGAAGGACTCGGGGAGGGGACGGGCCTGCCTCATTCGTCTTCCCAGGACACAGCGCCGTCGGCCAACCAGCGGACGAAACGCTTGTGCTCAGAAACGCTTGTGTTAATGCCTGACTGCCTGAGTGAGACGAATGAATGAATGGATGAATGAATGAACGGATTCACAGTTCCCTTACAGAGAATTGGCCCACTTGATTAGGGACCTTCAGATAGCCTGATCATACCCAAAAGCTGTTTTTAAAGAGTTTAATGAAAATCTGAGATCTTTTGATGCTGCATTTTACAAAACCTAAAGGAGCCCAAGGAATAGGACCTTTGGGGGACCTTTCCCAGGTTAATCTCAGGCAAATGGGCTGTGAGAGCGGGTCTCTATACCACCCACCCTTGGGACAAGAAGCCAAGAGGGCAGAAGGGGCCTGGAGAATGCCAGTGATTAACACCCAACTTTTACACAAAAGCATGAGGCCTGATACAGGAGTGCTTGGCATGGCGTTCTCATCTGCCCCAGGCCCACCACACACACAAAGCACATACACATTTGTGCAGACACACAAGTCAGTAAGCAAGGCGCTTCCCAAAGGAGGGGAGCATTTCCATATTTTTCAGTACTTCACCTAAGAGAAGGCTGCTTCCTTCCCTCCATAGCCATACTACAGTCCTTCTCCTTGGAGCAGCTTCCTGGCACAGCCCACCTCCTTATCCATGGAGAGGGTGGTGACTGCTTAGGCTTCTAGCCAAAGCTGCAAAACTCCCAGGCGGGAGGCCCCCACAATTAACATAGAGAGTTTGCCCTGGTCCTGATGTCCTCATTTTACCACCCACCTCTTCTGACCTGCAGGTCCTTGCTTTGAAGGCAGAATGGACAAAAGCCTGGAATTGTGATCCTGGGGAAACTGTGCTACCTACACATGCTACACAAGCTCTTTACTGGAACTTTCCTGGAAAGTTCTCTCCCATCTTTCTCGATGCCACCAGGAATGCTGCCAATGATGTCTCCCTCTGACTAAAGACTGACCCTTAGA
This sequence comes from Symphalangus syndactylus, assembly GCF_028878055.3. Classification (NCBI taxonomy): domain Eukaryota; kingdom Metazoa; phylum Chordata; class Mammalia; order Primates; family Hylobatidae; genus Symphalangus; species Symphalangus syndactylus. The sequence continues at coordinate 15,333,791 of NC_072424.2, forward strand.
AAATACACAGCCCTGGGAGACAGGTCATAGCCAAGCTGTGCCTGATCACATATGTTTCCTGCATCACATACAATGTCCTTAGAGTGACTGAATGTCTTACCCTTTCATGACAGTGAGGGTAACAGTTATATAGAGGTAATATCGGCTCACGGTCATTGAATCTTTATTAGAAGCCAGGCACTATAACTTGGTGAGGTAGGTACTATTATTATTTCTGATTGATAGATGAGGGAACTGAGGTCCCGAGTATGACAAGGAAGAGCTGGAGAGAGTACTAAAACATTTAGCCTCATAGGGTTGTTACAAGGACAGGGCTGGCATACAGTAAGTGCTATGTAAGTCCTAGCTATTGTGCTGTTATTCCTCATTCATTCATTCTTCAAGATGAACCCACAGGCCAAAGTCTGTTCTTGCAGTGTTGCCTTGAGAAAGCTAACACAGTTCTACAATGGAGAGATGCCTCAAGAGTTGCTTCCTTGCTTCAAGGAGGCCTTACTCTTCTATCCAGAAATGAGCCAGCTCTCCCACGTCTCCGTTTCTCTTCCTGGTTCCCTTGTCTTCTTTGAAAGTTTCTTCTTACAGTGAGGCACAATGGCTCACATCCGTAATCCCAGCACTTTGAGAAGCTGAGGTGGGAGGGCCTCACTTGAGACTAGGAGTTTGAGACCAACCTGAACAACACAGTGAGACCCTGTCTCTACAAAAAATTTTTAAAAAGTCTTTCTCCCCAAACCAAGAATCTTTCAAGTGCAATTATTTGCAGGTTGCTCTCTATCCTCAGAGTTCTCGTTAGGGGAGAAGAAGTATAGTTTACTATGCAATAAAATCCACAATTTTGAGGATACAACTTCATAAACTTTGACAAATGTATACCCCTGAGTAATTATCAACTGTACTTCCCCACCCTGAAAGTTTTCTCCTGGCCCTTTGCAGTCAATTCCCCCAAACCCCACCCTGAGAGACCACTGTTGACTTTTAGAATTAAAGATGAGTTATTCTGGTTCTAGAAGTTCATCTAAATAACCACGTCCAGTATGTACTCTTTCTGAGTCTGCATCGTTGAGTCAATGAATCTGTGCGATTCATTTGTTTTGTTGTGCGGGGTATTTTTAGCAGAAGAGCGGCACATCTGCCTTACATTTAAGTCAACTTTAGATTCATCAAGTTCCAATGGGATTCTCAACCTAAAGAAATTCCACATCCCATGAATGGAGAAAGAAAATGTGGTCTGTCCATACAATGGAAAATTATTCATCAATACAAAGGAATCTAGCACTGATACATGCTACAATGTGGATGAGCCTTTGAAAGATGCCAATTGTAAAAGACCACATATTGTTTGACTCCATTTAAATGAAATGTCCAGAGCAGGCTACTTCATAGAGACAGAAAGGAAATAAGTGATTAGCAGATGCTAGGGGGATGAGGGGAATGAAGAGTGACTGCAAATGGGTATGGGGTTTCTTTCTGGGGGTGATGAAAATGTTTTAAAATCAGTTGTGATGATGGTTGCCCAAATCCGTGACTGTACTAAAACTTACAGTGAGTAGATTTTATAATACATTAGTGCTGTCTCAGTCAGGCGGTTATGAAAATATTCACCTCCCAGCCACCACGCACAGGTACAAGCTTTCCAATGCCTCTTGTCTTGAGAGCCTGATGGAGCTGGTCCAGTGACCCAGCTGGGTCTCCCCCAACCTTCCCTACATAGTTCCTCTTTCTGCTGGTGGCTGGGCAGGGGGTGAGGGATGCAAGGATCATTGGCTCAGCCTCCTGTGTATGAGAAACGCCCCACAGAATAGGGGGAAGCCTAGCCCGTGTAGCCCTCAGTGAGGTCATGCAAGCCACATCAGAGCTGAGTACCTCGATAGCGAAGCCTGTCCCCATGGCCACATTGGGCTGTTATCCAGGATGTCTCTCTTCTAGCTCTGATGTTCTTCGATTCTGTGCTTCTTCCTTCAGTGACTGAGGAATGACCCATTATCCCTGAGTCATCACTTCTGCCACACGAATGTGGCACAATCAGGACAATCAAAGGTCATGTCATATAAGCCAAGATGACTCCTAAAGACAGCCAGGAGAGGAGTGGCGGAAGCTTCCTCCCAACAATGCCTGAGCAGCCCTGAAGAGTCATCTCATTTATTCACTTAGCTAGCAATATGCCTGGGCAGGCATTGTGCCAGGCTCTGGGGGTACAAGATTAAATGTCACAACTTCTGTTCTTGGGGCGCTCATAGCCTAGAAATGAAAACTGAAAAGGGAGTGAATAATGGCAATGCAATGTGAGAGGCAAAGTGCCTCTGGCACATTTAGGCACAAAGTGATTTGGGATCACAGAGAAGGAAACAACGAATTCAGTCTGGTGGTTTAGTGTAGTCAGTGGAGGCTTCCTGGAGGAGGTGATCAACCAGGGTCTTGATGAGTGTGTTATCAAGTAGGGAAGGGAGAAGAACAAAGAGGCAGAGGAAATGTCAGAATATAGCCATAGAGTTTGTGGTGGGGAGGGTGCACAGAGAGCTGGAGTATGGGGAACAGAGCTGGGCCAAAGAGACTGCTTCCCTTGAATTCCTGCATCAGCGATTATGGGCCCTTGAATTCCTGCATCAAAATCAATAGGTCTTTCCACAAAGCCCATCATATCACATTGTGGTGGCAGTAAGGAGAGCATGGGCTCAGGAATCTGCAATTTTGCTAGATGTAGTAGGCTGATTTCTAGCACCATCCCTGTATCACTTTCCTAGGGTTGCCTTAACCAAGTGCCACAATCTAGAGGGCTTAAAACAATGGAAATCTATTGTTTCACAATTCTGGAGGCCAAATGTCCAAAATCAAGGAGTCAGTAAGGCCATGCTCTACCTGAGTTTCCAAAGAAGAATTTGTTCTAGGGAAGGATGCCTCTCTCCTAGCTTCTGGTAGGACAAAGTCCAAATAAGGTCAGTTCACAGATACTGGGAGTTAGGACTTCAGCATATCTTTTTGGAGGACACAATTCAACACCTGCCCACAGTGATCCCCACCTCTGAGCATTCATGTGCTTGTGTAATTCTCTCACCCTGAATATAGGCTGGACCTAGTAACTTGATTGCAACCAACAGAATACAATAAAGGTGATGGAATGTCACTTGCATGACTGGGTTACAAGATTGTAACTTCTGTGCATTAGCTGACTCTCTCTATTCCCTTCTCAGTTTGCATGCTTTCATGAACCAAGGGTGGCCTCATACCAACAGCCAGTGATAAACTGAATTCCTAAGTTGAACAGCCTGTGAGAAACTCAATGTTGCCAATAACCACTTTGTGAGTTTGAAAGTGGATCCTTCTCCAATCAAGCCTTCAGATGAGAACACAGGCCCTGGGACAACACTTTGATTGAAGCCTTGCAATAGACCATGAATCTGAGGCTCCTGTCCCACAGAAACTGTGAGATAATAAATATATATGTCTTAAGCCACTGAGTTTTGGAGTAATTTGTTAAACAGTAGTCAGTAACTAATAGAACAGTTCTCTAGGTATTTCTTACGCCTATCAGGGTCTGAAGACCTAAGCAACGGGGAGCCATAGAAGGATTTGCCATAGGAAGCAAGAGGACCTGATCAGATTATGTTCTAGGAAGACCATTTAAATAAAGTGAAGGATTTGTCAGAGCAGGGAGGACCAGGAGGCTAGGAGGCTTGTTAGGAGGTGGTTAATGAGGATCTCAACTATCAGCAATTTTTAACAAATTGAATGCTCCCATAAAACCAGCACCCAGATTAAGAAACCAAACATACCAGAATCCCAGAAGGCCTCCTTGTGTTCCCATCCAATCATCCTTGCCCCCATCTCCAACAAGAATAATCACAATTCATGTATTAGTTTTGCCTGCATTTGAACTTTATTTTAAAAGATCTCATTATTTTTTTTTTTAGATAGAGTCTTGCTCTGTCACCTAGGTTGGAGTGCAGTGGCACAATCTCAGCTCACTGCAACCTCTGCCTCCCAAGTTCAAGTGATTTTTGTGCCTCAATGTCCCAAGTAGCTGGGATTACAGGCATGCACCACTATTCCCAGCTATTTTTTTTTTTTTTTTTTTGTATTTTTAATAGAGACAGGGTTTCACTATGCTTTCTAAGCTGGTCTCGAACTCCTGGTCTCAAGTGATCCACCCCACCTTGGCCTCCCAAAGTGCTGGGATTACAGGTGTGAACCATCATGCCCAGTCCATTTGAACTTTATATAAATAGAATCATATGTAGTTTTCTATCTTTTGTGTCTGGCTTCTCTTGCTCAAGAATATGTTAGTGAGATGTGGTCATTTTGTTTCAGGCAATTATGCATTGGGCGAATACAACAAAATGTATTTACTCATTTTGCTTTTGATAGACTTATTGGCAGTTTCCAGTTTGGGACAGTTATACATACAACTGATAGATATATATTTTCTAACAAACATATGTGCATTTCTGTTCAGCATCTCTAGGAGTAGAATTATGGACCATAGGATATATTTCTATTCCCTTCTACACACAGAGGAAAAACCACGTGACACAGATTCATATGACAACAGGAAGCAAGGACCTGAGTAGGGTGAAAGGTGAGCGTCCCACAGGGGATGCTGGTGCACCTAGAACTGCTCAGGTCATCCCTGATGTGCCTCACATAAGTGTCAGGCATATACTTTGAAAAGCACTTTCTCACTCAGTCTCCCACATCTTCCTCCTGACTCTGTGGTCAGGGGTCTGTATTATTCCCTTTCAGAAAACAAAACAAAAACAAATACTAAGCCCCAGGGATACTAAGCAACTTGCCATCCTCTCCTTCATCCAGTTTGCCAAGCCTTTACCCTCCCTGACAACTTGGCTCAAATCATTGATTAGAAATTGGTACCAGGCCCTTAGCTGCAGAGAGGCTGCCAGATTGTGCTGAGGTCTTCTGCAGGGTTCAGTTTTTCTGAGAGGTCGTGAAAGAAAATTCTTTCCTCCTGGTGTGGGTTCTAATGGACTTGCCAGGGAATAGGAATTGGGTTGGAAAGTGGGAAGCAGTTACTGAATAAATGCTTTAGAACCAGACAGAGCTTGCTTTGGATTCCAAATCTGCCACTTACAGGTTATGTGAATTTTAGCAAGCTGTTCACTTCTCTTAAGTCTCAGGCCCCTTGTCTAAATGACAGGCCAGTTGTCAGGGGAGTTGTGAGGCTGGGATGTGGTCATGTGTGCAGAACGCCCAGCGTGGAATCTGTCATCTAATAAATGCTCAGTAAATGGCAACTGACAAAACGTTAAGTCTGGACAGAGGGCAGGAGGGCAGCGACAGTGTGTCTCAGTCAGTGTAGGCTGCTATAACAAAAATACCGGAGGCTGAGTGACTTAAACAGCAAACGGGGCCGGGTACGGTGGCTCACGCTTGTAATCCCAGCACTTTGGGAGGCCGAGGCAGGCGGATCCCGAGGTCAGGAGATCGAGACCACGGTGAAACCCCGTCTCTACTAAAAATACAAAAAATTAGCCGGGCGTGGTGGCAGGCGCCTGTAATCCCAGCTACTCGGAGAGGCTGAGGCAGGAGAATGGCGTGAACCCGGGAGGCGGAGCTTGCAGTGAGCCGAGATCACGCCACTGCACTCCAGCCTGGGTGACAGAGCGAGACTCCGTCTCAAAAAAAAAAAAAAAATAAAACAGCAAACGTTGATTTCTCCCAGTTCTGGAAGCTGGGAGTCTGAGATCAGGGTGCCTGCACAGTTGGTTTCTTGGTGAGGGCTTTCTTCCTGGTTTGCAGATGGCCACCTTCTTGTTGTAACTTGACATGGTGAAGAGAGAGATATAATCACTCAGTGTCTCTTCTTAGAGGGACACTAATCTCATTCATGAGGGCTCCACTTTCATGACCAAGTCACCTCCCAAAGGCCCCACCTCCTCATGCAGTCATACTGGGGATTAGGTTTCAACAGATGAATTTTGGGAGAGGGGACACAAATATTCAGTCCCTAACACAGGGGAAGTGCTTGAAGGCAGAATATGGGTCAGTCCTGCTCATCGCTGGCCACCTGTGTGGCTTGGCTGAATCCTTTGCCTCTGAAGAGCTCAATTTTCCTTGTTTCCTCATCCATAAAGTGAAATGATGCAGTAGATAGATCCAGCCTGAAAGTGCTATGATTCTGTAGTGTGCTTTTCTCATTTCCTGTAGAAACTCTTGTAGATTGGACAGAACTGAAAGAGGACAGCATTCTCATACTCACAGTTCATAACTGACCGTCAGTAAGGCTGGTCTTTTCAGGAACGGCAGTACAGAGGATGTCACTTCAACATAAGAGTTTGCCCCAATTTTCTCCCTAAATGGGAGGCCCAAGAGCAACTCTAGCCCTGCAGATCTGTCCCTGAAAGACATAAGTGTTTTCTAAAACTGTGAAAGGATTGTAATGATCAATCAGATAAACTGATTATCTTTAAATGCACAGGATGCTGTGATCTGTGTGGTTTGCATGTTGATCCCACCAGGGGTGTGTGCTGTTTCTCTGGAATATGGGGTGACTAGAGTGCTAAAAATAGAATTTAATTTGGTAAATATGTACAGGCACCAACCATGTGTTAAAACCCTGTAAGGGGGCAAGAATTCAATTGAGATATAGTGTCTGCTCTCTGGGACTTTACTGTCTAGGGCAGGATCCAGACAGGGGCCACAGAAAGCTAAAAAGCCAAGTCAGAACAGGATAAGTGCTATCACAGAGATACGGTGTAGGTCTCTAAGATGGAGCTTTCAATAAGCACAGATGGGAGAGAAAGGAGAGGATATTCCAGGCAGCAGGCAGAGGGGGCAGCATGTTTGGAGACACAGAGACTTGCAAATGCACAATGGGGTTGGTCCTCTCCCGTACTTGGAGCACAGTCTGTGTGAGAGAAGGGGCAGTGAGAATGAAAGTTGTCTGCAAGTCATGAGAATTCTAATACCAGGCTAGGGAGCTGGGATATTCTTGTGGCAATGGGGAGCCAGAGAAGATGTGGAAGTAAGGGGACCACAGGGTCAAAGCTGTAGTTCATGAAGATAAATCTGCCATGGAGTGAGGCTGGATGGGAGCAGGGAGAGTCTGGTGACTGGGAGACCAGGCAGGAGTTTATGGCTACAGTTCAGAGCGGAGTGCATGAGGATATGAGCCAGGGAAACGGCCCTGAGAATGGAAGAGGAAACTGGATCAGAGGGTCACTGAGAAGGCAGAGTCACAGGACTAGTGACTGATTAGCCATGGGAGTCAGGGAGAGGGAGGGGTTGAAGGTGCTTGAGATAAGAACATTCAGGAGGAGGGTCGTAAATTGCCAATTTGGACTTGAATGGACATTTCTCCAAAGAAAGATGTGCAAATGCCAACGGATGTATGAAAAGAAGTTCAGTGTCACTCATCATCAGAGAAATGCACATGAAAACCACAACGAGATACCCCCTCACACCTGTTAGAATGGCTATTCTCAAGGAAAACAAAGGACAAGTGCTGGCGAGGATGTGGAGAAATCAGAGCCTTATGCACTGTTGGTGGGAACACAAAAATAGTGCAGCCAATACAGAAAAACAATATGGAAGCTCCTCAAAAGATTAAAAGTAGAACTACATATGATCCAACAATGCCACTTCTGGGTATTTATCCAAAAGAATTGAAATTAGGATTTTGAAGAGATATTAGGACTTTCATGTTCATTGCAGTGCTATTCTCAATAGCCAAGATACGTTAACAACCTAAATATCCATTAATAGATGGAGGGATAAACAAAACATGGTAGATACTGCAATGGAATATTACTCAGCCTTAAAAAAGGAAGGAAATTCTGACACATGCTACAACATGGATGAACCCAGAGGACATTATGCTGAGTGAAATAAACCAGTCACAGAAGGCCAATACTGCATTGTTCCACTTACACGAGGTATCCAGAATAGTCAAATACACAGAATCAAAGAGTGAAACAGAGGCCAGGCACGGTGGCTCATGCCGTGAGTAATCTAAGCACTTTGGGAGGCCAAGGTGGGCAGATGACCTGATGTCAGGAGTTCGAGACCAGCCTGGCCAACATGGTGAAACCCTGTCTCTACTAAAAATACAAAAATTAGCCGGGCGTGGTGGCGCGTGCCTGTAGTACCAGCTACTTGGGGAGGCTGAGGCGGGAGACTTGCTTGAATCTGGGAGGCGGAGGTTGCAGTGAGCCGAGAACACACCACTGCACTCCAGCCTGGGTGACAGAGCGAGATTACATCTCAAAACATAAAAATAAATAAAAGATAAAATGGCGTTCCCTATTTTATTTTTCCAGGGGCTGGGGTTAGGGTCTAATGGGAAGTTGCTAATCAATGGGCCTAAGATTTCAATTAAGCAAGATCAGTTCTAGAGACCTGCTATACAACATCATGCCTATACTTATCAATACTGTATTGTGCACTTTAAATTTTGTTAAGAGAGTAGGTCTCATACTAAGTGTACTTACCCCAATCAAATAGAATTTAAAATAAATACATAAATAATGTCTACACTTCTAAAAACAGTATCAATCTTAAGATGCACCATCAATTCAATTACAGCTTTTCAGGTAAAAGAAAAAAAAAAAGAAATCACTACAATAAATGCATATATTAGGTGTGGTTCATATCCCATTTTTAGAAATGGTAAATATAAAGGCACATATATCTTAGAACTAAGGAAACACAATAGTTTGGGGAACATAAGAGGAAAACTTGGCTTGAGGATGTGACAGGTTAAATAGCTATTCAAAACAGTCACACACACATCCCCCTCTCCCCACCCTGTGGGAGGATTGCACCTCCCACTCCATTGATACCAAGCTTGGCCCTGGACTTGCTTTGGTCTAATAATGGAGAATTGTACCTGACCAATCCTGACTTCAGGCTTGGCCACCTGATCTGCTTAGGCCAATGAGATGGTGGCAGGCATGTTGCAAGTAGAGGCTTGACATGTACGTGTATGATGGACCTTGCCCTTCTGTGCCATAGTGATGATGAGAATTTCCCTGGGGTAGCTGCTGTCCTTTTAGGATGGGCCTCAGACTAAACAGAACTAAGCCCAATCCTTGGTGAGGAGCCAAGGCCAGTTGGACACTCAGCTTGAAGCAGAGCTGAGCTTAGATCAGCCAACTCACAAGAGTAGTCATAAATGATTGTTACTTTAAGCCACTGAGTTTGAGATGGTTTGTTACACGGCACGAGCTGATTGATACGGAGGGTAATCATGATGAATCTGGTTTTAAATATGTGGAGTAGAGAATAATCAGATTAAGAGAAAATAATAGTGTAGAATGGACAGTAGTTTATCTGTAATATTTTTGGCCTGACCCATTCTAGATTAATAATATTTCTGAAGTTTCAAGCATAATGCTGAACAAATGACCTGCTGGTGTGTTTACATATATGTGTGCATATAAATTATAATTTCAAAACTCGAATGCAGTTCTTTCCTGTTAAAACATATAAATGTCCTAAAACTGTAGTGATTTGTGATGTTTCTGTGTCCAGCTCTACCTGGCCCCTATTTTGTCAACCAGGTCACTATGGCATCACTACTTGGTGTTCCACTGTCACTATGAGTCAACCCTGGGCACACACTGTAAAATGAAAATTTATCAAGTAGTTTCTGAGTGCCAGGCCCTAGCATATCCTCTGGGAGACAGATGGACAGGACAGAGGGTCCTGATCTCCTGAGATTCGCATTCTGGTGGGGAAGACAAATTAGTAAATGAAATAAACAAGATTTCAGACTTGCTGTTTCTTAAAAGGGCAATTGTAAAAATACTATACTATTGTAGAACAATTCTCTTATTTAATAATTCTAGTGTTTAGCCTCCCACATAATTTGACTTCAACTATAGATTTTATTTCCAGATTGTCAAACCTAGAGATTAAGCCTAGTGATCAGGGTAAGCCTTAAGCAAAAAAAGTGACGTTTTCCTTCATCACTCTTTCATCAAAATGTCCTGGGCATCTGTTGAGGGCAGGCGTAGTATGAGGCACATGTTGCATGAATGCTATCTCATTCAGTACTGTTACATCTTAATCTTTCTGCAGGATTGCATCTGGGAAAGCAAAGGTTGACCGATCTGCCCAAGGAACCAAAGCTATAAGTGAAGTGGGGCACAGGGATACGAACTCCAAGTACTGCACAGCATTCTGTTTGCAAGCCACACTGCCTTCCCTCATGCCCATGGCCTCTATGCTCTCACTTCCAGCATGAATGGCTCTCAATTTGTTGAGACATCTCCTTTCCTGAGAATTGATCTTCCTTCTCCCACTCTCTCTCATCCCCAGTAACACATGACAATGCCCACTGGCTGGAAATGTTTGGACACCTTTTACTCACCATAGGCATAATGAAGCAGAAAGAGTAGATCTGGAGAAAGAGAAGCAAGAAAATGTCCAGTTTAGAGGGGCTGCCCCTGATGACTTTCTTGAACTTGGTTCTACTCACCTCCTGAGGCCTGGCTGCATTTTTGTCTTTGGACTCTGTGTGTCTTTCTATTACTAAATTTCCATTTTCTGATTAGGGTAGCTTAAGAACTTAATGTCACCTATCTGTCAATTTGGGAAGAGTTTTACTGATTCTTACTAAAGTGTACATGACTAACAACCCCCTTAGGATATTTGTAGCATGTGTGTTTTACAGCAGGAGCCTGTCGTGTTGCTAAATATTTCATGTACATTATCTGATTTTAAGCCCATGCTCTTAAAACTTATGCTATACCAAGTTTGTCCAACCCGTGGCCCAGGGTGACTTTGAATGCTGCCCAACACAAATGCATAAACTTTCTTAAAACATTACGAGATTTTTTTTAGCCCACCAGCTATTGCTAGTGTTAGTGTATTTTATGTGTGGCCCAAGACAATACTTCTTCTTCCAGTGTGGCCCAGAGAAGCCAAAAGATGGGACACACCTGTGCTATACCATATCCCTGGTAGACAATGCCCACAGGTATGAAGCCAAAAGCTTGGGATATTACACTTCAGCAGTTAACTGGGTTTGCAGAGTCACAAAAAATCTAGGAAGATAGAACTGGCCAAGGGCTCCCTGGACCATCAAACCCCCACCACTGCCTCCTTGGCTGACCTCATGCCTGTTCTATCTTTCACCAAATGTTGGTCATGACATTAGGACAAAGCCTCTACTCCCTTATGTTGCCCAGATGTTTTTTGTTGTTGTTATTGTTTTTTGTTTTTGTTTTCGTTTTAGAGATAGGGTCTTGCTGTCACCCAGTCTGGAGTGCAGTGGTGTGATCATAGCTCACTGCAGCTTCAAGCTGGGCTCAAGTAATCCTCCCACCTCAGCCTCTAGAGTAGCTGAAACTACAGGCACACATCACTGAACCCGGATAATTTTTAAGAAATTTTTGTGGAGACAGGGGTCTGTCTATGTTGCCCAGGCTGGTGTTGAACACCTGGACTCAAGTGATCCTCCCACCTCAGCCTCCTGAGTATCCACAAATGTTTTTAATCCACAAAGACAGCAGGCCAACTTGGCCATTCTGGGGGCTGTGTGTATATGTGTGTGAGTAGGGGAGTGTGAGGAGAGGTGTCTATGGGTCATGGAGCCTCCAGAGGCAGGAGAGGCTGCAGGACTTAAGTGGGGAAGGCACGTCACTTCATTTCTCTGAAGAACTATGAGGCGTGCACCGCAGCAGTGGCAATATGCCCGAGACCTGGACACTCTCCCCTTTCTTCTCTAGGGATTAAGGTGAGACAAGGTGTTAGGTGGGCCTCCTTTGTCCTGGGGTGATCCCAGGCCCTCTGCAAGTCACCAGTCCTTCCACAACCTTCTCTCTTGATCCTCAGCATATCTCTGCTGAGTGGGCTGTGCTATGCATGAGGGAGGGATGTCAATGGTACACTCTGCAGCCAAATTGCCTGGGGTTGAATCCTGTCCCTGCCACTCACCAGCTGTTTTTGTCAGTTTGGGTTGCTGTAACTGAGTACCATAGACCCCGTGGTTTGTTTCTTTCTCTCTCACAGTTCTGGAGCCTGGAAGTCTGAGATCAGGGTGCCAGGTGTCTGGTGAGGTCCCTCTTCTTGGCTTACAAATGGCCATCCTCTTGCGGTGTCCTCACATGGTGAGAAGAGGGCCGGCTAGCTCTCTGAGGTCCCTTTTGTAAGAGCACTGATCCCATTCATGACGGTTCCATCTTTATGACCTAATCACCTCCCAAAGGCACCACCTCCTAATACCATCACATTGAGGGTTAGAATTTCAACACGTGAATTTTGGGAGGGACACAAAACACTCAGCCCTTGCACCGGCTGTGTGAATATGGACAAAGGACTTAACTCCTCTGCTCCTCACCTCCTCATCTGTCAAATGGGGATAATGGAAGTAGCTTCCTCTTGGAGTTGCTGAGAGGATTAAGTGAGTCAAAGTGTGGCAAGTGCCTTCATGCCAGCTTCCTGGCATACACTCCATAAGTGCCCCCTGTTAGGAAGCATGGCTCCGAGGCACAGAGAACGTTAAGAGCCTTGCCAGCGTCACTCAGCTAGAGAGTAGCTGTTCTCAGTTGGGTTCCCCCAGAGCAGGCCCTGAGGGAAGGACTGGCTTATTAAGGAAGTGACCCCAGGAAGACTGGGAAGGGGCAGGGGTCACGGGGCAGGGAGGGAAGGGAAGCCAATCTGTCCAACCCCTGGCCACAGCTTTGCAGTTGAGGGGATTCATGCTGATCCTCCCGGGAGCTCTGATGGACGAGTCATGCCTCAGGGTTGTCCCTTTCAGAGGCAAGGGCGCTGGACCTTCATATTCCTGCTCCCAGGCAGTCTGTGTTCAAGGTCACCCTGGGGGACATGAGCTCCCAGGCTCCTCTGGCTCTCTGGTCACTGGGGCAAAATGGCTTCAGTTGTCCTCCAAAACAGTCACAGCTGCTTGCCATGGGAAGCCGAAGTGCCTGAAGCAAGGAGTGCCAGGGTGCAGAGGTGGAATGGAGTGAGCAGGATTCAGGGGATCTGGGTAGGCACATGCCTGTCCTATTCAGTGTGGAAGCAAGGCCCCACCTACCATTTCTGGATTTAAGTTCTCTTCGCACCTGGCCCCTTCATCCCTTAAATGGCCTAAGCTGGCAAGACAGGCATGCACCCAAACAGACACAGTCCTGACGTGTTAGCCCTTTTGGGGCTATCAGCAGGTTTTTCTCCTTCTGATGGCAATATTGAAAGAAGGGAGGCCACCCCCACTCTGAGGACAAAAGAAGGCCCTCTCCTCAATCTGCTTCTTGTCTTTGGAAATTTGTGGCAACCATTTCAGTTTAAACATATGACAATTAAATCGTTAAGGGTTCCGATGCCGAATTAATTACCCAGTAGAAAAGGGATCAATTGTGTAAATATATCATTTATGTGATGAGTCCTGGCTGTGATTTAGATGTCCAGATTGGTTTTTCTTCCAGCTTCTGTCCTGAAAACAAGTCTAGCCTTTGAGCCAGGGCCAAACAAACAGCCTCTATTAGGTCTGAATCCAGGGCATTAAGTGGCCCAAATAGACAGGTGGGGGTAGGTGATACAGGGGGCTGAGATTGTGGGAAAATTGGAGCAATTTGCCAAAATGAGCCAAGTTCCTCCTATTATTCTTCCTGTCTCTGCAGAAAATTACTCTTCAGAAACAGGGAGTGGAAGTTAAACATCCCCTTAAATGACACTTCAGGCACGGCCCATTTCACCCCCGCCTCCACCCTCCTCCACTCCCCTCCACCAGACACTGTAGTCGAATCATGACGGCCTTTCCTGAAAAAGGAGCCACCGTTAGGTTCCAGTAGGCAGCCTCGGCTCCCAAACATTTAGCGTTCTTGGGATCATGGTTCCAGCTGTCCAGCTTGGGGCCTGCCTGCCAGCTCGGGCCGGGGGCCGACTTGCTGCCGTGCTGCTCCCAGTCCAGGCACTGGGTGGCGGCTCTGGTGGTGAAGCAGTCACTGACTCCCAATGTCCCAGTCTGTTCAACACTCCGTATGGGGCGTGCGTCCGGTGTTCCTGCAAAGGTCCCTCCCCTGGCTCCCCAGGCTCCCCAGGCTCAGAGCACCACCTCTCCCCCTACCCTCACCGCACTGGGTTTATTCATCTCTTATGGCACCGAACACACAGCCAGTGTCCCCAGGACCTGCACAGAGCTCCGCACACAGAGAACCCTCAATCCTATTTGTGGAATGCATCGGGGAGCTTGGAATGGAGAGAAGGGCTGCTATGCTCCACCTCCCAGCCAGGTGCTGGGACCCCAAGGGAGCCTCACTTCTCTGAGATGCACCCCACCCCTTGCATTCTTGGCCTTTCTTGGGATGAATCTGAGGCAGAAAGTGAGCTCACTTGAGCTCTAGCCCTGGCTTGCACCCTGGTGGGGTGGCAGTGGGGTCGTGCAAGGCTTTTGCCTCCCAAGACTCATCTCAATAACAAGATGATGATTAGAAGATCCAAGATGATTAGAAGATCCCTGCCAGCCCAGCTCCTCCTGGGTGGGCTGTATCCAAGATTCCTGTCCTGGGGGCGGGGAAAAAGGTGCAAAGCTCATGCTCTATTTTAGGGGGTGAAACCTGGAACATAAGTGGGCTGAGGAAGCCTTTGCCTTGAAGAAAATGAGATTGGGTGGGGGAGGTAATTATGCATCAAATGCCATGTATTTGTCAGGAATTCATTGTTTAATTGATGTTTTATTGCTCCAACTGACATGTGATCGAAATGAAATTGCATCTATAGAGAAGGGAGTGAAATTTGTTTTGGCTTATATCTTAATGGGGGGATTAAAGCATCAATTAAACAATGAAGATGACATATATTTGATGTATAACCTGAAGAAGGAATATTACTCCCTAAAATGTTATTTTTCAATTTACAATAATGGAGCACCTGGCAATAAGGGGGAGAGACAGAGTTCACAAATTTTTCATTATTTAAAAATAGCAAAAAAAATTCATTATTAAATAATAGAAGAAAACTTCACTTTTAATAGTATAGTATAAACATTGTACCCGTAAGTGCTCTGGCAAGTTACCCAGCTAATGAATAACAGCTGCAGTACAGAGGAGTGGGAAGAATTCTGGGGGAAAAGATATGTCTTTTCCTGATCTTTAAAATTCGATGAAGGCTGGGTGCGGTGGCTCACACCTGTAATCCCAGCACTTTGGGAGGCCGAGGCGGGTGGATCACAAGGTCAGGAGATCGAGACCATCCTGGCTAACATGGTGAAACCCCGTCTCTACTAAAAATACAAAAAATTAGCCGAGCGTGGTGGTGGGCACCTGTAGTCCCAGCTACTCGGGAGGCTGAGGCAGGGGAATGGTGTGAACCTAGGAGGCGGAGCTTGCAGTGAGCCGAGATTGCGCCACTGCACTCCAGCCTGGGCAACAGAGTGAGACTGTCTCAAAAAAAAAAAAAAAAATTTGATGAAAAGGGACTCAGGAAGCCAAACTCATAAAAGAAGCTGGTAACTGAGCCAGGCTCTGTGCTGGATCTGACTCCTTTGAACTCTAAACCCTGCAATAATCATGTTTTATAAAGAGGGAAACTGAGGCTCAGAGGCCTTGCCTGAGGTCACACAGCAAACATGGAGTTGACCCCAGGTCAGCCTGACTACAAGGGCCATCTCTTTCCTTTCTGACAGCGGATATTTAACAGAGAGGGAGGAAAATAAGAGACAATATTCACCCAAAGCAGGGAAGATTTCTCAAATGCAGGGACTAAGGTGAGATGGGAAGAAGTTTACGTAAGAGCAAAGGCCATTGGAAGGCAGTGGAGAGGGAAGGCATGAGAACCACAGAGAAGCACACAGAAAGTTCCAAAAAGGGGAGGTCAGTGTAGACATAGAGCTGACTTCTGTGTCTTTCACAAAGACTGACTTCAGTTCAGAAGTTAGTTTATGAAGAAGTAATCATGGTCAGTTAAGCCTGTACCTACTTTGTGAAAGAAATAGATTTTGTAAATCAAGTCTGCATAGCAAGTCCAGAAATTCTGCATTTATTTCTATTATCAAATTGGAAGTTTAGAATTTTTCAAAAAAAATTATGGTCTTCATACGCAACCAAAATATGCCGATAAATACAGAAAAACCATTGGAAAAACTTCTTGCCACAAATAAGACAAAGAGTTACTATCCTTAATATATAAAAAGCAAGGGCAGGCCCAGTGGCTCACGCCTATAATCCCAGCACTTTGGGAGGCCAAGGCAAGTGGATCACCTGAGGTCAGGAGTTTGAGACAAGCCTCGCCAACATGGTGAAATCCCATCTGTACTAAAAATATAAAAAATTAGCCGGCATCATGGCACATGTCTGTAATCTCAGATACTCGGGAGGCTGAAGCAGGAGAATCGCTTGATCCGGGGAGGTGGAGGTTGCAGTGAGCCAAGATCACACCGTTGCACTCCAGCCTGGGCAACAAAAGTGAAACTCTGTCTAAAAGATACACACATGCACACACACATATATATATATACACACACACACACACACACACATATATGTATCGCATTTATAGGGCTAGGCATGATGGCTCGCATCTGTAATCCCAACACTTTGGGAGGCCAAGGAGGGAGCACTGCTTGAGGCCAGGAGTTTGAGACCAGCCTGGACAACATAGCGAGTCCCCATTTTAGCTGGGTGGGTGCACACCTGTATTCCTAGATACTTAGAAGGCTGAGGTGGGAGGATTGCTTGAGCCCAAGAGTTTGAGGCTGCAGTAAGCTATGAATGCGCCATTGCACTCCAGCCTGGGTGACAGAGTGAGACTTTGTCTCCAAAATAAATACATAAATAAGCATTTATGAGCCATTACAAAAATATTTAACAGGCGTAGAAGTCTAGGCAAAGAATATAAGGAGCAAGTCACAGAAATAATGAGCAGATCATAATCTTTATGAATTTAATAAATGCGTATTAAAACATCAGTGAAATACCTGTCTGTTATTAAATTAGCAAAGCCAAGAAAAGAAGCTAATGCTTAATGCTGGTGAGGATGAAGAGTAAATGATATATTTACACCTCACCATTGGGAATAAATCAATGTCAGTTTTACAGAAAATAATTTGGCAATATGGATCAAGAGCTCTTAAGTTCAAACATTTTGAGCGAGCAGTTTCCCTTTAGAATACAGTACATCCTAAAAAAAAAATAGCTGGATTCTTAGCACACACTCATACCTACTGATACACAGACATACATTCTACTATTACTTGTAATACAATAAAATGTAAATAAGCAAATGGTTAAATAAACTGTGGTATAGCCAAACAGTGGAATAGAATGTTACATAAGCCATCAAAACTGGGTTTTGTTTGTTTCTTTGTTTACTTACAAAACTGGTTTTTGAAGTCTGCTTAATGACAAGGAAAAGTTCTCACACAGTTTAAAAAAAATACTGTGTCAATGTGTGTTTGACAGAGACAGAGAAGGGGTGTGTGTGTGTGTGTGTTTGTGTGTGTGTGTGTGTGTGTGTGTTGCGGGAGGGGACAGGGAACCTGAAAAATATAATAAGACTTTCGGGTTTGTTTTTTAATAATGGGATAATGGGTAATTTTATTTTAGTCTTAGTACTTTGTATAATTTTCCAATTCTCTGCAATAAGCAAGTATTTTTATAATCAGAAAAAAATGTTCTTTTTTTCAAAAGCAAAGTACGTTTGAAACAAAACACTTAAAGGAAAGTATTTGAGGATAAAGTACGGATGCTATTTGTAATAAAATCACAAAATGAACACAGAAGATCTAGTGTGGGCTTCTGCTAAGCATCAATTTGCTTTGAAATCTAAGGACAAAATGATGGTAGTTTGTTTGAACAAATAACAGTAGATTGGAAAGTCATTTAACGGTGAAGCTGATGGTTAAGAATTTTTTGTTGTTGTTGTTTTTTGAGATAGAGTTTCGCTCTTCTTGCCCAGGCTGGAGTGCAAAGGTGTGGTCTCAGCTCACTGCAACCTCCGCCTCCCAGGTTCAAGTGATTCTCCTGCCTCAGTCTCCCAAGTAGCTGGGACTATAGGCATGCACCATCATGCCCGGCTAATTTTGTATTTTTGGTAGAAACAGGGTTTCACCATGTTAGCCAGGCTGGCCTCGAACTCCTGAACTCAGGTGATCCACCTGCCTTGGCCTCCCAAAGTGCTGGGATTACAGGTGTGAGCCACCGTGCCTGGCCAAAAAATAAATTGGTTGTTTGAGGACAAGATCAGCCAGCTCAGTCAAACAGCATGGGTGTATATTCCCGAAGACTCCATCTGAGGACCACACTTACCAGTGTGTGTTCATATGAGTACAGTGTATTTATTATTGTGGGGGTTCCTAGCTAGGTGCACAATGGCATTTAGAATGTAGCTCTTTTAAATTTTATTTTAAAATAGGATCTCACTCTGTCACCCAGGCTGGTGTGCAGTGGTGCAATCACAGCTCACTGCAGTCTCTACCTTCCTGGCTCAAGCAATCCTCCCACCTCAGCCTCCCAAGACTACTGGGACTACAGGCAAAGCCACCTCACCCAGCTAATTTTTGTATTTTCTGTAGAGGCCAGGTCTCACCATATTGCCCAGACTGGTCTCGAACGTCTGGGCTTAAGTAATCCTCTCGCCTTGGCCTCGCAAAATGCTGGATTACACTGTGCTCAGTGCTCTTTTTTAAGCTGGCAACCTGGTGGTCTCTTATTTAGTAAGTTGATGTGGGTGGAGGCTTTGGCTTTGATAGAAAGAGGAGTAAGTTTTTTTGTTTTATTTTGTTTTTGTTCAACTAGAAGGAGAGATGAGAGGAGAAGAGACACAGAATGGCATGGTGTTTGCCCCATTCTTCCCAACCCCATGGACTGGCTTGGAGCCTGATATGGAGAGAGACGGAGGCCAGAATGAGGAGCTGTTTCACACAGAATTTGAGAGACTTTGGGCCCAGGCAGCATGGCTGTGGGACTCAGGCGTACTGGGGAAGGAGGCCAGTCTTGCACATCTTTACAGAGTTGACTCAAGCACCCCCTGGCTTAGACCCTAGAATATTCGTAGTGGGTCTTGACAGCAGTGGCAGTAGGATTAGGCCAAAATAAATTCTTTGGCAAGACATGGGGCCATTCAAGAAGAGAGAAGACAGCTGGAGAACTGGCTCAGAAAAAAGCAGGAACCAAGGCTGTCCAGACAGCAGCAGGCACAGAGTGCCACCAGACAGGCTTGCCAGTTAGGACATGGCTGCTGTGGGAGCCACCAACACAGGCCCTCACCAGCACGGCCACCAGCCTCTGCAGCCTCTGCGGGGGACAACGCCAACTGTCCCACATCTCTGCACCTCTCTCCCAAGGTGCAAAGTCTCTGCTGGGAGCATCTGATAGGTCAAGCCTAGGTGACATGCTTCATCCCAGCCACCAACGATGGGAAGATAGCAGATTTGCCCCACTTCAGCTTCCTCTGCCCCCACCTCCAAGATCCACGCAATGGTGTGATTCCCCTGTATCTCATGTCAGGTGGCCCAAACATGATAAATGTCCCCTCGAAACCCCCAGGTGTTGTGAAGAAAGTTAAGTGAGAACATGCATATGAAGTGCTTGGCACACAGTGTGAGCTGGCACACAAGGGGGGCTGGCACACAAGGGGGGCTGGCACACAAGGGGGATGGGCACACAAGGGGGGCTGGCACACAAGAGGGGCTGGCACACAAGGGGGATGGGCACACAAGGGGGGCTGGCACACAAGGGGGGCTGGCACACAAGGGGGATGGGCACACAAGGGGGGCTGGCACACAAGGGGGGCAGGCACACAGGGTTGGCTCATTAATGTCTGCTGTGATCATTGTTACAACATTTATTATTATTTTAATAATTATTGCAGATGAGACCTAGATTTGACCAACTGGATAATCTTACCAGGATCTCTGACTCCTGGGAGAGTGATTAAGTTTGGTGCAAAAGCAGTGGAAGAAGGTGCTGTTTTAGTGGAATTCTAAAGCGACAGCTTTTGCATAGAAAACATTCCATTAGGGAGGAGGAATAACCAACAAGATCGAATCAATAAATATCTAATCAATAACCAGCCTAGTAACTTTGTGCACTGTGCTCCACAGAATAGGTGAGTGAAAGCGTTTGGATCCTCAGATTAATTGGGAAGAAGAGATCTTTGGGGCAGAGGCTGTTGGATACCTCCTCCAGCACCCTTGTTCCTCTTCCCTGTAACAGACTCCAATTTTTAGGAGGGCACATTGTTGCCTGGAATAAAGAACTATATATCCCAGCCTTCCTTGCAGCTAGGATTGTCAAGCTATTTGATTTTAGCCAACCAGGTACAAGTGGAGGTGTTGAAAATGCCTCTGGGAAGTCTGCTATGGGATTTCTGTTCTGTGAAGCCAAAATTCATGCTGCCCAGCACAGCCTTAGTAGTACAAGGTGAAGCTGGGGCTCAGAGGGATGAAGCAGCCAGTCCAAGAAATTGCTAGGCTGATGCAGTCGGGTCCTCTAATGTTGAGAATTATGCTACTTTTCTATATAACCGCCCCATCCTGCATTTTAAAGAAGCAACATTATTGAGTATAATTTCCATGCCATAAAATGTACCAATTTTAAGTACATAGTGCAATGTTCTGTCAAATGCACATACCCTTGTAACCACCACCACAATCAAGATAAAGAGCATTTCCTGGTCCCTAGAAAGTTCCTGCTTCATTGCAGTCTCCCTCTCTCTCCCAGACTCAGGCAACCGCTGACCCGTTTTCTGTCACTATAGATTAGTTTGGCCCATCCTAGAATTTCATCTAAATGGACTCATTTGATAACTGCTCTGTTGTGTCTGGCTTCTTTAGCTCAGCAGAATGTTTTTGGAGTGATCTAAGTTGTTGCTGGTATTAGTGGTTCACTCCTTTTTTTTTGCAGTCTAGTGTGCCTTTGTATGGGTGTGCCACTATTTGTTCACCTGTTCATCTGTTGATGCACACTTGGTTTGTTCTCAGTTTAGGATGACTATTCACATTTTTGTGCAAGTCTTTGTGTAGACATATGCTTTCATTTCTCTTGACTAATATGTAGGAGTGGAATTGCTGGGTCATAGAGTAGAGTTGTATCAGTCCATTCTCACACTGCTATGAAGAAATACCCAAGACTGGGTAATTTATAAAGGAAAGAGGTTTAATTGACTCACAGTTCCGTGGGGCTGGGGAGGCCTCAGGAAAGTTACCATCCTGGTGGAAGGGGAAGCAAACACGGGGAAGGTTTTATAAGGGAGAGCCCCTTATGAAACCATCAGAGAACTTACTATCACAAGAACAGCATGGGAGAAACCGCCCCGTGTTCAATTACCTCCCACTGGGTCCCTCCCACCACATGTGGAGATTACCGGAACTATAATTCAGATGAGAATTGGGTGGGGACACAGCCAAACCATATCAAGGGTTGTGTTTAAATTTATAAGAAACTGCCAAACCGTTTTTGAAAGTATTTCACAGTATTTTGTCTTTTAAACAACTGAATTTGAGAATCTGAGTTTTAAACAAAGAAATCTGGAAATGTCTGGTTTATTTAGGTGAGGTTCACCCTAGGCCCTCCTGGGTGACCTGACTTTGGGCTGTATACTCCCTTAGATCCCAAAGATCACATCCGAAATCCTTGTTTACCCTCTAAGTACTTTCCTGAGGTTGAACAGGTTACTTAACCTCAATGAGAACTAGCTGCTTCTATAACATGGAAGATAACAATAGCAATACCTACCTAACCTGGCTGTTGTTAGGATTAAGTGAGATACCATTTGCAGAAATGGATGGCATATCATCGTTGCTTGCTACCTGGATATTAGCTTTATGATGAGGGGATTTTGCTGGAGAATAAGGCATCTTTTGTGCTCTACAGTTGAAGGGCTATCTATCATCAGGTTTTATAAGTTGTAGAAATAAGTCCTTTCAAATGGATTTGCTTCAACAGTTCATATTAGAATTGTTGACACTTCTTGGAGTCCTCATAGTCTAGAAGGCTATGTGTAACTCAGCAGGTGGGAAGGCTGTTGACAACATTAATTGTTTCATAAATAGTGTCCAGATGAGATTTTTCCCCCCTTTGGCTTAAGCCAAGTTACTGAAAAACCAATACTGTGCCATATGTTTATACTTTCCTTGGCACATAAACCAGATATTTTACAGACAGGGATGGGTAATAAAAGGCAAGTACTCACTCAAGTCCCATGTTTTGATTCTCCATCAAAGAAAAACAGCCGTAACCATCCCAATTCCACTGAAATGGTACCAGAATTAGTTGTAAATCTCAAACACAGGAGATAGCGCCTTAAGTAGAAATGGCTACAGAACTAAGAAAACTCCCCTTTCTAGGTGGCTGACACATCAAGGAAAACTCTGAATTTGTGCCCCATTTTCTCACTGGTTGTTGGTATGGCAAATAAGTTAGGCAGATACATTTGGCATTAGGAAGGCTCACCAAAGGATTGTCATCATTACTAATGGCAAATCTGGTGACCCATTAGAATTCTTAAAAGTTGAATTGTGACAAGTAGATGGATCCCAAGGAGGCCCGGCCTCCTGGTGACCTGTGGTTATTTTCCATCACAGAGGAATTGCATCATGTATAAGGTCAACGTAAGTACATGCTGGAAGAGACAGACAGTGAGGGAAATTGGTTCTGTCTGAGTGTATGCCCTCGGGTGAGGGTGGGACCCAGGACCTGACCCTGTTCTCCCCTCTGAAGTCTTGTTTCTGGGGCCCTCTCTGAGTGTGAGAACCACACCGAAGTTGAATGTGACTCTCGGATTTCAAGTTTTATCTTCTTCCTACCACCCAGCCCCTAAATGTCAGCTATTTCATGATGGTGCTCTGCTCTCCTGCCCAAGGAAATCCTCTACACCTGAGCTGGTCCTGCTGGGAGATGACATGCCAGTGTCCTATGTGGCAAATAAACATGGGAGGGACCTGCACTTGAGGCTGATTTAAAGAACTTTCCAGAGTGATTTTGTCACTTTGCACCACATTCATTCCTGGCAGTTACTGCACTCTTCTGCCCTCACTAATTTGCAGGTCCAGCTCAAATCTGGCCTTGGCTGGAGCCTCCCCAATGGCCACAGACCCCCTCCTTGCCCCCATCTCCTCTAGTGGCAACTAGGGCCCAACTCTGTATTTGGGTGATGTTATGTTTCTAGAAAGTGGGCATTGGGCCTGGAAATGACCCTCGCAAATGATTACTCAGCTGCTTCCCTTAGCAATGAGACTCCTCTTCGCAAACAGATACACAGAACCACAGTGCATGAAACAGACCAGAGAGCTGCCCCAGGGAAGCCGGGCTGGGGGTGAAGTTTCTAACAAAGTCACCATTTTGCTGATGAGAAAATGTGCCAGCAGCTTCACATTTCTGACGCCTATAAGCAGAACATGATACAGTTGCAAGCATTTATTTTTTTCTGGAAGAAATTACCAGAAACTGTTGACAGTGATTCCCTCTGTGGGATGGGGTGTAGAAGTGAGTGGCTTTTCAAAAAAAAAATCCTGGTGGGGCCTTGGCTCACACCTGTAATCCCAACACTTTGGGAGGCCAGGACAGGCAGATCACCTGAGGTCAGGAGTTTGAGACCATCCTGGCCAACACGGTGAAACCCTGTCTCTGCTAAAAATATAAAAATTAGCCATGTGTGGTGGCGGGAACCTGTAATCCCAACTACTCAGGAGGCTGAGGCGGGGTAATTACTTGAATCCGGGAGGCGGAGGTTGCAATGAGCTAAGATGGAGCCACTGCACTCCAGTCTGGGTGATAGAGCAAGACTCTATCTCAATAAATAAATTAATACTTTTTCAAAGTATCCTTTTATGTAAGAGGCAGTAGGGCATAGTTGTTCCACTAGAGGCGGGGTTCGAATCCCATCACTGCCCCTTCTGACCTGGGTGATCTTGACCATGCTGAGTTTCCCTGTGCATCCGTGTTCTTATCCATAAAGCCAGGGTAATAACGGTGTCTGTCTTAGACAATTTTTGTGTACTTAAAACCATAGTGGGTGCTCTATAAATATTAGCTACTTCTCTCTCTCTCTCCTTGAACTTTCTAAGTATACTTCCTCCGTTTATTTAAAAAAGGTCAATATGTATTATCTGTGTATATTAGTCCATTTTCACACTGCTATAAAGATACTACCTGAGACTGGGTAATTTATAAAGGAAAGAGGTTTAATTGACTCACAGTTCCCCATGGCTGGGGAGGCCTCAGAAAACTTACAATCATGGCAGAAAGGGAAGCAGACACTTCTTACATGGCCGGAAGGGAGAGAGGAGAAAGCAAAGGGGGGAAGAGCCCCTTATAAAACCATCAGATCTTGTGAGAACTCACTATCATGAGAACAGCATGAGGGAAACTGCCCCCATGATCCAAGCACCTCCCTCCCTTGACGCATAGTGGTTACAATTCCAGATGAGGTTTGGGTGGGGACACAGAGCCAAACCAAATCACTGTGCAATAAGATTATCTAATTTTCTTCCTTATGATGTTCTCTAGTTATAAAATCCTAATAAGCATTTAAAAAACAAAAGAGGCCAGGCACAGTGGCTCGCATCTGTAATCCCAGCACTTTGGGAGGTCGAGGCAGAAGGATTGAGGCCAGGAGTTCAAGACCACCCTGACCAATATAGTGAGACCCTATGTCTAAAAAGTATTAAAGTAAAACAATTTTCTAAAATCAAAAAACAAAAGATAATTGCCCCAATGTTTGTATAAGAGACACCCATATGAGTAGGTGAATTGGGGAAGGGGGAAGGTCAAACACTCCTATTTTCTGGGGTCACATAGACAGAAACCAAACAGAAGGTTGATGGACCCAGGCTGGGTCGTGTGTCTTGGTGCCCCATTTTGGCTGGGTCTCTGCTGGTCTCATTGGCTGCTCAGGAGATGGGCTGGCTGCGTGAAGTATCTCTAGGGGTCATTAGTCTGGAAAGGATTCATTCTGGAAGAAACCAGGCCCTCTGCCACCCTGGCTGTGACAAGACTGCTGAAGCTTTTTTTTTTTTTAACTTACATTTTAATTAGGAAAGTCACTCTTTGGTGAAAATGGCAAAATCCTTGTACTTAAGAATCAATAAAATGTGCACAGTCTAAAATGAGATTAATAATGGCCAACCTGTCTATTTTGGGTGTAATTATTTATTCATCAAAGAAAACCAGCTGCTTAAAACCATAGTCCATCATGAACGCATAAGACACTTCCACTTCAGTTCTGTTGTTAAAATTCCCTTCTATTGCTCCATCTGGTGTTAAATATAAAAAGCAGGAAGGTTCATTCTCTACCTGCATACATTTTAAATAAGAATTTCAACATTATCTTGTCCATTTAAAATAATTGTATGAAAATGTGAAGAAATATGATCTTGTAAAAGCTGCAGTCTGACGCACCCAGGGAGTGAGCAAGAAAGAGCAAAGACGCTATTATTTAAAATTCATGGAGACCGTGGTAAGATTGATCGCAAGAAGCTCCTTTCTGGGACAGTCCTGGAGCCTCAAGGTGAGAGGCTGACATGGGACTGGGGGATCAACCAGGGCCCCAGACCCAGGACAGACCAGGGGAGGGGCCACCCACCGCCCTGGCCTAGATGGAGACAGGACAGAGAGCCACTGGTCACTCGGGATTTTTACACTGCATTTGTCCCCATCAGGCCTGCTTTGGGACAAGAGGAAGGGATCAATGTCTCTATGTGGGGTTTTGGCAAGTCTGAGCCTCCAAGTTGCATCCTATAGACAGGGGCACAGTGGAGGCTGGGGTTGTGGAGCAGAGAGCTCAGGACTGACTGAGAAGAGAAGAGAGAGGACGTAACTTCTCCCTGCTTTGGACTTTAGCTGGAGCTTGAATAATTACCATCCCATTGCTGTGATCCCCAGCTCCCAGAGGGTAACAGTAACTGGGCATCACAAAACATTTCCCCTCCCCTGTGTCTACACCTCCTGACTGGTCCCTGCAATAGAGAGGTCCTGGACTGAGCCTACAGAATTGGGTTCAATTCTGCTGTTTTCTTTCTATGTGACTGTATCAGTTTCCTGTTGCTATTCTAAACAAAGTACCACAAATTTAGGGGCTTAAAACAACACAATTGCATTATCTTACAGCTTAGCAGGTTAGAAGTCCAAAGTGGGTCTCACCGGGATAAGATCAAGGTGTTGTCATGGCTGAGCTTCTGGAAGCTCTAGGGAACACTCTGTGTCTTTGCCTTTTCCAGCTACCGGAGGCTGCTCACGCTCCTTGCCTCACAGTGTCCATCCTGCATCTTCGAAGCCAGCAAGAAGGGTCGAGTATTTTTCACATCAATCACAAACTCTGCTGCCTCTCTTTCTCCTATTAAAAACTCTTGTCATCACAAGGGTTATCCAGGACAATCTCTCTGTCTTAACATCCTTAACAGTCACATGCTCAAAGTCCCTTTTGCCATGGAAGGTAACGTATTCACCACTTTAGAGGATTAGTGTGTGAACCTTTTCGGAAGTCATTATTCTGCTTACACAGTTACCTTGGACAAGTCATTTGGCCTCTGTGGGCCTCAGTTTCTCTATCTTTAAAGTGGAGCAGTACCCACTACCTCACGGTGTTTTTATAAGGATCTCAGGAGATGGAGTAATAAATGCACTTTGTCATCTGTTAATTTCCTTAGCAAGAAAAGATACTTTTGGTGCACTTGAAGTTAAAAGGTCTTTTCTGGAAGGGTCTGGATTCTGCCAAGGATTCTGCTTCACTGAATTTAACATTTTTCCCTTCCTCAAACTAGTTTGTGTTCACAGATAGCTCTGTTCCTGCTTCATCTAGAACCTCAGACTAGAGGTAAACAGTGAATTCTAGGGAGCTCTATGTGCGCACTTGCAGTCAGGATATTTTCACACACACTCTTTGTCAGTCCCCACAGAGTGCAGGAGAAAGCTGGCCCCGTATGTGTAGAAAGCAGGCTCCATGGCAGTGGTGTGAAGAGAGCACAAGCCCCTGCCAATGGCAAGAAGAGGCCTGTGGTGCAGTAGAAAGAGCCCTAGACTGGGGAGTCCAAGTGCTGGCTCCCCTGTTATGTGGTTGACCTTGGGCAGGTCATTCCTGGGCATTGCCTCTACTTCCCCATTGGTAACAGGTGGGAGGCCGAGATCCCCACCCCTGGCCAATTGTTTGCACCTCCAAGATTCTGTGTGGCCAGTGAAGTTGCAGTGGGGACTTAGATTCAACAGCGCCTGGCTGATTTGGGTGCAGCTTGTGGCTCAATAATCCCCAAAGCCCCTAATTACTGAAGGTCCAGAAATCTGGATCTAGAACTAGACTCCAGTGCATTGGCTGATTCAGGATTTCTCAAGGCATGCCCATGGATCATCTGTCTTAGAGCCACATTACAGTCACCCTGGGAGATGGGTAGGAATTTACTAAAATACAGATGCCCAGGCCCCAACTCCACTCCAGGCTGGAGTCAAGGAATCTGCATTTGAGTAACAAGCTTCCTGGTGATTCTGATGTGCTCCCAAATTTGAGAACCAAAACTCTGACCACAGGGTCAGCCTCATGAAAGTGGGGCTCACTTCAATTCCATTTGAGCCTTCCTGCCTCCTTCTCAGGCCTCTAAGAGGTTCAGTCCCCTTGCTTCCTGGCACTCTTTCTCAGGACACTAAATCAAGCACTGGCTTTCACGATGCTGCCCAGCCTGCATCTCCAAGGCCCTGTGCCCTCCGGTCCTACCAGGAAAGAAATCCCTGTACAGGAAAAGAGCTCTTGGAATAAGGAGTTTCCATATGGGAGCAGGAATGAGAAGGTGCTGAGAAGGCTGGCTCAGCCCCACCTCCGTATTTCCTGCCTGCAGGTGAGTCGCCACCTGTCTCCAACACGCCCGCGGCTGCCCGGAGCTCCCTGGCCCCTCCCCATCTTTCCCTTTAAACTCTGTCATTTGTACAACCTATTAACCTTTAACTTTATGACTACCCAAAGATGAAATACTGGCAGCATTTAAGGCTGAGAATACTCCAGGCCTACCTTCTTAGTTTGCAACAAGGGTGAAGCACTTTCTCTTAAATCAGTCATTTTTAATATCAGTCACAGAGACGCTACCCAAAGAGAGTATTTTTGGCTCCACATAGCGAGCTGATTCATAATAAATGTGGCAGCACTCATTTCTACCTCCACACCTCCCCTAGGAATACGAGTTCTTTCCTTTAGTTCCTGGGATAAAACCCTCTAGGTATTAATAACACCACCACTTATGGAATATTTACCATGGGCTAGGTCATTTGCAAGATGTCAAATTTGCATCAAGACCCTGCTGAAATATGCATATTTACCTTCATTTTCAGATGAGGCTCAGAGAGTTTAAGTAGCCTAAGGCCACCCAGCTATTGAATGCCCAAATCGGAATGGAATCCTAGGTCTCTTTGACTCCAAATTCTGTGCAGATAAGCCCAAATCATCTAAGAACTTTTAGGGACAGTTGCTGTTTTAAGTTGCTATGAGAGGCCAGGCACGGTGGCTGATGCCTTTAATCCCAGCACTTTGGGAGGCTGAGGCGGGCGGATCACTTGAGGTCAGGAATTTGAGACCAGCCTGGCCAACATAGTGAAACCCCATCTCCACTAAAAATACAAAAAAAAAAAAAATTATCCAGACATGGTGGTTCATACCTGTAGTCCAGCTACTCCAGAGGCTGAGGCAGGAGAATTGCTTGAACCTGGAAGACGGAGGTTGCCGTAAGCCAAGATCGTGCCACTGCACTCCAGCCTGGGCGAGAGAGCGAGGCTCAAAAATAAATAAATAAATAAAAATGAGAGAAGAAACCAAATTGCTATGAGAATTTCCCAGGATTGCATCAGCCTTAGTGAGAAGATGGCCCCCAAGGGGGTGGTGCAAAGTCCTTTGACCCAAGTGAGGTTGAGATCCAGTTCTACCACTTGCTTGAGGATGACCAACCATCCCAACTTGCCTGGGATTGTGCTGGTTTAAGCACTGAAATTCCCAGGCAAACAGGGACACTTGGTCAACCTACTTACTAAAGACATGCTGCCTCTGAGCCTTGGGCTCCCAGCTGTGCAGTGGGGATGGCGCTGCCTGCCTCACAGCAGGGCATGGGGCTCCTCTCATACAATGGTTTCTGGTGGCCTGATGCTAACAGTATATGGTGTCACCCTGTGGAGGACGCCATGGAGACTGGTTACCAGAGAAGCCAGGGAGCCAAAGGCAGGTGTGAGGCTGGATGGGGCACTCTGAGTGAAGGCCTGGGCACCTGGGAACCAGGAGAGACCTGATCTGAAGGGCACACACTTGACCTTGTCCCTTTGCCCTGCTTTACAGTCCTCCCTAGCATTGACCACCCCCCTGAGATGGATTTACATATCCTGTCTATTGTAGTGCGCCAACTAGCATATAAGCTCTGGGAGGGGAGAAGAGGGAATTTTGTCTGCTTCATTGCTGTGTTCCTGGCACCTAGCACAGCGCCTGGAACTTACATAAGCTCTCAATACCTTTTTTGTTAAATGAATGAGTGGATGCATGAATGAATTAATGGATGAAAGAACAAATGAACAAACTACGGGGGTTTTCTGTTGCTCTTGAAGAGCAGCACCAGATGGCCAGCAGACTCAAAGCTGAGTTGCTGAGGGCTGCTAAGGGTCACCCTATCCCAGATGACGACAAGCTCACTGTGATCGGCAGCCATTACCTTGCTGCTTCCAGAACCCACTCTCCACCAATGCCACCTGCTGGCCTGGATTCTTTGTGGCGTTTCTCTCCCACGGAATGAAAATCTCTGAAGCTGAATCTGGGCTATGGCCTCCTCTTGGAACTAAGCAAACCTCTACCCAGCCCTGGCACTGGGTGCGTGACCCATCAGGTGGTTCTGTTTGAAGCTATGCTCTGGGGTACCTGGAATGACATTGGGAAGTCTGCACCTGGGTCATATAGCCTGTGACAGAACGCTGTCACCTCTGGCCCCCACACACTGTGCTGACTGTGACTCCGCCACCTGGCTGCTGCGTCCTTACTCTAACTGCAGGCAGTGGGCGGCAGCAGAGGCCTGGCTCAACAGAACTCACAGCAAATTTGGGACCCTGGCATGGGTCTAATTCATGCATTAGTCCTCACTGTGATGTCCCTAACTTTTTAACATTCATGTAAAAGTTTCTATCTTGTTTTAGTCCCATTTTATGGTTAGTATAAGGCCAGTCTGAAAGATAATATATTGTGACTGTTGTATTATTTATTTTCAAGCCAACTTATTGATTATTGCGTGCTGAAAATGACAAATGGTGTCTGCGCACGGCACGGTCAGCAGGTTCTATTAAAGAAATGATAGTATTGCTCATGGATTGTTAAAAGGTTCAGTTTAGGTTCTTTATAGGTTTATATCCATCACTATTTAATGACCAAATGATGAAAAATATGAGCTGTGGGGACAATTTTTTTCTTCTGGAGTTTTATGTTTAAGCAGTTAGCAAAACAAGACACTCCATTTGGTGGGGGCATGGGGAAGTGGCAAGGGGAGTGCAGTAAGATTTTATTTCCCCAGATTTAATAAATTGTAATAATTAATGTTGTAGATATTTAACCAAGAGGAAGATGCTGAGAAAGCACCGTGCTGCCAGGCTGAGAGATAAGTCACAAGATTCTGGCATCCAGGGTTCTTGCTGGTGAGGGTCCTGGTGGTTTCAACACCAGATCATAGACATCTGCTTCTTGTGGCTTTGGGGATGGAGGTCTGGTGCTCATGCCAGGGCTAGGAGGCAAATGACGGGCATCATGTGAAACGGTCTTCCTTGTTGGATAGAAAGGGCCTGGTCAAAACTTCCTGGCCTGATGGGAAGTAGAGAGGGACAGCAGGCTCTGCACGTAAGATTGACTCTTTTAAGTCTGCAAAGCCACAGGCCCTCAAAGCAACCCGAGGGAGGAAGGCTGGTCCCCAGGCACTTTCCACGGGGCTCAGGGAGGCTGTTGGAGATGAGTGGGCATCTCAGAGCCCCAAAGCTCAGCCTTGCACTCAATATGCTGAACCAAGAAAAGCAGAAAAGCCCCAGACTGTATGGTGGTGATCTGGGGATGCCCACCAGCCTGCCATTGTCCCAGACCACCTGGCTGAACTCCACCCGTGCTGCAGTGAGAGAGGACTGGAGCAGGCTGGGCTGAGATGACCTGCAGGAGAATGAGTGGAGAGCACTCTTTCTCTCTCGAGGGGCTTTCACAGAACTACTCCCAGAAGGCCCTGGAGACCTACTCTCAGGACGTGCCTCAGCGGTCAAGTCTTTCCAGAGAGGTCACACATCAAGGTTGTGAGGGTCTCTGCCCTCTGTCCCAGTGATGGTGGGGAACAAAGCCTTGACCTCCCTCCCTTAACTGCTACCCCACCATCCACCAGAACTGCTCTGCACTATTTACATGCATGTGAAATCAGCTTGTTTGTTGGGGCCATGACTCATTTTTGGGTCTGTTAGTTTATCTCAACTAATACCCAGAAGTATGTGGTCCAGTTCTGTGGGAGAATGCCTGTATTCATTGCAATTCTTTCAGAAATGCAACTCAAACCAGCTCGAGAATAAAAGGAATTTGCTGCCCAAGTAACAGGTGGGATTCTGATGGGTTGGTCTCAGCCACAGGTGGATCCAGGAAGAAGGTCTCCCCTACCCACTGCCCACCCAGGTTCGTGCTCTGGGGTCAGCTTTTCTCTCTACTTTGGCAAGAGCCAATCCCCACCCACTCCCAGTGCCAGCCGAAAACTAATGACCTGTGATTGGCCCAGCTTGGGTCACGTAGCCACTTCCTGACCCAATCATAGTGGCCAAGCAGATGGAGCCCACTGATTGGCCAGCCATTCCCCTCTGGCTGTGGGGAGACAGAAGTGGTCTGAGCAGCCAAAATCAATGGCCCCACACAGCAGTTGTCCCTTAACTGATTTATTCTAAACTTTTTGAGTTTTGTTGAGGTAGGAAGTATTTTGCTAATATATCATTTGGCTTTTCCCCTGGCAGTGGAGTAAAGTATCACATGAGAAGGAGGCCTGTCATGAAGCTTTTTTTTTTTTTTTTTGAGACGGAGTTTCGCTCTTGTTGCCCAGGCTGGAGGCTGGAGTGCAGTGGCTCGATCTCAGCTCACTTCAACCTCTGCCTCCTGGGTTCAAGTGATTCTCCTGTCTCAGCCTCCTGAGTAGCTGGGATCACAGGCATGTGCCACCACACCTGGCTAATTTTTGTATTTTCAGTAGAGACGGGGTTTCACCATTTTGACCAGGCTGGTCTCGAACTCCTGACCTCAAGTGATCCTCCCGCCTCAGCCTCCCAAAGTTTTGGGATTACAGGCGTGAGCCACTGTGCCCGACCTTGTCGTGAGGCTCTTAGCTGTGCAACCTGGGACAAGGCCTTCATCCTCTCTGATCTGCCCTGTCCTCGGCTGTTTGTTCACTGGGGCTGTTCACATCCAGGGAAGTATCAGGGTCACCTTAGAAAGCATGTGTGGGAGGGCGTGGCATGCTGTGAAGAGATGCACAGGGGAACGGGTCACTTCCAGGCACCACCCCCGCAAGGTTCACCACCAGGGGCTGCCTTGCCACATTCTTCTCCCTGAGAAAGGCTACCATGCCCCTCTGCCAGGGCCCCTGCCACGTGACAGTGGGTCAGATGTCTTGCTCCTCCAGAGTGGCAGTGATCTTAGCATCCTTCACCCGCACAGCCTTGCCGAGCCCAGGGAGACGCGTGAAGACAAGAGGGACTCCAAGGTAGAGGGCTCAGGCCGACAGAAAGGTTGGCTGTTTCAGCTCCACCCCTTGGACTCCTGCACTTACACTCTGCGTAGCCACTTTTGCCCCCATAGCTCTGTGCCCGGTAGTCAGTTGTTCATGCTCTCTGGGCCTCAGTTTCCTGAACAGCAAAATGGTCATAGTAATTCCTCCCTCACAGCGTCGGAATTATTGCGAAAATTAAGTGAAATGTTAGATATGAAAGCACCTATCGCATTGCCTAGCACGTATTGGGTGCCAAATAAATATATGTTTCCTTTTGTCAAAAGTGTAAATAAGTGTAAGCAGAACAGGCAGGCTTACTTGTTTGCATTTTGATTACACTTATTCCAAAATTGCTTTCTCAGTGGAGCGTGAAGAGTCGATATTAGTAATTCATATGTTGGTATGAAACTCTGCCCTCTTCTCTATTGCCACCTAAAAAAATGCCAACATTACAGAGAGACCCTCAGCCCTTTTCCCTGTTGTGTTCATTTCCTCAGGCTGCCATAGCGAATTACCATAAACGGGGCGACTTAAACAACAGAAATTTATTCTTTTGCAGTTCAGGAAGCCAGAATTCTGAAATCAGAGTGTCAGCAGGGTTGGTCTCTTCTGGAGGCTCCAAGGGGGAGTCTGTGCCCTGCCTCTCTCCTGGTTTCTGGGGATTGCTGGCAATCCTTGGCGTCCCTGGGCTTGTAGCTGTATCCCTCCAGTCTGACTGGATGGCTCCACAGCCTTCTTTCCTCCATGTATCTATGTATCTTCTCCCCTGCATTCAAGAACACCAGTGATTAGATTGAGGGCCTGCCCTACTCCAATATGACTTCATCTTAACCAATTACATCTGCAGAGACCCAATGTTTAAAAAAAAACCAATTCTGGGGTTCTGGTGGCCATGAATTTTGGAGGGACACTATCCAACCCACCATCCCTGTCACTGGTGGGAGAGGAAGGGATCACAAAGTAGGGCACAGAAAGACAGACCTGGAGGGTCCTGGGGAGTGCAGGCGAGCTTTGCTGGCTTCACCGTTTTTTTTTTCCAGGCCCATTTAAAAAATGACTGCCCCAAGAGACACTCTTGTCCTCTGAAAAATAATGTGTTCCTCCTTAAGAATACACCCAGTGTCTCCCTTTTAGGTGTGGCTGTCCAAGGAAGGAGAATGAACAGGAGAACTTCCCTTACTTCCTCCTTGTTCCCATGCTCCTTCCTCCACCTCCCACAGCCATTCCCCTGACATCTTAAACACTATCGGTAGCAAATCGGAGCCCTCTTAAGGATGGCTTTATTGCCAGGAGCAAAGATCACTCAGACTTAGCTTCAATAACGAGGGATTTATCAAACAGAGAAATCCACCAAGCCTGCTGGGTTAAGAGTCTGATTGTCCTCATGATGGCCGGAAACCAGGAAGCCAAGGCTCTCTGCATTCCTGGGGCCCCGTGGCCGCTCATTTCCACCTCTCTAAACCCAACTTGGTCATTCTTTGCTCTGCTAACACCCTGGATGTCTCTGCTTTCTATGCATCTAAGGGAAAGAAATCCTACATCACCTCTAGGCTGACGCTGTCCCAATTCCAGATACCTGCAACAGAGATTCTGATTGGTCCAAGCCAGCCAATAGAGAGGCGCCTGCTGGGTCGGGCATTCACCCAAAGTCCAGTCAGCAGCGAGCGAGCACCGGCTAACTGTGTAAACAGCACGAAGGCAGCTGCAGGGGGTGTCCCTGTGAACGCGTGGATGGGCAGTTCACAGGGTGTCCCTGTGAACGCGTGGATGAAGAAGTAGAACACCCTAGAGAGCATCAACAAGGACCTTAAAATAGATCCTTCACCTCACACAGAGACCTAGGGGGGAGACCTTACACGTGATGGGCTATCCTGTGGCTTCTATCTCTTTCCGCCAAAACTCCATGGGTCTCACCTTTTTCTCAGAACAGGCGGGTCCAGCCTTTAGCCAGTTACTTGACAATGAATCCAAAATGGGAAGGCTGACTTTCTGTGTATGTCTGTAGACATTCATTTCCCTATCCATCTATTTATTCTCAATGATGTACTACTTTCTGTGGCAGAAGCAGGTGTGTTATAAACGGTAGATTGGTCTGCATGTGACTATCTGCAAGCCTGAACTAAAAGTCACTGTCTTGAGTTCTGAGTCTCGCCCATATGTGAGGGCAGCCAGATCCCCCCTCATATCCACTAGACTGGAGGAGACTGAGGACCTTGGCTGCATGTCCAAGTGTAACACTCTCAAAGAGCCAAGAGAGGGAGGAGCTTGCAATGGCCCTGAGCTTCCTCACCTCCCACACAGGTCACGTCGGGGAATGGTGGCTGTGCTCCCAGTGGCTCTGGGACTGCCAGGTCTCTGAAACACAGAGCCAATGGCAATGCCACAGCTGTCCACCTAATGACATCAATGGTGAAGAGATGCTATCAGGCCAGCCCTGCAGAGGACTGGCTGGTCTTCATGATCCATGTGGGGTGTCCCTACTGTTTCAGTTAACCCACACATTTTCTCATTTCTACTAGATTTTATGGGTTACTGGAAACCCCAAGTGGACCTTTGTGGTCCAATATTTAGGTGCCATCTATAATTAACTCCTTTGCTTACATCACGGGCAGCCCCTTTCTAGGCTCTTTGTTTTGTTTCGTTTTGTTTTGTTTTCTGAGACAGGGTCTCACGCTGTTGCCGAGGCTGAAGTACAGTGGTGCAATCACAGCTCACTGCAGCCTTGACTTCCTGGGCCCAAGCCATCCTCACACTTCAGCCTCTTGAGTATCGGGGACTACAGGGGTGTGCCACCACACCCAGATAATTTTTTTTTCTTTTTGAGATGGAGTTTTGCTCTTGTTGCCCAAGCTGGAGTGCAATGGCGCGATCTTGGCTCACTGCAACCTCCGCCTCCTGGGTTCAAGTGATTCTCCTGCCTCAGTCTCCCGAGTAGCTGGGATTACAGGTGGGCTCCACCACACCCGGCTAATTTTTTGTATTTTTAGTAGAAATGGAGTTTCACCATGTTAGCCAGGCTGGTCTCGAACTCCTGATCTCAGATGATCCGTCTGCCTCGGCCTCCCAAAGTGCTGGGATTACAGGCATGAGCCACCACGCCTGGCCATAATTTTTTAATTTTTTGTAAAGATGGACTCTCAGTATGTTGCTCAGGTTGATCTCGAATTTCTGGGTTCAAGTGATCCTCCTGCCTTGGCCTCCCTAAGTGCTGGGATTACAGTTGTGAACCGCTGCACCAGGCCCTTTTCTAGGGTCATTAATAAGAACATTGCTGTGTTTCTAGGGCTTTTTTCCTCAATGCACGTTGTCCTTGATAACTGCAAAACTCAGGATAAGCTCTGACTTCTAGCTTTGGCTCTTCTGCTTACTGTGTGACCCTGGGCAAGTCAACCAACCTTTCTGAGCCTCCTTTTCTATATTTGTAGAGTGTAACCGGCTTGAAGTTACATGATGTGTGGAGTCTGTTTCAGTTCTAACACTCTAACATCAGCGTTATGCAGATTCTCATATTTGGATTTTCTTGCAAACTTTTTCTTCTGTAATTCAATGGAACAAAATGCAAATTTCTTGGAAATATTAACTAGAAATAGCAACTCCTTGAG